>NC_071668.1:3453541-3767500 GCF_028554725.1 Zeugodacus cucurbitae
GTATGTGGTGTGGCGCATTTAACAGAACAAAAGCTGGCGAAATGCGTATTTCTGTGGCGCGTAAATAGGCTTATAATAGCTAATGAATTTGGCGCCAGCTGTGATGGGCAGCCAAAAGCACAGTGCTCGAGCGTCGCATTTAAATATGCACAATAGTCTAATTAAGTGAAATGTTGTTTTTATATGCAATAAAATTAAATTATATGAAGCTTGCTCTTGAGCCACTACTTTTTAGGAAATTCCATAAATTACTTCAAAATAGACAACAATTCTAAAGTGCTTCCTTAACAGTTGCTTTAATGGGCTTTCTGAAGCTTTTTCTGAACTTTAAGCTTTAGTGTTTTTTCGAAATTTTGGGCGATTATAAAAAATATGTATCAATGTAAGAGAATGCTTTTGTTGTACTTTCTGACACGAAAAAAAGCTTTCAAATACTTTAACACAAATCCTTCGAGCTTTCATCATAGCTGAAAAGCTTTCTAACGCTGGTAAAAGTAGTCGTTGCTACTGTTATTGCTTTCATAACATTTTACAAATTTCCCTAAATTGTTTTGGAAGAAATGTTGCTAAGATGACACTCCATGATCGAACACAAGCTTTTCGGTGAAAGCTTCCCAAAGCTACTTCTGCTCTTACTATTACATAGTGGTTTATTCTACGAAAAAATATAATCCCTCCCTTTATTCCAGGCCTCACTCTCCCAAATAAAGGCTTTTTTGGTCTCTTCTAACTGATCAGGGTTTCTTTTTATCGGAAGGTCTCTTATTTAATAATCAATATTATCTACCACTTCTGAGTTTCATCAACAAAATGCTTTTGCGCCTAGTTGTTTGTGACTTTGACAGTTAGTTAATTCGTCCAAAGGTCGCTCTGCTGATCTGTTCGTCATCTCTTGTCATTAAATTTTAACCAGCCAATCAATCAATGCCATACCGGGTCCTAACTCAACTACTACAGGCTACATTTGAGCTGTAACTGTGCTACATTGTAGCGGCAGCTATGAGTACAAACCAGTACCGTTACGCACTTTAGCCACTTTCCAATTTATTTTCAGCGCACTACTGCTGCCTAGTCCCGGTTGGACTTGGTAAGGCAACACATACAAATGTCCAAAATTGGTACTGCGGTTGAAGCTGCTGCAATTACTGACCATCAGTTGCTGGCACGCATAACACGCACCCACGCAGTTGGTTGCACTCAACCCGAGCTACATTGCCCGCTCATTAACAGGGCGCTGCTAAAAGTCAAATATAATTGCGCACACTAACACACACACATATAAAGCCATATTTATTCGTATATGTGTGTGTGCTTTATAACTGTACTTACTCGACTCCAGACAATTGTCGGCCGATTGTTTCCGTCTCGGTCAATGGCTTCGCATGGCAATTCGGCCGTTTCGCCCAGCTTCTGTATGTAAATGGGTTTCGGTGTTATGGTGAATATTGGCGGTCGCAATACAATTACACTAATGATGGGCGATGGTCCGTCCGTGCCCAGATCGTTGTAGGGTGTGCACGTATAACTGCCCGCCGTGCTCTCGTCCACTTTGGAGAAATACAGACTGCCGTTGCTTTTGTAGAAAACGCCCTGTGTGGTATGCGATGAGCGGTGGATTTGGTAGGCGTGTGAAGAGGTGGAGAAATATATTAGTGAGAGAAAATATATTTTACTAACTATACGATAATTGTTGAAAAAGTATACTAAATGAATTTGATATTATTCTGGTCTTCCAAAAATTCTAGAAAATACTTTACATAAATAATTTCTTGGATTATTTGATTTCTCGGCTATTCCTGCTTCAAAATTATTCTCCAAAACTCTCCCATCTGGATAATTTACAGTATTTTCAGTAATAAAACATATATGGCGCCATCTGATGATGACAGTGAAAGTGCGGATCACCTTCTCTTGTCAATTTATATGCCGCTTATGGATCAAACCGGATTATAATAAGTATTTTTGATGTAACTTTGACTCTGGCTCAATTTTATTTTTTATGGGATAACATTCCGCGCGAATATATATCATAAATATGAATTTCAAACAAAATTTGACGCTGGCTCCCCCTACCGGAATTTTATTATATTAAATTTGTCCAAAGTGCAAGCAATTAACAAAATTTAAGTAGAATGAAGAGTATAAAAACATAATGAAGAAAACAGCAAACATTTTCATATTTCTCTTCTTTTTAATATAAAATAATTATTATTAATTTATTTAATTTAATATAAGTTACATACCGGCACATTGTATGAGTCGAAGAGCAGTCCATCTTTTTCCCAGCGCAAATTTTTCAGTGGCGGATTGGCGCGAAAATGACAATCGAGCACTGCGGGCTGTCCGAATGGCAGGTAAACCTCCGGCGGTGCATAAATCACTTTGGCCTTATCTGAAAAGCAAATGCAACGTAAGCAATGGCAATGACAGAGTAAACTATGTAACAAACTGAGCAATGACATGCACAGACACACACACCCAATTAGTCACTAAAAAGCGCACACACACCAGAGATTCACAGAAGCTTCTGTCCAATAACATTTTATGCGGACATGCACTCTGACCGCTGAACACATGAAGGCACTCACATGTAGCTCTCTGTGTATATAAGACCTTACCTCTCCTCTATACCACAACTCAAGCCATATGGTTTCACATACCCAGCTCATACTCGTACTCATACTCACATTGTATGTTAAGGAATGCTTTGGCAAATTGAAATTCGCCCTCTGTGTTGTTGACACGGCACTCGTATTCGCCCAAATCGCTCATCATTGTCGGATCGATGCTGAGACTGCCATCGGGTCCGGTGTGACAGCGTCGCATCAGGTCCTGTACATCCTCTAGTGGCGTGCCATCTTTGAACCAGCCAATGGTCGATGTTTCAGGATATTTCATTACACAATGGAAGAACGCCGTTTGACCTTCCATAATCGTTTGATTTACTGGCGGTATTTTTATGAGCGAACCACCTGTAATGAAAAGAAGAGAGAAGAAAAGAGCAAAGTTCATCGGTGAATTGCGTACAAAGACTGTTTTGAGGGAGCGTCTGCTGGCATATGCTTAGGACTTAGCGAGGTAATGCAAAGTAATGCAATGTTCGGCTTTGTTGCATTACTGAAGGATAAACACAGACACACATGCTCGGACTTTGCTGTGGTCACCGCTGCGAATGCAACACTGCTTTTACTCATTGCATTTACTCTAAGAAATCATTATTTGTATTTCATGAGTGGATTTCTTTGGCATCTCCTATCTGCTTACTTTTGTTGTTGTTTTTTGTTTGTTTCTTTTTGGTTCTTTTTTTTCAAATTTTTCCATTTAATACTCACCTTGCACGGCTAGATGAAAGAGTGTACCGTTGTTGCGCACACTTGGCGTACGATTGGGGAAGATGATTTGGCAGTGATACCAACCCTGATCGGACTCACGTATGGCGGTGAGATTAACAGATGCTTTGCCATATTCCGGATGATTGGTGACCAGATTTAAACGTCCATTAAACAGCTCACTAGCGATGGACTCACCCTCGTACCAGGTGAAGATCTTCTTGTTCTACAATGAAGTGGAGCAAATTTAAAAAGTTTAAAGAAATTATTTTCATATTTAAAGAAATATTTAAAAAGGAAAATATTTAAAGGAAATTCGTATTATTTGGTAATCAAGAGTTTTTTTGAGATACCAAACCCGTCTAGTTGCTAGTAGTAGTAAATTATTGCATATGCACCCCCCTGTAACTGTTGTAATATTTATGTTTCAGCTAGAAAATCATAAATCAGCCTCTAATATTGCTAATTAATTACAACTCCTGTACATTTGCACTCACAGTAGCGCATATGAACTCCGCTTGCAATGGTATCAAAGCACCGACTCTATTTCACATCTCGTTTGGGCATTATGGCAATTTCATTGGCCTCCCATTATGCTCTTTGTGCGCTGCACTCTCGCCTCTTACATTCACTTGCGCATCATTATCCAGCTGTCATTGCTGCCTTTGTTTGCCTGCTGCCTGCTTATTTCCCTAATTCAATTGACCGCCCGCAGTGCCAACGCTGCAGCAATGGCAGGGGCGTATGAGTAACATTGACGCATTGTGCCAACAACAAAGCAGTAACAAAGCAATGTGCAACACAGACATATCGCGTTGTTATTGTTATTGTGCTAATACTCAATGAATGAAGCGCACAAGAGTACAATTCACAAATTCATAGAAGCTGGCGCGTGCATGCGAGTCACTGGCAGCCCGCTTTGACTTCGCCAGCATGTCTGCTCACAATGATAAAAAAATTAGCCTGACATTGAAAACGACTGCTGCTGTGTTGCCAAGTGAAACAGCAGCATTTTTTTGCAATTTTTGTTGTCTCTGCCTTTCTGCTCAACATTCACTTGTCCGCACACGCGTGATCCATCAATGAGGAATGCGCAAATCAAAAGGGCGAAATTCGCACGCATTTTATTTCGGTTTTCGCGTAAAGTCTGTGTTGTAGTGTGGTGGAGGCTGTTGTATAAATTATAAAATATGCAATCACTGCGTTACTTTGGTTGGCACAACAACAACAACAGCAGCGGAGCATTAAACCATTGGCACGCGCTTCAATTAGTAGGCTGATTCTGAAGCTGGAGCTCGTTGGCTGCGCGTTTGTGTGACGAGGCATGGAAACGCGCAGCAGACCATAAAATGGACTTATTTTTCGTTGTGTGAAAGTGAAAAAGATGAATCAGCTGTTATTAGCGTGGCCTTGATGTTGGCTGGCGGCACAGAAATTGGTGTGTTATTGGCGCTTAAGAGATGCTTTTGATGTCATGAATTTGTAATCTAGCAGACAATTGAGTTAAACTTACGGATTTTGCAATTGTTTAGATTAAAATTTTAAACAAGGAATTTGAAAGAAAATACCAAATAGAGAGCCTATCCGGCCATTGCTTATAATTTGAAGGGTTTATTCAGCAGATTTATTCATTATTCGGCTCTGCATGATATACAGCTATTATTATTTGTAACATATTTCTCTAGAAAGCATATCTAATTTCAGTTTTCAAAAATCTTCAAGATTTGCTCCATATAATCCGCGGGCTCTAAAAGTTAATATGAATTTGTTTATTCAATTGACTTAGTTGCGCTTTTTCGCAAAAACAAAGAAAAAAAATTGCACGAGCAATTGATTGCTGTACAACCCAGCAGAAAAACGACTTGGCTGAAGCTATTGATTAATTCATTACCTCTGGTATAATTAGAATTTTAGAAACTAAAACCAAAGATAATTTATGGAAAGGAATAAGAACGCCAATAATTATACAAAATTAATGAATTTTGAAATATTTTGCGAGTTCTGTAGAACTCAGTTGGATAATATTATCTAAAAAAGGCGATGACCCAAGACTACAGTAGAACTTTTATTATTTCCAAGGTATTATAGTTTTGAATAATACCCTTCTACTCGGGATAGGGTTAGGAGGAGGTAGACGTCAATTCAAAATTCAAAGCCTATAAAATATATATCTTCCTTTGAGTTTAAATTTTTTACATAGCAATAGCATTTAATATTTCATATTTTTATCTCCTTTCAAACTAGTTACCTTCTAATTCCTTTCGGACTAATTCTTTATAGAACCTCATGTCACATCACAAGCGCATCAGCACCCAACTGTGTGTGCGAATGACAAGTGTTCGTATGCTCGCATTGCAATAAAGAAACCATTTATCAACATAATCAAACAAATTAGAAACATAACTTGATTTATCCGGTAATTTTCGTGTGCACCCAAAGTTCACAACAGATTTACATGCGAGTACATATGTATGTCGCTATGGACTTATACTACTTACAGAGTATATATTGGACTGCGTGGCGCATCACCGTTCAACGAGCATATACATTCATGTGCAAAAAAACTGAATTATTTGATAACGGAAAAGCGATCAAATTGACCTTAAGAGTACCTACCGCCAGCATAAGCATACTAACATGTGCAAATAAGGCTGGGTTCACACATACTCATACTCATATGGGTGCTTAATTTGACCGTGAAATGGCTGCGGATACTAAACGTCAAAAATAGTCAAGGTAAAAACAACAACATAATAAAATTAGAAAATTGCGAAGTATTTTGCATAAATGTTTATGAGATAATTATGTCCATACATGAATGAAAGCCTATATGTACATAGGTGCTCACTGAAGGTATTACAGCGGCATAGTACGTTTATATTTAGATAAAAAATTAATGAGTAAGTCTTTTGGGAAGAAATTTTTATGATTTTCGAACTCTCTACCGAAGTCAGCCTTCGGCTACAAATTTACTTCGCATAAACGTCAAACACTTATGTTCACTTTGACAGCTGTCAACTGGATTGTCGTCACTTCGAAATCATATATGTAACTCTAAACAACACCCTGTATACCACACATTTATTCACTTATGCCTTTAAACACTCGATAAGCGTCCTGAATATATGCTGCTCTCCCTTTCGCATCGCTTGTCAAAAGACCCTATACATATATAGAAATATGCAAATTATTTCTTTTCATTCCATTTACTGCATTAATTTCCTGTGTGCAATTGCGTGTGGTTTTTGCAGGCATTTCGCCTCACGTGACATACTCCGGCACACTTTTAAGGACAACTTAATTAATTTTCGATATTAAAATTGACAGGCATTGTCACATGGCAAAGCAGATAAGCACTTTTAATTCGCTTTTGTGCTCATTATTTAATACAATTTCATTTATTATTTAACAAAGGACACATTTACCGGCTTCTATTATGCAATTGGAGATATGTATATAAAATTATTTTATCTGAGCGGCCTTTGAGGTATGGTGAACAATAGTTTTGTATGTATAGTGGCATATATTCATTACTTTTAGACTTAATTATATTATTAACCCAAACGATTACCCTCCTCCCGCCCAACCGACGCGTGGGGCGCAGTCCGCATACGAGCGGAATTTGCCGAGTCTAGAAAGGCAAGAGATTTTTAAGCGTCCGGTTCTCAAACTGCTCAGCTACAGAAAGAAACATTTCAACAGCTGAGATTTAAAAATATATAAAAACAAAAAGTTAAAAATTTCTGAATATTATTTATTAAGAGAAGACAAAATAGTTTTTTTGATGCTAAATATTGAGTCAGATGGATCAAATGTGCTGGAATGCGAATTAAAATCATGACATATTCGGCAGAATGGTTCATTTAACTCAAAAATTCTTCTAACGGGTGATTTTTTTGAGGTTAGGATTTTCATGCATTAGTATATATTTGACAGATCACGTGGGATTTCAGACATGGTGTCAAAGAGAAAGATGCTCAGTATGCTTTGACATTTCATCATGAATAGACTTACTAACGAGCTAACGTCGAATTTTCAGTGAATGGGCCCTAGAAAAGTTGGCAGAAAATCCGCTTTTTTATCGACAAATTTTGTTCAGCGATGAGGCTCATTTCTGGTTGAATGGCTACGTAAATAAGCAAAATTGCCGCATTTGGGGTGAAGAGCAACCAGAAGCCGTTCAAGAACTGCCCATGCATCCCGAAAAATGCACTGTTTGGTGTGGTTTGTACGCTGGTGGAATCATTGGACCGTATTTTTTCAAAGATGCTGTTGGACGCAACGTTACGGTGAATGGCGATCGCTATCGTTCGATGCTAACAAACTTTTTGTTGCCAAAAATGGAAGAACTGAACTTGGTTGACATGTGGTTTCAACAAGATGGCGCTACATGCCACACAGCTCGCGATTCTATGGCCATTTTGAGGGAAAACTTCGGAGAACAATTCATCTCAAGAAATGGACCCGTAAGTTGGCCACCAAGATCATGCGATTTAACGCCTTTAGACTATTTTTTGTGGGGCTACGTCAAGTCTAAAGTCTACAGAAATAAGCCAGCAACTATTCCAGCTTTGGAAGACAACATTTCCGAAGAAATTCGGGCTATTCCGGCCGAAATGCTCGAAAAAGTTGCCCAAAATTGGACTTTCCGAATGGACCACCTAAGACGCAGCCGCGGTCAACATTTAAATGAAATTATCTTCAAAAAGTAAATGTCATGAACCAATCTAATCAAATAAAGAACCGATGAGATTTTGCAAATTTTATGCGTTTTTTTTTTTAAAAAAGTTATCAAGCTCTTAAAAAATCACCCTTTAGAAGATTTTAGAAATAATGGTCTAAACTGCCTGGATGAACGCAATGGGACATTAAACTTAATATCAGACAAAAGCAATGAACTACAAACTAAACCATTCAGAAGTTTTACTAGAAAAATTATACCAAGCATTTCTCTGCGACTAGTGAGTGTGGGAAGACTTATAAGTTTTAAATGACTAGTATACGGGGGAAGATTCAATCTTGAATCCCAATGTAAGTGGCCTAAAGCAAAAAGTAAAAATTGTTTTTGAACGGACTCAAGCTTATCAGAATGGGATTGATCGCTAGGATTCCATACCACAGAACCATACTCCAATATAGGCCTCACTAAATTCTTTAGACCAACGTTTAACAAAGCTAAGAGCACCTTTAGCTTTTAAGACAATTGAATTTACATGAGAATTAAAATTTAGTTTAGGGTCCATATTAACTCCTAAATCAACAAAGCTAAAAACTTGCTCTAAACTGAAGTTATTTATTACATAGGGGGAAAGATCAACAGTTCTACGGGAAAAGCACATCGTTTTACATTTTTTAAGATTCAGTGGCATATCATTTTTGTGACACCAAGTAACTAAATTATTTAAATCCGATTGCAACTCAGTCCTTTCTTTATGAGAAGTATATGATTTAAAAAGTTTTACATCATCCGCATATAATAAAATTTCTGAAAACTTAATTACTGAAGGTATATCATTGATGAACAACAAGAACAGAATCGGGCCGAGATGACTACCCTGTGGAACCCCTGAAGTGACACTAATTGAATCGGATAACGTATTATTAAATAAAACTTGTTGTTTTCTGTTAGTAAGATATGAGGATACCCATTCAAGAACTCTTGGTTGAAAACCAAGAAGATTCAGTTTTTGCAAAAGAATTGAGTGGTTTACTCTATCGAATGCTTTACTAAAGTCTGTATATATAACATCAGTATTCTTATTATCCTTAAAACCCATTGACACATGGTTTACAAATTCAAGCAAGTTAGTTACTGTAGATTTCCCTTTACAAAATCCATGCTGAGAGAATGAAATTAAAGGAGAGATTAAGAAAGTTATTTGGTCAGTGACAATAGCTTCAAAAAGTTTGGGTATAGCTGACATTTTAGCTATCCCCCTATAGTTCTCAACAGATGATCTAACTCCACTTTTATGCAAAGGTAAAAAATATTTTATTTTATTTTCAAACGTTAAAATATTTGTAATGATATACTTTTATATGTATCTTATTTAAAGGGTGCTCCAAAGGGTATTTCATGCTTATGCGATGATTATAAACAGAAGATATGCTCTACAACTATATTATGGGTAGAAATTTCTTAAAATAGTAGTTGAGGAGTTAGGGTTGTAAATGTAATTCTCCCACGTTTTTAGACAGCCAAATTAATTGATCGATTTAAATTTTTATTGAGAAACCTTTTTTTTTTGCCTTTTATACTGCCGGCTACTCGTTAACCGATCAGCTTTTATAAATTTTTGTTTTTGTTTTTCATAAGAAGTTGGTAAGTTTCATCAGCTGATTAATATTTTGCAGCAGCGACATCTACCGTATCTTTTTTTTAATGAAAAATTCAAATTAAAAAAAAAAGTAGATTTTATTCTGTATGGTAAATCGATCTTAATAAGCGTTTAAATCGACCAGAGACCGGTAAATTGATCAATAAGCTCCTGTCTAAAAACACTATTATTCTGAACTTTATTCAATAAAAAATTCAGAAAATCTTTATATTTATTGATTCAGAAAATTTATTATTATTCGACATTTCACTGCGAATTCTATGCCGCCCAACCTTTCAGCAAAATCACATGAAATTGAGTTATTCTATTCTTTAGAAATGAGAAATAAGAAAAAACCTTAACTTCGGCTGTACCGAAGCTAATATACCCTTCACACGTGCATTTCTTTTCGTAACTATGTGTTTAAGCAAATCTAAAGACGTAAGAAGAAGTATGTAAAAAAAAGAAAACATTTTACTAATTCTTTTTATCCGGGTTGTTTGCTAGAAACATTAAGGTTATATAGTTAACTGATCTGAACAATTTCTTCGGAGATTATATTATTACCTTAATCAGTAATCCATGTCAAATTTCGTGAAAATACCACGCCAAATGCGGAAATTTTCCATACAAGCCATTGATTCCGATCGTTCGGTTTGTATGGCAGCTATATGCTATAGTGAACCGATCCGAACAATTTTTTCGGAGATTAAATTATTTCTATGAACAATAACTCACACCAAATTTCGTGAAGATATGTAGTAAAATGCGGAAGTTTTCCATACAAGCCCATGATTCCGATCGTTCGGTTTGTATGACAGCTATATGCTATAGTGAACCGATCTGAACAATTTTTTCGAAGATTAAATTATTTCTATGAATAATAACACAAACCAAATTTCGTGAAGATATGTAGTAAAATGCGGAAGTTTTCCATACAAGCCATTGATTCCGATCGTTCGGTTTGTATGGCAGCTATATATATATATATATATGATATAGTGGTCCGATATCGACAGTTCCGACAAATGAGCAGCTTCTTGAAGAGAAAATAACATCTGCAAAATTTCAAAACGATATCTTAAAAACTGAAGGACTAGTTCGTATATATACAGACAGATAGACGGACATGGCTAAGTCGACTCAGTTCAACATACTGATCATTTATATATATACTTTATAGGGCCTCCGACGCTTCCTTCTGGGTGTTCCAAACTTCGTGACAAACTTAATATACCCTGTTCAGGGTATACAAAAAAATCAAATGCGCCATACAAGGCAATATTATAGCAAATTCTGCGAATCTGCGCCACCTGCTTATGCGCATTTTAAATAGTTTTTGTTGTAGTCATACCTTTAATATATTTTTTAGCGAGATTTTTATAATGAATTATTCTATTGAACCGATTTCCATTAAAAATGCATTAAGTCGAGAGTTATTAGTATGCAAAATAGCAAGCAATAAACTGACAAACAAATGCGCATCAAATTTTTTATATACAGTTAGTTAGAGCATCACGTCATCGCCACCGACATATGTAATGATTGTCATTAATTTATGCCAATAAATGTGTGTAAATAGAAAATTTTGCAATTTAAAGGAATTAATCGCAAACAAAGTGCATATCAAATTCTGACAGATGTGATGTGAGTTCTTGTTGTTGTTGTGTTTTTGTAATGTAATGCTTACTCAAATGCAAAAATATTTACATAGATGTTTAGCTGTAACACATGTTTAGATTATTAAGTGACTTGCAAAGAGCAACAATAACAACAAAAATAAAGCTTTGGAAGCTTTTTGGAGAGATATATGTCTATATATAGGTATATCTGTGTACTAGCCGCTTAGTATTACAACAATGTAGTGATAAACAGATAAATAATAATTTATTTTATGACAAAACTGCTAATGCTTTGCTATTTGTTTAACTTTTTATCTTTTTTTTTATTTTAAAATAATCAACATTTATGTCTTGACGAGCTCATATTGCCAGCTAATGATTGATGAAGCTGCTGATATGCGAGTGAAATGCGGTTTGATTGCCAATAAAGTATATCGTATCAGTGGCAATGTCAGCTCGTCTGCGTGCTTGTGGTTAACAAAAGGGAGATTGCAGGTATTAATATAACAACAAACGCATTTTTTAACACTACGTTGAACATTGGGGGTTTGTTAGACCACATTCATATATCTCAATGAAAATTAGTAAATTTTTGTAAATAAATCTGATTATTCTAGGAGCTGTTGCTATACCTAAAACTTAAAAAATAACGAGAATTTTCACTTATTGAAAATAAATAAATTATTCGTCCAAATTAGTGTTGTCGTCTTCAAAATAGACCTCATTCGATATTATACAGTAAGGCTAGAGCTCTTTCCAATTGCCGAAATCATTTCCAAACTCGATTTTTGGGATAGCTTTTGGTTCCTTCAGAGATTTAATCTGTATTTGTAAAACGACGATTTTTATTTATTTTTTATCATACTTTAGGGGTATGTATCTATATCAACATAGTAAAAAAATAAAAAAAAATTCCCGTTATTTTTTGAACACATATGTTCATGCCAGATGAACACAACCCTGCATTGTCCTATAAACTCGTCTAAATACGAATTAAAGGACAATGCAATAATGCACAACAGCGCCAACATAACCCGCGAATATACACAACAATAAGATAACAACCCAAGAAGGAAGAAAAAACACACGGACGGACGAAAAGGCGCCAACACCGGATCAACCCAACACAACACAGGATCATCAATTCATCGCGGGATTACCCACCCAAATCAAAGGTTATATTTATAACTATTGTTTATAATTAATCCCTAATTGCGAATTGTGTGATCTACTAACATTCAAACCCACTCATATATATAATAAACACACACACCCTCAGTTGTACAAACTAACCCACATAAATTGTATTAGCATATACCCCACACACCCAAATACACTAAATTACATTTATATAAAAAATAATCATCTTATTTTATTTGGCACACCGGCAACTCAACGTCGAGTACCTCGACACATAGTTGGGATGACCTAGATGATCTTAGCTTTGTTCTTTACTGGAAACAATAGCCATTTTACATATAAGAAGACGTCCCACTTTCAATTTCTACATTTTTATACCCTGAACAGTTTGTTACAAAGTTTGTAACACCCAGAAGGAAGCGTCGCCCTATAAAGTATATATATATAAATGATCAGTATGTTGCACTGAGTCGATTTAGCCATGTCCGTCTGCCTGTCCGTCTGTCTGTTTATATACGAACTCGTCCTTCAGTTTTTAAGATATCGTTTTGAAATTTTGAAGAAGCTGCTCATTTGTCGGAACTGCCGATATCGGACTACTATATCATATAGCTGCCATACAAACTAAACGATCGGAATCAAGGGCTTGTATGGAAAACTTCCGCATTTTACTACATATCTTCACGAAATTTGGTGTGAGTTATTCTCAATAGAAATAATTTAATCTCCGAAAAAATTGTTTAGATCGGTTCACTATAGCATATAGCTGCCATACAAACCGAACGATCGGAATCAATGGCTTGTAAAATTTCCGCATTTGGCGTGGTATCTTCACGAAATTTGGTGTGAGTTATTGTTCATAGAAATAATATAATCTCTGAAGAAATTGTTCAGATCGGTTAACTATATAACCTTAATGTTTCTAGCAAACAACCCGGATAAACAGAATTAGTAAAATGTTTTCTTTTTTTTTACATACTTTTTCTTATGTCTTTAGATTTGCTTAAACACATAGTTACTAAAAGAAATGCACCTGTGAAGGGTATATTGGCTTCGGTACAGCCGAAGTTAACGTTTTTTCTTGTTTGGCATAACTTCACCGGAAATCTGTAGTCTTCCGCAGCTTCATTATTAAATTCTCTCAATATATCATCTCAAATGGATAGATTCATGATCTACTTTTTCTGCCCAAATGTCAATAAACTGACAAAAACTGGCAACATTTCGAAACTCACTAAATTTCTTATTTTATTTAATGTAAATATTTAGATTAACCAGCGAAATTCGGCAAGAAGAATTAAGTGCTTTTGCAGGTATTATTTATGCATTAATATAATATTAAAGCATAATTTCGTTGGACTATCTCTATTTTTTTAACTTAAATTACTTTTCCCGCCACGACCTGCGCTGCCAATCAAAAAAGAATGAAATAAATAAATAAATAAGAAAGTTTAGCAATTGTTGCTGAATTCGAACCAATTAGTCGATTAAATTAAACAAAAAATCATTCAATTTGCGGCAGATGCATGACAGCAACCGTGAAAAAAAAACGGTGAATTCGATATTAAATGGCAAGCACACACGTACGAACTACAGCAACTACAAATACAAAATATATGTGAAAAAGCTTTTTCACACACCTACGCGAGCATGTAACGGCGCATACACTCTGGTACTCATACATTCAAGCGCGGCGTGTGCATGCGAGTACAAAAGTAAAACCAATTCGAGTGCTCCACATTTCACAAAGTGTCGATATTCGCACGTCGGTTCATTGATTCCGCTGCCAATTGACGATTAATTTTTTTTTTCACTTTGCCACATTTTTCCCCACACACACTTGGCGCCTGCTTTTCGTGCACTTTTTCATGCTTAATGCCGTACGCTTTTTCACGATTTTTATCCATTTGAGTCTGTGTTCCTTGTTGTTGTACGCACAATACCAACGCTTGCGTTTTAATCCGCTGAGGCCGCTGAGACCGGCGGTGCGTCAGTTGTAGTAACTGTCAGCAGTGGCGCGTTGTTCGGCTGTTGATTTGTCGCTTCGTTGCGAGATGACATCATGACCCATATTGACCGTAAGGCAGCGCTGGAAAAAAAATTGAACTGCCGCCAGTAGCTACTGGCTAATAAACGCTGTCTAAATACGCGCCTGGACTGGGCGTGTTGTGATTAAAGCGCTCATTCAGCGGTAAATATAGGCAGACACAGGGCGTAGTGGCTGCTAAAGAGTTTGTGTGAAATGGAAAGCGAGTTTAAAGCAGAAATTTGGTTGTTTCGAAAGTGACGTGATTTGCTGTGAGTGAAGCAATTATTGGAAGTTTGATAATAGTTGATCGGGTCACTTGTTTATTTTGGAGTGCGTTGGATTTTTTTAACTTTGAAAGAGTAAAAGGGAACAAGGGATTTTTTTCAAATAAATCATTCGAATTAATTTTTTTCGAACTCGAATGTGACTGCCATTTTTCGAACTCGAATATTTTTTGTATATCTCGATTGGGAAATGCTGTTGACGTAAAAAAATTATATATTTTCTAGATAAGCTGATGGTTATACACGGCGTATGAGTAACATTTGGAAGTATGGAAGGGAGTCTTAGAAAAGCAACTAATTTTCTTCATTTTTAATACGTTAATCATTAATTATTCGCCATTCTTCGTAAAATAAGGTATTTCAAATGTTTTATGCATTTTCTGTTATAAAGAAATCTACAATCTATAACTCCGATCTCCTAGTTGCAATACTTTCATCACCGAAATACAACAAACTATCAAATTGCCAGCAATTACATTGTCAATAATCATTAGTAATCGCAATTACTCACACCCAAACAGCTGTTAGTCGTTTAAACAAGAATTTTGCACATAAAAATTTAACTTACAACCTTAACTTCGGCGGTATTGCGACTTTCCCACGTCCATAAATGTCAGTTTAGAAATAACTGTAGGTGTTTAATCATCACTAACGGCACTCTGCTGATTGGCGGTATAACTGTAAAATGGCGTATTGCATTAACAATATGTCAGATTTTAATTAAATTGTCACACTCAACGAAAGTATGATTGATGCCGCGCCATTCAATACAAAATAAGTCTAATAATTACGCTGTAAATATGGGCTACATGCATGTGTAAGCGTTAACAGTTATTCTACTACATATGAAATATGTAAATAAATAGTTATGGCATATCAATTGCGAAAATAGAAAGCCGCACAAATATTTATATTTGCATATGTCTTCACTCATATTTATATAACCCCCATCAGTGCTCACTCACTCACTCTAATAAAATTGAAATTTATGAAATTTGCATTTAAGTGTGCCGGATTGACGCACCGTTAGCATAGCAATTAAATTTCTGCTGATCAATTAAATTACGCTGCGTGCTTGCTTTTCCATTAGAGATTTTGGTTTGATACTTTGAATTGTTGTGAAAGCTGTTTAGAGTTTAGAGGTGAGTTTAGATTATCAAATAAAATAATTATAGTTACAAGGTCAGTGAGTTTAGACCATACTTAAATGTTATCCATAAATATCAAGCAAGTCATCAAGCAAACAGTCGGCGCATTCGCATCTTGGCTCCCACGTAACTGTTGACAGTCATAACTTCGAGGTCGTAGATAATTTCGTATACCTGGGAATCAGCATCAACAACACGAACAATGTCAGCCTCGAAATCCAGCGCAGAATAACTCTTGCCAACAGGTGCTACTTTGGACTGAGTAGGCAATTGAACAGTAAAGTCCTCTCTCGACGAACCAAAATCAAGCTCAACAAGTCGCTTATCATTCCCGTCCTGCTTTACGGTGCAGAAGCGTGGACGATATCAACATCAGAAAATTTTTCGCAAGATTTATGGTCCTCAGAACATTGGCAACGGCGAATACCGCAGACGGTGGAACGATGAGCTGTACGAGTTATACGACGACATTGACATAGTTCAGCGAATAAAAAGACAGCGGCTACGCTGGCTAGGTCATGTTGTCCGAATGGACGAAAACACTCCAGCCCTGAAAGTGTTCGATGCAGAACACGCAGAAGGAAGCCGAGGAAGGGGAAGGTCTCCACTCCGTTGGAGAGACCAGGTGGAGAGCGACCTGGTTACACTTGGGATCTCCAACTGGCGCCGAACTGCGAAGGAGAGAGAGAGGTGGCGCACTATCGTCGATTCGGCTATAACCGGCTAAACGGTTGCAACGACAATCACAGTATGTAGTAAAATGCCGAAGTTTTCCATACAAGCTCTGGATTCCGATCGTTCAGTTTGTATGGCAGCTATATATATATATATATATATATATGCTATAGTGAACCGCTCTGAACAATTTTTTCGGAGATTAAATTATTTCTATGAACAATAACGCACACCAAATTTCGTGAAGATATGTAGTAAAATGCGGAAGTTTTCCATACAAGCCATTGATTCCTATAGCTATATTAGTTTAGTTCCGACAAATGAGCAGCTTCTTGAAGAGAAAATAACATCTGCGAAATTTCATCGATATCTTAAAAACTGAAGGACTAGTTCGTATATATACAGACAGACAGACGGACAGACGGATGGACATGGCTAAATCGACTCAGTGCAACATACTGATCATTTATATATATACTTTATAGGGCCTCCGACGCTTCCTTCTGGGTGTTACAAACTTCGTGACAAACTAATATACCCTGTTCAAGGTATAAAAATTCAAAACAATTTGTTTGGCAAATTTATTCTGAAGGCTCATGTGTTCAAAAATAAACAAATAAAATAAAAAAAAAAAACAGAAAAATACTGTTATTTTTTGAATACATATGTTTTTCACTCGTTAACTAATATATAAAATACTAAATTTCCACTATAAAACCAACAACAACAATACTCTTAATTAATTAAGCATATTAATTTCCATCGTATTAACTTACCTCTTTGCTCCAGATGACCAAATACTCGATGGGCACGTCGTACGGAAAGTTAATGGGGCAATTGAATACCACATGTGAGCCAACCTTCGCCTCCAGATGTGTCTGCTTGTGCAGATGATCGCGCGCGCTCGTCGCACAGGATATGTTAATCAAGAAGAGCAGCGCTATGGCGAGCGCGGCTGCGGCCGTGGCGGGGCGGCAAAGTGACGCGTTCGCCGGTTTGTTGTTATTACACGCTTTGTTTGTGTCATTTTGATTGCTGTTGCTTTTGTTGTTATTGCATAACCAACTATTCATTACCGTAGCGTCTGTTTGTGTTTCACTTGTGTGCGAAGCCGTTGACATTGTGTCGCTTATTCTTGTTGCTATTGTTGCTGTTGTGGTACACTTACTCGCCGTGTCTTTTTTGCGATTTGTCATTTCACTCAGTTTTGCTTAGTTCTCCTGCATTGATGACGCGCTGCGCGTCGCGTCCGTCAGCAGTGGCAGTGGGCGAAGCGACCGCCGTCTCTCCAACTAATAACACGGATTTTTCGCCTTGTTTATATGCGCTTATTGAATTATTTACTTGGCGTTTCTTTGCCTTTTTTATCACTTGAGTACTTCTTATTAAGGAATGTGTGTATTGTTTTTAGTATTTCCAGTGTCTTTGTGTCCGTTTGGGATGTGCACTCGTTAAAGAGATGCGCGTTTTGCAGCTCTTCCAGTTATCGCTGTTTCACTTTTCACATTTTTAGGAAACCTTTTTGTGCTTTGCTTGTGTTTTTTGTTGTTATTCAGTTAGTTTAAATTGAATTAATGATTTTCTGCAAAATAATTCACTTGAATGAGATTTGTTTGTGGTTGCTGTCAAGCGCCAGCTACTAAATGAGCTCACGTAATAATACTAATTGTTTAATATATGGGCACGTTAATTGTTAATAAATTGGGTTGGAATTTGGAAATGAAATGAAGCAAATTTACTAGTAAATGAAAAGCGTTTTTTTGAATTGCGCAATACAAGATTTGTTCTTTTATTTAATCTTCTTAATCAGCTGATTCGTTTAATTAGACTATTTCTAGTTACTCATTATCGTATATGTCTTTTTAATTGCTGGGTAAGATTCCACACTAAGCGGAGACATATATCTTCTGAAGTTTCTATAGATGAATCTCTTCGCAAAATAATATCAATTATTGCAGAAAAGAAGAAGAAAGTTCGAGAGAGCTAAAATTTTATGAATTCTTCGATCATTTTGACTTTATAGTGTTTTATTAAGACAGTGAAATCTTATATAATAGGTCTCCTATATAATATTTGGAAAAGTTTATTAAAAACGCTTAACGGCTCTAGGAAAGGTGGACAAATTTCTGGGTTTCTTAATTTTTTTATGTCCAGATTAAGATGTAGAAAATAGGCGAAGAAGCTGGACCGAACACGAGCATAATTACCAAGTAAGTGTCAGTAACTTGAGAGGCAATGCTATTGGACACTCAATAGCAACATTTATGGAATATGCCGTTGAGAATCACTAATTGATGTCAAGTCAACTTTCACACTTTTTTCTACACAGTACAACTTTTGCCAGACTGAGGCTGGAAAATATCATTATAACTAGTATACAATTTTAACAAACTACTAAATTTATAACAGACACAAATCTGAGATGATTTGATCATAGAATATAATAATAAAGCTGTGAATGTATGGATGGATTTCCAGGGAAATTATGCCCAAATATGTAGAAATTGATCGAAAGACGTCTTCATTTATGTAAAAGAGATTTTGATTCTAGTAAAAGGGCTTTGAAGACGTTTGAGGATTTATTGTAGGAGGAGTTTAGGAGCTAGCGTCATCACATAGGACTGACGATTTTAGCTGTATAAGTGAGATCCAAAAACTAAACTCTACAAGTCCCTCACCATTCCCGTCCTACTTTATGGTACAGAAGCGTGGACGGTGTCAACATCCGATGAGACGGCACTAGGAGTTTTCGAAAGGAAGGTTTTGCGGAAGATTTATGGTCCCTTAAACATTGGCAACGGCGAATACCGCAGAAGATGAAATAATGAGCTGTATGTGTTGTTCGACGACATAGACATAGTCCATCGAATAAAAAGACAGTGACTACGCTGGCTGGGTCATGTTGTTCGAATGGACGAAAGTGCCGCAGCTCTGAAAGTTTTCGATGCAGTACCCGCAGGTGGAAGCCGAGGAAGAGGGAGACCTCCACTCCAATGGAAGGACCAGGTAGAGGGGGACCTGTTTTCACTTAGTATTACCAATTGGCGCCAAACTGCCAAAAGGAGCGATACGTGGCGCGCTGTAAGCAGTGTCTACGCCAGTCAAGAAGAAGAAGTGAGATCGATTGGACCAAAAGCGATAGACCTAAACTGAGCTAAGTCAACTTAAGGACCGATTTTGATCAATTTTGCATCAGCTTAAGAACATAATTCTTACGTATTTTTTTGGTTATTTACTTATTATATCTATATTAGGTCTCAATTGGACAGATTTAAATCATATATTTCGGTATGTGTAAGTTAGGTAGGGAAGATATTTAATGATATGAGACCCTTAGCTCTTCCAGTAGATCTTCCAATAGATAAAAGTTATGTGTAATTGGAGAGACGTCGATCAATATATTCATTTAATTGGACTAGGAGAGGATATGATTTCCAACCTTAATCAACCCACTTTAGGTGGGAAAACTAATATACTCTTTAGTAATGTGCTACGAGGGTCCAAATATAAAAAAAAAAACTGTTTTAATCGAAATTATACAATAATCATGTAAGAATTTTTCAGCGAAATAGTTTTTTTTGAACCGATTTTCTGCGTTATGTAGCTTGTGTGTGACCGTGGATATTGTATTTAGTCGCTTAAAATTCGATTAAAAACCTTTATTTGCACTGTGCTGCATATGTCGCTCAGATATGGTAAACAAATAAGCGTTATGTCATATAATTGCTTACAAACAAATTTTTGCTTACAAACAAAAAAATTTCGCTTATTTAAATAACAAAAAACATATATGGCATTTATTAAATCAAAATATTTTTATTATATGTATAGCGCCTTTTTAAGCCTTTTTTAATGCGCAAGAGCTTTGCAGCTTTATGACTTTTTTACTACACCAGCGCAATGCAATTATAAATATCCAGGTATTTGCATTAAAATTCTATTTGTATTGTCATGGATGCCATTCGTATTTTATAATATCTTCATATTTGTTTTGGCTTTAATTCTAAAATTCCTTTCTATTTAATTTTCATTTCATTTCATTTTTTTTTGCAAACTAGCTGTTTGCCATTATTTCATTTCAATTTCGCTTAACGAATTTATTTCCGACACGCAAGAAAAACTTGTCGCACACACACACAAACACACACACGGGAGTGCGAGATAGACGCGCGTTAAATGCATAAAACGGGTCAATTGAGTTTAAATTAGTCGCGATTTTTCGTGATTTACGTCGTAGTCAGCGCCATCTCGCAGACATTGCTCATATGACGTCGCGGCTCATTGCGACAAACACTCGAGTGCACTTAACCCACTAAAAGCTGATACACAACTGCACACTAACCTAAAACAAAAAATGCAGGATTTTATTTCCTTTATTTTTATTTGACACACCGTTAGCTAGTAAGCGTATCACCGTTATTTGCGTACTGTTTACGTTGATCGGAGAACTGCGACTGACTGTGCGCGCTCGAAGCGACGATCCATATAGTACAACTAAGTTGAGCTGAGCTGAGCTGAGCTAAGCGGAAGCTTCATAGTTAGTACACACAGCTAGTATATAGTCTACCGAGGGATCATACGCAAACATCATAATGAAGATCAGCGCATTGTTACAATGCGCATTTCACTGTCTGCTGCGCTCTGGATGAGCTTTGCGTTGGCGTGCGACTGCGAGAGCTCTAAACCAATTGCAAGTGCGCGAGAGAGTAGTAAGAGAGATATTGTTGTAATGTACCGCGTAAAGGGACTGCGTTTAATCAGTTGCGGCAATTCTTGAAAGCGTTAATTCTATGTCAGCACCGACGGCATTATTAATTGGTGGCATAAGGTCACGCACAATGTGACGCTTCAGTCTTGCTATGAAAAGCTAGTCGAAAAAAATTAAAGAATTGCTTGTCACATTTTGGGAGACTGCAGTGGCGGTACGCGTCTCTTGAGTACGCACTTGAAATGTTACGCTTGGATGATATCAAAAGGGTTTTGTTCCTGAGCCTTTCTGGCATAATTTTGTTTTTGGAATCACATTAAAAAATTCCATTTTATGAAACTGAAATCAAAATACTCTATTCAAAGTGATAAAAGGATTATCGCTTTTAAAAAAAATTAAACCAAGATTTTCCAGAAATCCGAAATAGACAAAAATTTATCGTTCAGGAATTCCATAATCAAATAACAGAAGAATGTTTGTAATAAAAATAATAATAGCGAATGCAAAAACAAATAGAAACATTAAGACACTGAAAATTATGGTTTAATTATAATTGAGTTCGCTGTGACTGCCATAATTTAATTAAGGAAAATTGTCTAACCGCAGCGCTCACGAGGCGGCCCTGTGAGAAAGAGTTGTGTCAAAATAAGTAATGTGAATATTGGGTTGTCAAATATCTCCCTTTCGGCTTTTTGACTTTTGAATTTAGCGGTCAGAGCTCGTATCTGGCAATAATATATGTCTTTGAAAGGTATAACCTACAAAACGATGCTACGCATGATTAGTTTGGATTTTGGAGTTCACTAATGCCGAAAATCGCGCTTTTTTTAGTTTTCCTTCGTTAAAGGCAAATACGCTAGAGAAACATTCGGTGAGATTAATGTTGTTTTGGAGGATGGTACTCTATCACCTCGAACTGCAGAGGAATGGTTTCGACAATTCAGAGCGGGTGAAAACGACACCATGGATAGACCAGCCGGCGAAGACCTGTGACAACGAGATTTGTACCTTTCAAATCTTGGAGTTAGACCGGCATGTGGCATCTCACGACATCACCCAGGAGATGGGAATTAGTTATCAAATCATTTTAAACCAACTGCAGAAGGCTGTATACAAAAAAAACTTGATGTTTGGGTGTCGCATGATTTGACGCAAACAAAACCTCTGGACCGAATCAACGCCTGCGATATGCTGCTGAAACCGAACGAACTCAACTCATTTTTGAAGCGGTTGGTGACTGTCGACGAAAAATGGATCACATACGAGAATATCAAGCGAAAACGGTCGTGGTCGAAGAACGGTGAATCGTCCCAAACAGTGGCCAAGCCGGGATTGACGGCCAGGAAGGTTTTGCTGTGTGTTTGGTGGGATTGCAAGGGAATCATCAAATATGAGCTGCTTTCATGTGGCTAGACGCTTAATTCTACCATCTACTGCGAACAATTGGATCGCTTGAAGCAGGCGACAGGAAGGGTGTAGTGTTCCACCAGAACAATGACAGACCACACACTTCGTTGATGACTTGTCAGAAGCTACGGGAGCTCAGATGGGAGGTTTTATCGCATCCACCATGTATACAAATATTCATCATTTATACATTATCAGCTCTCGGTTGCATAGAATTTTACTCTCCCAAGTGCTAATGATTTCAAAAATATTATTATTTATCAATTACTTCAATAAAGAAATAGTTTTATACGCGAGTTTTTTTTCGAAGAAATTGTCATGGCTGTCACGAACGTGTATAATTTCCTACAGGGCAGCATAATGCTATTTACTATGGAATTCTCAAGTGCTAAATTTAGATACTCAAGAAAACCAAGTAGTAATGAGTGGTATGCGCTTATTTCTCTCGGCTGTACATAGTTCCTTGGTCAACAGCAAACAAATTGACTTCCCTGTATGTATGTAGATATATAATTGATAGCGGGCGTTGTCAATTTGCTGTCTGAATCACTTGCAGTACGACACTTTCTTCATTAAATGTAATGTTTACATGAAATAAATTATTATTGTCGTCTGCTATGAGAAGATTGAAAATGACTGTTATGTTAATTTGTAAACAAATTGCAAATTTTATTTTTAATTTTAATGACAGAATTTTTGTTGCTTGGTGTCGAGCGATAAGATTTGCTCAAAAAGCTTATCGATAAGGTTCAATGGCTGACGACATTTATATATTTTGTCTTAAATATGGTGCAATATACTGTTTAAAGCAACAAATTATCATAGGTTGAATGTGACGTTATTAGAAGGAACTGGGGTATATGAAGTATATTGCCCGCAACTAAAATTATTAAGTATCGCTTAGAAGAAGAAGAGTCCTCCTTTGCAGATAAAAATCATTTATTTCAAAATTAACTATCATCAAGACTCGCTTATTTTCCCGATTTTGAACTCTCCAATTGCTTGAATTGTCTCAAGATAGCAAGATACGTTGTAACCGCGCAAGATAACTGTCAGAAATTATAAAAAATAATATATATATTTAGTCTTTTTACTGCTTTATTAGTCGTTCTCACCTTAAAAAGCGTTGAGTTGTCAATTGTGAACAGTTTGCAAGCGGTAAATTGTATATCCAACTTAAGATTTGTGGTTAAAAATGTATCTGTCTGAAAAAATGGACAAAAATCTTGAAACTCTTTAAAAAGAGTAATATAGAGATCAAGTACTCACAACTTTCCGGCACTTCTCATTGCGTCCATAAATATTGGATAATATTGCTGACATTTGGTGAGCCTGTAAATATTATATAAAGAGTAATCTTGGTGAACCACTACCAAGTAAATAAATCTTCAAAACACTTACTTCCCTCGTCAGCGTGCTGCAACAGCGTGAGATCAGCGCTACAAGACTTATGTGCAAATACAGCGAGGCAACGTGCCACACAGTGAACATGTCGCTGATCTTTCCTTTAGCAATCGCCGCCATGAAATATATAGCCGCTGAGACCACATAGAATATATACACGAAATAAATCATCAAAGCGGGACCAACAAACTCATTGAGCTCTTTGAAGATCTTCAGCAGTTCGTAGTGCGTGCGATATATGAAGGAACTGGCGCTGATGAAGGGATTTTCGGCATGTGCCCCGCGCTGACGCTCCTCTGGCAGAATCACATAGAAAACTGTTGGATTCAACTGTCTGTCACGGCACTGGCGTTGCTCTGCTTCTGCAAGTGTAAAGGACTTTGCGTACACGTTGAGATATCGAAAGCGCATGGTCAGCAAGTGGCAGAGCACCGCAATGAAAATTATGAAGCAATTACTGATGATATTCTCTATGAGGTAAAACAAGAGTAGCAGCACACTCGAAGTGGAAACATTTTCACTCCAATCGAAGGGCTGAAATGTCAGCACTATAAAAATGCACAACAACATTAAATAGCGACGATAAAATGCGCAATCGTTACTTAAGCGCGCCTTGACACTCGTAAGCGTTTGTAGTTGCTGATCGATACGCAACAATCTATTGACGAGCTGCAGAAAGTCGTGCGACTGCCAGGCGCAAACCAAAGTGATGGTGATGAAGCAAAGAATGCTTAGCAAAATGTGCAAAGCCATATTGATGTTGTCCACGCTGCCGAACATGAAGTACGAGGTGTGTGAGATGGGTGAAAAGAGTAGGTAGGTATTGGCGATGGCCAGTAGGAGGTACAGTGCACGCAGGCTGTTTGTGTAGAGAGCTGTGATAAGACGCCTGCTAGGAGTTGGTTCGATTTCAAAATCATTGATTATCGCGTAAAATGGCAACAAACCGATAATGGTTAGTGTATAGGCAATCCACTTGATATCCACGAAGGTGCTATAGGCCGTTGTGAGCCTTTGCTGTGGACTTCCGCAATGCTTTCCGATCTTTATAGATGAGTGTTGCCTCGCTCCAGACATAACTGCTGTCACTATGAATATGGTATCTAAAGTATCTGAAGTGCTTGCTTGTCTTTTGGTGACTAACAATTAATTGCTGAAATAAGTTTTCGGGACTTTTCTTTCGGTGCCACAAACAGTTAGAGGAAAACATATTCATGACAGTTCTATTTATTCTAAGTTATTGATATAAGTGTCATATAAAGATATAAACATAGATAGCGCGTGCACGCCTAAAAGTATGTTTACCAATCAAATATCAATTTGTCATGTATCTAATTGCTTTCTCGAGGAATACGCTACAGAATACAAACAAAACTAAAGAAATAACACTTGGACGACACTATTATTAGACGGAATATGCGATTGTTGAGCTGGATCTGAATTAAGCTTCATGAATAAGTTTGGATCCTTTCATTATCTATCGAGAAACGAAGTTTTGGACATTGGTCGGAATACTTATCGAACCCTGCCTTGGAGATGGTAACTATATAATGGTGAAAACGCATAAAATACTAGGAGGGTCGCGTTTATTATTTTAAGCTTTAAAGTATTATATACTATATTTTATGAGTCCCTCTTCCAGCTAGCCTTCTAGACTTCCAGCCGACAGAGTTCCAGGTTGAATATAGTCAGTTGTGTTGTTGAACGTACTAAAGAATTCCTTGCTAATTCCGACGGACATCATCGGTGGACCGCAGTGGATCTTAAGTACAAATTTAGATGTCTCGAATAAAATTAGATTATTGTCACACCCATTAAATGTGTTTATACATAGACCTCTATTACGTAATCACATAGCTCATAAACTATTTTCGTTTCAACAAGAGTAATTGAATAATAAAGTCCTGAAACATTAAGAAATCGGCTGAAATAGTACCTTGTAAATTTTATTTATCAGATAGGTGGCAACTCTGTTTCTAAAAGTATGCGACTTTTGTTGATTATATTCTCTAGCTGACATATAAAGTGTAAATTGAGAACCACTTCGGTTGCAGTAGATATTTTATTATTTTAGTAGGAAAAAGTACACAAGAACCCATTGCTTTAAAGGGCACCAAGCAGAGCACATTTCGCCTAAACCTGGTGGTACTAGGTCCTCCTCTTTTATTTAAATTAAAATGCTTCACGATTTAAAAAGCTTTTTTATAAACTTCATCCGCTGGGGCTTCAGCTCTCGCATCCTTCAGCTGTCTGAATTGTATTAGAATAACCAGATATGCCGTGATAGCTGAGACGATCTAAAAGACGAACATGATTATTGAAGTTATTAAAAAAAGTGAGTTATACCTTGAAAAGCGTGGACTTGTCGATGACAAAGAAGCCATAAGCGGTGAACTGCACATCCTGTTTAATGCTTTTTGTAAGAAATTTATCGATCTGCGGTAGTAAAAATAGTTATTATAAAATTGAAATTTGTGAAAAGATAAACTGAGATTACAGTACCAGTCTCTGCTGCGCCGTGTCTCGGCCGTAGACGCGCGCCACAGCGTTCGATGTCGCATTAGCCTAGAAGTACAGATATTTAAATTATAATTCACACTTTTGATAAAGGTCCTTCAAGCACCTCCTTCGTTGCCGCGTCACTCTGACGCATCAGCAATGCCGCGATCGGGGCATGGATGAAAAGAAAGACGAAGCACCAAACTATTGCCCTCAAATTCATATCATCTAGTTTTGCCGCCAGGTAGAATTGATACACGGACAGCGTGCTGGTGTAGAAGAAGTAGGCGATGAAAGCCAGCAGTGCAGTGTGCACGAATTCATTAAGCTTTTTGAAGGTCGCCAGCAGATTGTTATGCGTGCGGTAGAAGAACAACATGTCGGCTGAGAAGGACGCCAAAGCGGACTCGACATTATCCGCAGTGGTATTATGCTTCAACACCGTATATGTTTTGATGAAATCATTCAAATACCTAAAGCGCACCGCCAACAAATGCAACATGGTCGCCACGAAGATCACATAACTGTTAATTATAGCGTGCAGCTGATGATAGAGAAAGTACATAGCCACACAGTAGAGACTCGACGCGCAATCTTGCACACTCAGCCATTTCACGACACACACGGTGACGGTGTGTACGAACAGTAGCCACGTGTAGCGGTCGTGTGGCGCGCAACTATTTTCCAAGGGCGCCGGTGCGTGTGGATGCTGTTGCAGCTCTTTGTCCACGGCGAGCAGCTGATTAATGATAATTATGAAATTCTGCGACTTTCGTGCACTCTTCCACAAGACAAAGGCGCTGCTGATGATGCCGAGCAGAATCTGTATCGCTATGGTCACGTTATCCATTTCGCCGTAGGTGAAAATTACGCCACTGGCAAAGGGCGAGTACACAATGTAGATGTACAGTAAGATGGCAATGAGGTCGAGGAGCCGCATGAGACTGGTGTAAAGCGTTGCGTAGCTGCGCCCTTTCGGCAGCGCAATTTTATACGCGTGTACAACTTTGAAAATCGGCAAGATACCCAACACTTTTAGCACCCACAGTATGCACTTCATATCCTTAACCAGCGTGTATGCTGTGGCGCGTTTATTTTGCTGCCGTACGCGCAATCTTATAGCTTCCGCTGACGACATTTTGACTGCATTGAGACGGTCGAACGACTTTCGTGTGCGATTTGCAACTAAGAGCGCTTTCCGTTTGTAATTATAGTAGTACATACTTATACATATATGGATCACTTTAATCATTCAAGTGAAAGGTTCAGCATGCGTGAGTGTTAACTAATATTTGGTGTTGTCAATAATATTGAGTTCGTGTGCTTTGCTGTCATTAAAGTTGTCATTCAGTTAAGTAAATTTACTAATGATATTCAACCTGTTGGATTTGTAGATTACTGATGGCCAAGCAAATGTGTGGCATACAGGGTGCATCATCTTTCATGTGGTTATGAAAATATTTGATTTCTTTGAATTATTATTAGTATGTAGTGACAGTCAAGTGGTCACTGTCACTGTCATGAGTCACAGTATAATAAACTGTAATCCTATTATTATTCGAGCGTCTCTGAAGATAATTGCTATGATTTCAGGAATGTTAGCATTGAGCCCGTCAATTGTTCGAGCATTGCTGTATTGCTGTCATATAATTTGATTTTCAAAAATCCACTCAAGAATGCGTCAAGAGATGTCGACATTAGTGATCTGAGTGAACAGCTAGAGTCGCATATTTTTGACATTAAAAGTCAACTAGTTCTCTGACCCTATTCTAGGCGGCATGGACGGCACAAAACTCTTTGTGTACATAGAAATAGTAAAGACTTTTTAAGACGAGAGAGAGTCTCTCTCCTCCTACTCTCGATTACAACATTGACCAGATCATTCAAGAGACTTCGTCTTTTAAATGTTTACACATCGACAGAGAAATGTGACACCCTATATGTATAGAATTAATACCGCATTTATTTTATGTTTAGACGTTCTTTTGATACACGGGCGCTGATAAGAACGTACGTAAGATGGTACAGAAATATAGGGAAGAACAATACTTTCGAAAATTGCTTGGGAACATCAATATGTCGAAACTATTAACGGTTATTCGTTTACTTGCTTTAATTTATTCTAAGAATAAGAGAAGTGCTGGAATAAGGGAGACGAATTAGAATAGCTGGCAAATACTCTCATATTAAAATAGAAAAAAAAGAGGCTTCAAGTGAGGATAATTGGCTCTTTTATTGAAATTATGAATTGTTACAGTTAATTTTGATTTGAAACTGAAGACAAATTATTCGATTTGTGTGTCAACGGGTAATTCCGAGTAAAGCCGACCCTGTAATTGTATACTGATATTGATAATACTTCTTTGATTTTACGGCTCTCCAGATAAGACATTGTAATACAATTTGTTTTACTAATTGTAGTGATTTTGGTGGGCCCATTGATTTCATTGTTTAGATAAGTATAGTTATTACATGGTTAATGAACCAGATATTATACACATTATGTACCTTGATATACATCCCTTAATGAACACCACTCATCGTTTCTATTGTAGCTATATTCTGCTACATATGTACATATGAATATGTACTGAGCATGCAACTTGGCTTTTAGATGATTATCTCAAGCAATTACTGTAATTGACAAATTATGGCACACGTATGTATGAATATACCCTAGAAGTAAACTGGTGTTGGACTGGTGTTCAAACCTACAGAAATTTCATGTAGTAAATTATTTATTACTTCGTAATTGTTCGGAATTATGGTAACATCATTCTTCAGTGGTTCAAAGGATTTACCAATGCTTTTGGTTCGACAGATATTCATATCTTTGTCTTTCATATAATCATCCTAAAAGCTCCATATGTTCGAATCGAGGAACGCGCCTTAGTATGCTAAAACCAAAGAAAAATTCTAGCAGTGTAACAAAGAAGCAAAATAAAAGGAAGACAGTTAGGCAGAGCACTGTTCGGCGCTGAAGCGGAAACTTACGCTTTCATATATCTGGGTGTGTTTTAAGTCAAACAATCTATTTGTGATTTTAGTGAAGTTTCACTTTTTATAACAATATTTAGCGATGCATAATAAAAAAAATTGTGCTTTGATAGAAAAGGATAAAGAACGACACAGTATACTTGATATTGGTTAATAAGCAAAAACTTATTTTTTGCAGTGTACAATTTTACTCCTCGGCTTTTGCATCCTCCAATTGTTTGAATTGTATCAAAATCACCAGGTAAGTGGTTACAGCGGAGAAGATCTGAAATAAATTTTATTAAGTATTGGACATAACCTCTAAAACATCAAAAAAGCAAATTAAGAAAAGTAACGGTACCTTGAATAGTGTGGTGTTGTCGATAGAGAAAAATCCGTAAGCGGTGAACTGCACATCCTGCTTAATGCTCTTCGAAAGAAATTTATCAACCTAGAATGAAATGATATTCGGTGAAATTAAAAACAGCGAAGCTTAGCTGAAGAAAGGTGAGGGCTTACAATATCTTGGTAGCCCTTGCCTTTGGCGTAAACGCGCGCAATGATTTGAGCTGTGTTGTTGGCCTGAAAAGGAAACACATTTTGAATCTATTTTGTTATTTGTAGCAGTTCTAAAGACATATATAATTGGGTCCAGCTCTCAACCTCTTTAGTGACGCCGTCACATCTGAACGCCAACAATATCAAAACGGTCGCGAAGTTCAGTATCCACGATAGGTTCCATAGAATACTGAACCAATCATCAATGCTGCTCAAATTGTACAAAGTACAGGCGTAAGTGGAGGTCAGCAGCCCCGCGCAGGCATACAGTATGAACGCCACTAGGCCCAGACCCGCGAATTTGTTGATCATTTTGAGCAGGTCCAACAAATCGTTATATAAACTATAATATATTGTGGAATCACGTGCGAAACTCTGCACATCGTGCGTCGAGGCTCTACCTCCCTCCACACCGTAAAGAGCTATCAATTTGTTGGTGTGTTGCAAGCGCAATGCGAGCTGATGCAAAAGCGACGAAATGAACACGACGAACATACACGAGGTGAAATTTTCCACTTGGTAAAACGAAATGCCTACGAACAAGAGCTGTGGCAAATTGCCGTAGAAACTGTTCACCACCGGCACAGTTATCACACAGAGATAACCAAATAACAGTAACAAATATATATGATTCGCCCTGCCAGTGTGGAATTCTCGTGTCGGCGATAGCGTGAGTTCTCTGAGTCTACGATCGAATTTCAGAAAACCATTTATTATTGCAATAATTTTGGGGCCATGGCGAGCGCACGTCCAGCTAATCACGACATCGCTGAGAATACAGAAGGACACGCTGATTGTATTCGTAACACCGTTCGTTTTGCTGCGCAGAAAGAGTTTATGCAAAATGGGTGGCGAATATAAGGCGTAGATATGCAGAAGGTGCATCGCAGTTTTAACGCAAAATATGGCGCGCGTAACGTGTGCCAGCAGCCCTCTAGGCGCGCCGATCTCATCAGGGTTTGGCGTGGTATAAAACGGTAACAGACCAACTAACTTCAATATCAACACATTCCATTTGAGGCATGTGAGTAGCGAGGACGTGCTGGGCTCTAGCGGTCTCTGCACTCTCATGTTGTTTGTATTTGTGTTGGAATAGATGCGACGGTTAGACCACATTTTTGTGGAAACAGCGAGCTGGTTGCACAAGTAAGAAACAAAGCGAGACTGCGGTCTGGACTTGTGGTCTGAAATTGAATTGACTGCGTGGAGGTTATCGTGTGCGAAGCTAATTGATTTTTGCAATTAATTGAAGGCAAGATGAGTTTGTTGATAAAGAATCTTTAAATTTAGATAAACGTTTCTGTAATGGATTGCAAATAAAATTAACACAACTCAAAATGAAAAGGTTACCACCTACGATTTTACAAAGGTCATTGCACTATTCATATCCGAAAGACCTTCAAGATTTCCTGATACTCATTTCTTTGTTCTTCTGCTCAACTAGGTATTCAAATATCCGCTCCGAGGAGCCACATTGAGCATACTAAGAAAAAATCCAAACCCTACGAGTATAACAAATAGGCAGTAGAAAGGATGACAGTTAGGGAGGGCACCGTTGGGTGCTGAAGAATATACTTCCTGCGAATATATTTGGGAAATTCGGTGCATTTTAAGTTAAACAATGAATTTGTGACTTGTATTTCAGCGAATTTTATTTGTGTGACAATAGTTCGCGATACATATTAAAAAAATTGTGCTTTGATAGAAAAGGATAAAGAACGATACAGTATACTTGATATTTGTTAATGAGCAAAAACTTTTTTTTTTCCAGTGCAAATGTTTACTCCTCCACCTTTGCATCCTCCAATTGTTTGAATTGTATCAAAATCACAAGGTAAGTGGTTACAGCAGAGAAGATCTGAAATAAATTTATTAAATACGCAACATAACCTCTAAAACATCAAAAAAGCATATCATGAAAAGTAACTGTACCTTGAATAGTGTGGTGTTGTCGATAGAGAAAAATCCGTAAGCGGTGAACTGCACATCCTGCTTAATGCTCTTCGAAAGAAATTTATCAACCTAGAATGAAATGATATTCGGTGAAATTAAAACAGCGAAGCTTAGCTGAAGAAAGGTGGTGTCCTACAATATCTTGGTAGCCCTTGCCTTTGGCGTAAACGCGCGCAATGATTTGAGCTGTGTTGTTGGCCTGAAAAGGAAACACATATTTAATTTATTTCGCAAATTTTTTTACTTGTTGGAGTTCTAAAGATATATATAATTGGGTCCAGCTCTCCACCTCTTTAGTGACTCCATCACATCTGAACGCCAACAATATCAAAACGGTCGCAAAGTTCAATATCCACGATAGGTTCCACATAATACTGAACCAATTATCAAAGTTGCTCAAATCGTACAAAGTGCAGGCGTAAGTGAAGGTCAGCAGCCCCGCACAGGCATACAGCATGAACGCCACTAGGCCCAGACCCGCGAATTTGTTGATCATTTTGAGCAGGTCCAACAAATCGTTATATAAATTGTAAAATATTGTGGAATCACATGCGAAACTCTGCACGTCGTGCGTCGAGGCTCTACCTCCCTCCACACCGTAAAGAGCTATCAATTTGTTGGTGTGTTGCAAGCGCAATGCGAGCTGATGCAAAAGCGACGAAATGAACACGACGAACACACACGAGGTGAAATTTTCCACTTGGTAAAACGAAAGGCCGATGAATAAGAGCTGTGGCAAATTGCCGTAGAAACTGTTCACTACCGGCACAGTTATCACACAGAGATAACCAAATAACAGTAACAAATATATATGAAACGCATTGCCGTTGTGGAAGTGCCGTGTTGGCGATAGCGAGAGTTCCCTGAGCCGACGATCGAGTTTCAGAAAACCATTTATTATTGCAATAATTTTGGGGCCATGGCGAGCGCACGTCCAGCTAATCACGACATCGCTGAGAATACAGAAGGACACGCTGATTGTATTCGTAAGGCCGTCCGTTTTGCCGCGCAGAAAGAGTTGATGCAAAATGGTTGGCGAATATAAGGCGTAGAAATGCAGAAGGTGCATCGCAGTTTTAACGCAAAATATGGCGCGCGTAACGTGTGCCAGAAGCCCTCTAGGCGCGCCGATCTCATCAGGGTTTGTCGTGGTATAAAATGGTAACAGACCAACTAACTTCAATATCAACACATTCCACTTGAGACATGTGAGTAGCGAGGACGTGCTGGGCTCTAGCGGTCTCTGCACTCTCACGTTGTTTGTATTTGTGTTGGAATAGATGCGACGGTTAGACCACATTTTTGTGGAAACAGCGAGCTGGTTGCACAAGTAAGAAACAAAGCGAGACTGCGGTCTGGACTTGTGGTATTAAATTGAATTGACTGCGTGGAGCTTATCGTGTGCGAAGCTAATTGATTTTTGCAATTAATTGAAGGCAAATAGAAATGAGTTTGTTGATAAATAATCTCTAAATTTAGATAAACGTAAATGTAATGGATTGAAGATAAAATGAACACAACTCAAAATGAAAAGGTTTCCAACCACGGTTTTGCCAAGGCCTGCACACTGTTCTCATATCCGAAAGACCTAGAGATCATATTATGAAACTATGACAAAACCGTTCCACATTTCAACGAATATATAACTTCATAAAAAAACATTTTCTTCGGGGGAAACAAAAACTTATCAAAAACATTTACTCGCCTCAGAAGCGACGGCGTCACAGGCGCTACAAATCACCGCAATCGTTATGAATTCCACAAAAAACCAGACGACTGACAATCCCAAAATGTCATATCTCTCCTCAAATCCAATCGGCCTAACAACGGTCATGAAAGCCATGTAGGATTGTTTGGTCAGGATGTAGAATGCGACGCTGAAGTAGGAGAGCATTGCTAACCCACCGGTCGTGTTGATCTTATCGATGATGTAACGCAACTTGCATAGCAGCTCGGTGTAGTAGCTCATCTGACGGATATTGCTTGCCACCGACAGATCAGTTCTGATGCTAATATCCAAATGGAAATTCACAAAGTCAATGCGTTGCCTTATATTTCCGAGCAAAACGCGTAAGCAGACCGCGTATAAATTCGATATTAGCAACTGCACGCTGAAAATGCAGAGCAAAATCAATTGATCGTTATGCAATTGATCGCTCAGCAAGTCCATGTAATAGTAGGCGGTGTACAGTAGGCCCGCTGCAACGATGCCCAGAAACACCGTTAAAATATGGCATGAATATTTGGCGGTGAAACCCTTGGCCACCAGATAGTTATCCATTTTGCCGATTTCCTGCATGATGCCACAATAGCGCTGACAGTTCATAGACGAAGTGAGTATAATCAAATTGCAGCTTATAAGGCAGATGAGCGCTTCGGTGGTCTGATCGGAGCCCTTTAAATTGCGAAATACCGAGAAACCGCTGTTGTCGTGCAGCACAACCAAGCTGACGCCCAGCGATATCAGAAATAACAGTGTGTTGATGAAGTATATGTAGATGTTGCCAAGCAGGCTGACTTTCAGCTCGCCGCGTTTGTATTCCAAGAATGGCACAAGTCCAAAGATTTGTGCAACTAGACTTATGCATTTCATATCCTTGATGATTTTCATTTTTTATTTTATTAAAATTTATTGAATCTGCTCAACTGAATACACTTTTTTCTTCACTACCCGAAGTTTTGTTGTGACGACGTTGAAGACCCGTATGAGACTAGTCAAAGAGAAGTTTTTAAACTAATAACCAACTTTCATAACTACAATTAGCCTTCGATATTGCTAATCTATTTTGATGGTATTTTTATGACCACTACACTTAGGCTTAATACTTTTCGACTGTTTGTCGTTTATGTAATTATTCCTAAAATAATGTTAGGATTACTGAACATAATTTGTGTTTTCACACCACTGCTGGTGGCGCATTAGTTGATTGCCTCGATACTGGACAGAGTAAATAAATTTTCAACTGAGTTCTTTCCCGAGATATCTACTTTACACTCAATGGTCCCGAGGAGTATGAGTATTATTTATATGGCATATAGAGAAATTGTTGTTTCTATTTTTCTCTAAAGCATAATTAAGCTTAACAGATCATTCTTACCTAATAGAATTCGAATATCTCCTACAAGTTGGTCCAATGAGCAATTTCATTCTAACAGATCTATGTCAAGACAGAGGCTGATTATTCTACGATTCGAATATTAGTTCCATTAAAATTGATGTGTTTTTATATCGTATGAGATCAACTGTATCGATCTAAAGCACTATATGCTATATAGAGGAAGAGTATATACAGCCAATATTCTCCCATTAATACATTTTGAAACCTATTAATGTTTTACTTATATGTTATCAAAAGCTGCGACACGTTTTTTAGGTTTCGATGGATATATAGACTCTTATGGTCGAATTTTTTTTTAAATTTGACTTTTTTATTTATCGTTAAGAAATCATAAATGATGATAGTTATGTTTATGTAGTCCCATTAGAGTAGTTCCTTAGTCCGTGCTTTTTTCCAACTGTTTGAATTGTATAAGTATCACCAGATAAGTCACAAGTGCTGACGAAATCTAAAATGTCATTTCTTAACCAAATTTTCCACAGAATTTTCGATTTCTATATTATTACCTTGAACAGTGTTGTATTGTCGATAACAAAAAAGTCGTAAGCGGTGAAGTGTACATCCTGTTTAATGCTTTTGGACAGAAACTTATCGATCTAGATGGAAGAAATACTTTGCAAAGAGTAGATTATATAACGATAAAACTTTACTTACGATATTTTGATATTCTTTGCCTTTACCATAGACTCTGGCTAGTATTTGCGAGGTATTATTAGCCTGAAATCAGGTAAAAACGTATATAAAACAATAGATATAATGAAATTTACATATATATAACAATTAAAGAAGTCGCACACTCTCAACTAACGGACCACATTCCATCCGGAACTACTGACCTCTCTCGTAGCCTTGGCGCAATTGGTCGTCAACAATATCAAACCTGCCGCAAAATAAGGTATCCACAAGAGTATCCACAACACATGGTACAAATCTTCATTGCGTACCCAATCGTAGATACTGCAAATATAGGTGCAAGTGAGCAAACCAGTGCAGGCGTACAAAAAGAATGCCAGTAGCCCCAAACCGGCATAGTTATTGATCATTTTGTATATGTCGAGCAAATCGACGTGCAAGCTGTAAATTATAGACGAACTCTCCGCAAATCGGCGTAGATTCTCTTCATCTTGAGTTAGTGCATTTCTACTCCGTACCCTAGCCGACAAGAATCTACAATTGTATTGTGCTATCAGCTGGTTGACGAATCGAAAGCGTTCCGCCAGCTGATGCAGCAGCGCCGAAATGAGTACAACAAAAGCGAATGAAGTCGCGTTTTCCAGCTGATAGCTGAATGTGTGCGCACAGATGTAGAACGAGAAATTCGCTAAGGTCTGTTTGATAGATGCGACCACAGTAAGGCAGAGGAAACCAAACATCCATATCAGATAGACAGTAAACTGATTCATGGTTGCATGAGATCTTTCTGCCGGCGCACCCGGATATTTCTGTAAGAGCTTATCCACTTTCAAGATGCTGTTGATTATAATGATGGCTTTGTCTGCATTCCTAGCGCAAGTCCAGGTTATTGTTACATCACTAAGTATGCAAAAAGCGATATCCAGCATATTCGTTATGCCATCCGTATGACTTCTTATGAACAGTAACTGCAGCATTACCGGCGACAACAAAGTGAAGATATGCATAATATTCAATGAAGCTTTAGTTAAAAGCGTGGCTCTATTAAGCAACATTGCACGTCGACTTGGCCTGCCGATCTCATATGAAGTCTGTGTGGTAAAGATTGGTAATAAACCGAGAAGTTTTAGTATGAACAAAGGCCAGCTAAGGTACACGAGTATCTGACGGCGCTCGTTTGGTGTATCTACGGTGATAGTTCGGCCGGTACTTCGCATTTCAACTGCCAGTATATGCAACCTCGTCGTGAAATACGCAAATCCAACTGTGTGGTACTTCTATCGGAACTCTACAGTTAGTTATGTGAAAATCGATAGGGGAAGGTGCAACATTTTGTTAACGATTTTTTAGTAGCTTTTTGATTAATTGAATAATTTATCGCGATTAAAATCTAATTTCGCAAATGCAACTGCTTGCACTTTCTACTGATCGCAAAGTCCGATTAGGAATGATGGGTGAATGTCAGGATTATCTGGCCGCACGTGTCGTTTGAACTGGCAATTCTCAGCATTAGGCTGAGAAACTTGCTTTATGTTTCGCCAAACCTCTTTACTCCCACCTGAAGTAAAGCGAGAGTGGACCTAAGTCAAGTAACGCTGTCAATTTGGATTCTCTTTCCCTATGCTGAGTTGTGACAACCAACTAACTTCACATCAACGATTTTTCGGCGTTTTGGTATTCAGCACTTCATTCAGCTACCACTCTCTTAAGCTGAATAAGCGCTGAATGCCAAAATTCCAGAAAAGTGAGGCGTTTAGTTGCGATCTTAACTTATTATGAAATGGTGAACATGATAAACAAGACCTCCCTTTTACAGTTAATATTTAGACTCGAGGTACTATTACTTTATCACTTTAAACCTCCAACACACAACTACTAACCTCATTTGTAGCCTTGGCGCAATTAGTTGCTAGTAGTATCAAAATGACCATATAGAGGGGTATCCAAGAAAAAGTCCAGATGACATAGTACAGATCGTCGGCCGTTTGCCAATCGATCACGAAGCAACCGTAGGCACAGGACAACAAACCATAGCAGGAGTACAGTAAGAAGATCAAGAGACCCAAGCCGGCGTAATTATTAATCCTTTTGTATATGTCTAGCAAATCGATGTGCAAACTATACAAAATCGTAGAATTCTCCGCAAATAACCGTAAATTGGCCTCGTTGTGAGTTATCGCCTTTCTGTCGATGCTTAAAATTGTGGGGTATGCTTTGTTTTGCGATATTTTACTGTTGTATTGCGCTATCAGCCGGTTGACGAATCGAAAGCGCTCTGCAAGCAGATGTAGGAACGCCGAAATGAACACCACAAAGCCACAAGAGATCGCGTTCTCCAGCTGATAGAAGGTTATGTAGATGCAGAATTTTAACGAGAAATAATCCAATGTGCGTTTCACATATCCAATCATTATAAAAGAAATATAACCGAGTATCCAGAATAAATATTTATTGAACTGATTTGAGGCATAGGGTCTCTCAGCCGGCGAGTCTGGATATTGTTTGAGCAGTTTGTCCACATTCAGCAAATTATTGATTATGAGTATGAATTCCGCGCCGCTACTGGCACAAGTCCAAGTTATTGTAAAGTCACTGAGCATACAGAAAACCACGTCTAACAAGTTGGTAATGCCATCCGTCTTGCTTCTTATGAAGAGCAACTCCATTATTGTGGGCGACAGAAAGGCGTAGATATGCACAATGTTCAAGACAGTTTTCGTAAAAAGTATGGTCCTGTTCAGTTGAATCGAACGTCGGTTTGGCGCGGCGATCTCATAGAGACTATGTGTTGTGTAGAACGGTAGAAGACCCACGCATTGGAGCATTAAGCAAGGCCACTTCAGGTAAACCAGTATGGAATTCGTTTGTGGTTTCTGTGGCTTATCGGTTTTAACGCTCTTTACATGGATTACGCGATTGGGATTTCGCATTTTCACTAATTCACGTTGAACAACCTTGTTGTGCAACACTTAAAATAAAACTGTTTGTGGTATTCTAAAATTGTCTATGGCTATTTATGGGAGAATGCATACAGTATTGTGCAAAATTGTATTAGTGAGATAGTGAAGTTTAAGGTCTACAAAGTACTAAAATGAGTGTATAGCGGAAATTGGAAACTTATCAGCAAACGATATGCTCCAAAATGTCAAAATTGATCATCTTTCACTAAAATCAGAGAAACTTAGAAATCCGTTTTCTGTTTTGACACTTGTATATTTCTCTCTCTCTCTCTCGCTTTCTTTTTCTCTCTCTGAGAGTATATGTTACGCATACTCATTAATTTGGTTATCTACTCCTGATAAGCATATTCTTATTATTCTTTAGATGCTACTTTTTAACTCGTCACTGTAGAAGTTGATTACAAATCGAGTGCTTACATTAATTAATAAAATCGATAGTAAAAAGTAATTCTCAAATGCATTCGCTTGTTAAATGAAGCGAGCTGGAATTCATTCGTCATTAGTTTATTGAAATTAGTATTCTCTGTAGAGAATTGCAGCTTATTATGCCATATTGATGTTATTATAAATAGACTATTATTTATGTCGACGCCCAAAAGATTTTAATTGCAATGGGATTTTATTAAATACTCTGAGACCGCATTTTCACTTCTTCTAGGGTATCGATTTAAGGCATGGTATCTGACTGAGTCCTAAGTGTGTTTGTAAAATCTGAAACTTTAGGCTAACAGTTTGAGAGAGAGAGAGGGAGAGGAAGATAGAAGAGAAAATGGCCTTTTGGTAAAATCTGACAGTTTAGGCTAACAGTTTGAGAGAGGGAGAGAGAGGGGGAGAGGAAGATAAAAGAGAAAATAGCCTTTTGGTAAAATCTGACAGTTTAGGCTAACAGTTTGAGAGAGAGAGAGAGAGGGAGGGAGAGAGAGAGAGAGAGGGAGAGGGAGAGATAGATAGAGGAAGATAAAAGAGAAAATGGCCTTTTTGGAGTTCTAATTCCGTAATGAAAATGGGAGAGTCCGAACAAACTCAACTTTTTAGTCAATAATGCGGTTACTGAACACAGTTGTCTTCATTTGGAATACTCTACTGTTTCTTACAAATCTCTGATTCAATATTGTGTGATTTTTTCAGGAAAGACTTTCGCGAACTGAAATAAAATCATTCAATTTAAAATCCGTTAGATGGCGCTGTAGTCAATATATTACAAAAAATATTTTTTATGATCCATGCGGGCTTCAAATCATAGTCTAAATATTGTTTTATGGAATCATAGCTATAAGGAGACTGTTGTAAGACGTAGTCAATGCTTGGAAGTATGCTTCAAAGGACACCGTCTGCCGTAAGATTATTCTGTGAATTCATCAAGCACAAAATACGAACTCAAAGAATTCTCGAATACCAGAAAACTAACTCTTCAAGGTCTGCATATACCCCCCTGCGAAATAAGGGAAACACACGATGTTTTTTGTGTATTTTTTTTGCATTGATTTTTATGATTTTTTGTATGCTTTTCACTGTTTGTAATTTTATTCGTTTAAAAATTTCATTTTGTTCATCTTATTTCAAACAACTTAATAATCTCATTAATGCATAATTTAACTAATTACAGTTTAGTGTTTAATGTTTAATATTAATACGTAATTAGTAGTTAAACATAATTGCCATTTTACATAATAATTAAGTATATTTGCAGTTAAAAAATAAATTTACAAATAAACGAAACCAAAGCATAAGAGATACGAACTCGTAGGTTTCTTGAGATTTCCGCCAACGCTAATGCATTCGCAATTCATACTTAATTTTAGTTATCTGCATTTCAATCTTACATTACCGTTAATTGTGTATGTTCGTTTGTAAGTTATTATAATAATCTCGTTACGTTTTTAACTATTTATGCAAGTGTTTGCTCGACAGCTTAATTGGTTTTTGTTTTTTTTTTTATTATTTTTGAATTCTTTACGGCTTTTATCGTCTGTATTTTCTGTTTTATTTTGGTTTTTAACGCAATATTTTTCGTTTTTTTTTTTCATTTTTCATTTACTGTTATTTGCTTAACGGCTGTTTGCCAGCACTGTACTAAGATATTTAGATGACTATTTGTACTAGAAGAAAATAATAAAAATTAAAATAAATATTAAAATTAATTCTAAAATCTTAAATAAAAAATTTATGAAAAAATACAACAAAAAATTACAAAAAAAAAAAATCAAATCATGTGTTCTACTACGCTTACTTGTGTATGTGATTTATATAAAAACACGAATTAATTATTTCTCACCATTTTCATTATTTTTTTTCATATTTTTTTCGAACAAATTTAATTAACATTTTGTTGCTTGTTACATAGTTATGTGTGTTTGTGTGTTGCTCACCTTTGTTTAATAAAATTATTTGGTAATAAACATTATTACTGTGTATATGTATGTGTGTGTGTGTGTGTGCTTAAATAGTTAAATTTTTCCAATTTTTTTTTTAAAATAAATTTTATTCATTTAGAATTTCGTATGCTTCATTGCAAGTTTCTTATGCTTAATGCGATGTCATGATACGCATGAGTGTGTGAGTAGAAAATAGTGAAAAGGAGCAACGCAAACGAAAACGTCAAAGAGCGACAAGTGAAACCTTAATGTGTGAGAGTTGAAAGTATTGAGCCGGTTTTTAAAGCTAAAAGAGTTTAATGAAATTTATGAAAAAACATAAATTAGAATTTGAGAGAGTTAAGTATATATGCACAGCAACACACAGAGAGCAGATTCCATATGAGTTACTAGGAGCTAGTAAGACTACAAATGTGACTGATAGTAAAAGATTCTGAGCGTCTAGTGAATTTAAGCGCTTTCGAATGAAAATGTATGCCACTGAGAGTATTTTAATAGTGGCTTGTAGTGTCACGCCCACTTTTTGAGATTTTTTAATGAGCGTGAAGTAAGTTATGCTGATCTCTTCACATATTTGAGAAGTATTGGAATTTAAAAATGTTAAAAGCTTGAGATCTTTTATAAAATACCCCAAGCTTCAAAACTTTTTAAGCTTTTCCGAAAGAGCAAGAGAGTGAAAGAGAGAAGGCGCGTTAGCTCTCAGCGCTCAGATAGTGCTCTCTGCGTACTCATTATGCTTACGTAAAGCTACAAACCATGACACATGAGCTTATATGCAGCCCCCTCAGAGCTTTTGTAGAGCTTTCGTGCTTTTAAGCGCTTCTTTTTGCACTGAAAGTGTGTTTTTGCGTCTTTCTAACTTTGAATCCACCTCATATTCATCCGCGCTGTTTCAGCTGTGTGTTTCTATGTACATATTACATAAGTGCTGACCAGTTTTCTCTGTCAAGTGAATTGCCTTAAACGAGTATGTAACTTTTTTATTATTTTTATTTATGTTTTATTAATTCCTTTTTCATTTCATTGCATAATTTCACTTACACACATGAAATCATGCTACTTGCTCATTTATTTCATTTAATATATATATTTATAATTATTTATTTCATTTTTATTTTATTTTCTATGAGTTTGTAATTTTTTCATTAATACTAGCTTATTTTAATACTAATTTTGGAAATTAGACAAGATTACAATAACAATTCGATCGTTACTATAATTGTTCGATTCACATTCAATTCTCTGCTCGATTGTAGCTCAATCTTGTTCGCCTCAGTTGGCGCTCACTTTTGGCTGCCTACAGCCAATCAATCAACTGTATTTAGTTTGCTATTGAATTCAGTTACTGTTCTTAGAGTTTTCGAGTGACGATTTTTCAAATTCTTATACGATTTTTGTTTTAACTTTAACTCCAATTCAATGTTTACAATGCTTGCTATTTCTTATTTTTTCGTTTTTATTTTCATTTTATTTTGAGTTGTTGTTGTAATGGCGTTTACAATATAATTGATTTTTCACTTGAGAGTGTGTGTGCATGTTCTTTTCGCTTAATTAATTCGCCACCACTTTAATTTGCCATAAACACGTTTCGTCTGTTGAGTCAATCGCTCGCTTTGGCGCTCAGTAGTTCGACTTTTTTGTATTTTTTTTTGTTTTTGTTTGGAAATCGACAGTGGTGAAAAAGTAGCGCTGTAGTAACTAGCGGGTGAATGCAAAATGGCCAAAAAATATCATAAATATTCGAACAAAAACTAAATGATTTGATTTGTGCTAACAACAAAATGAACAAGCGCTTCACGTATCAACAGAAAAGTGTATATACAAATTTATTTATTTTATTTATAAATAATATTTACTCTCCTCTCCGTTAGAACTAAGCGCATGTTTTAGATTTTATGCTTAAGTATAGTTGTTTACAAAAATCCGAAGAAAAATCTAAGGCAGGCGCTTAAAATTCTCCATAATTCTACTGCTGTGGGCTCAAAAACTACGTACGCGCATAGGTAAAAACAATAAAAAAATATTTTTTTTTTTTATAATTTTTTCGAGTTTCAAGACAACTCGCTGGAAATAATAGTTGTGTGTGGCATGTTTGGGAGCATTACTCAATTGTTTTTGTTGTTTTTTTGGTTCTAAATTATGATTCTGGAAGCAGCGGCTGAGTTTTAGATGTGCTGGAGCTGAGTTAGAAGGCTTTTAAGAGTATAATAGACAAGAAAGTACCGCTGATAACCGCTCTAAAACACTTTAAAAATATTAAGTGAGGTTATGTTACATTGAAGTGGTGCCCGCATTTGATATATTCTGCTATAGGAGATGGAATTGATTTCAAGAAATCATCAAAATCGTTGGAGTGGTTCTCGAGTTATGAATGGTTTAAGGAACCCTAAATTAATAACCCTATATAATAGGTGTGGTTTTTTTGAGACATATGTACATATATTAGTATCGAATACAATTTGATATACAGCTCGATTTTTATGTGAAATTGGCGTATAGTGAAGTTTAACAGTATTTTATTCTAAAAGCATCTTCAAAAATACTAATTTGTTCGAAATGAAAGCTTCGTATACTAGTGTGAAAAGCTTAAGAATGCTTAAAAGCATTTCAGAAAGTCAGAACGTAATCTGATCTGAATACGTTTTAACAGTTTTCGAGAACAAAATACTATTTGAAGCTTTTAAAAGCTTTTTTTTACTTGAAGTTGTATGATGAAAGCTCAAGAAAGCTGCTTTCTTATATTTAACATATCTGAAGGCGCTAGATATTTTATTCTTACTTGAAGTTATATGATGAAGGCTCAAAAAAGCTACTTTCTTATGTGTAGCATAACTGTAGGCGCTAGATTAAGCTATTAACCTCTCTCAGCTGCTTCCAAGAACAACAACAGAACATATCTTGTTCATATACCAGCCTGATGTTAGAATTAAAAATGAATTGGCTACGAAATATTCGCAAATTGTGTATGAAAAATTAAAAAAAAAAATAAATCTGACTAAAAAATGGCGTGCCTGTCTGCATTTTTCCACCTACGTGAACATGTCACCGCTTGTTATATTTAATATATGTATGTATGTATGTCAATTTCATTAATCTTCTACACATTGTTAACATTTTTACACAAAATCTCGCTTTTATCAACTTCCCACTTATTTACTTAACTACTACATACTTAGTACAATACATACAGAGAGGCGGCGTGCATGTGAGTAGCGCGCACGGGATGCTAAGAGCACACTTATAGGCAATGGCAGCGGTGTGCAGATGTCTAATAGACATAGATTTGTCCTTTAGTATACACACACACACTCACTGTTGCTTCTGTGTGTGTCTCAAGCAAACGCGTTGGCTACGCGGCACGCAGCGCCTTTCGGTCGGTCGGTCGGTTGGTGACTTTCCCCCGCTTCGCTGTGGCAGTGTATTGGCGTCGAGTTGTGTCAAACCTTTCCGTTCAAATTTGTTTGTTTGTTGCTTACTTTACATGCTTTTCATATGCTTCACATATGTTTTGTTTTCGTTAAACCGTTAATGCGTTTTGGTTTTGGGTTTTAAAATGAATGAGAAAAATATGAAAAAAATATATTTAAAAATATATTAAAAAAAAATATTTTAAATTAAAAAAAAATTCAAAAAAAAAACATTTAAAAAAAATATAAGATAATTTAAAAATATTGAAAATCAAAAAAATAATAATTAAAGAAGCAATAAATTAAAAATTAAAAAAAAATATTTTTTTTGTAAAAAAAAATTATAAAAAAAATAAAAAATATTTTAAATTAAAAAAAAAGTTTAATTAAAAAAACATTTAAAAAAATATAAAAAAATTTAAAAATATTACAAATTAAAAATAAAATGTTTTTTTTATAAAAAAATAAAAAAAAAAAATATAAAATAAATAAAAAATATTAAAAATTAAAAAAAAAAATATTTTTTTTATAAAAAATAAAAAAAAAATTATAAAATAAATAAAAAATATTTTAAATTAAAAAAAGTTTAATTAAGAAAACATTTAAAAAAATATAAAAAAAATTTAAAAATATTAAAAATTAAAAAAAATATTTTATTTTTATAAAAAAAATATTTATTTTTTTAATTTTTAAAAAAGTCTCTATGTATATGAAATGTCTTGGAAATAATTTAATGTTTTCAAAATAAAATGGAAAATGGAAATAATGGCGCTTTTAAATTTTTTTATAAATTTTTTATTTTTTAATTTTAATTTTTTAGACATTTTTTGACTTTCACTCAAATGTGTAACGCTCGAAAAAGAAAGACATTAGCAGTGTTCGTGACCGCACGCAAAAAGTGCAGTGCAGTAAGTTTACTTTCTTTTTGTCAATTTCTAATTACGCTTTTAATGCAGTTAAGTTTACGGTAAAGTACTGTGTGTGTGTGTTTGCCTTAATTGCTTACTAACCGCTATTAACAGTACTTAATTTGCTTACTTGCTTGTTGTCTGTCTGTCTTCGTGTCGTCATGCTACATTTTTTACATAATAAATCAATGAGAAATTCTGCGTTTTTTCAATTAATTTTTTCTTCTTTTTTAATTAATTATCATTATGCTGTTTTCAATAATTTTTTTTCACTTTAATTTTAATTTTTTAATTTGCTCACTTTTTTCTTTTATTTTGCTTAGTAATTTGTAATGTGCACCTACAAAAAAAAATATTTATTTACTCATTCATATATATATATTTTTAATTTTATATATATATTTATTTATTTATTTATATGTATATGTACGTACGTTTAAGTCGCTGTTTTTTATTTTTAATTTTTTTTTTTTAAATTTTGTATTTCAGTTGAATTCTTTATATATAGTAACTAGTCATAATAAATGGTATTATGCAACTTTTACTTTTGACTGCAAGAGTTTTTTTAAATTATTTTTTATTTCTTTTTATTTATTTAAATTTTATTTATTTTTTCTTGTTTTTGTTAGTTTACATTTTGTTTGTGTCTTTTTGCATTTCATCGCAGTAGTTTATTTCATAATTTTTCCTCAATACATATTGAACTACTTAAGTTTAGATTTGTGTGTGTGTTTTTTTTTAAGTTAGTCAATGCATGAGCATTGTTGTTAGTATGGGGAAACTCACTTAAAATTCTCATCCTTTTTGTTTTTGTATTTTTAACTGTTTTTGTATTTTTACTGTCATACCTGCGCTCCAATGTATTCATTACATTCTTCAATTACTTCAGTTAGATTACTATTTTTTCTTCTTTCTTATTTAGTATTTCTCCTTTTTTTAACAAATTTTTAACTGATTTCGGGTATTCATTATTTAGTTAAATACATTTGCTAATAATAACTATATTTTATTATTTATTTATATTTTATTTTTTTATTTTACGCTTTATTAAAGTTAGTAATGGTCTGCTTAATAATTAACGTACTTAAAGTGTTTAATTGTTTAATTGCTTTAAATGTAATTAAATTTAGTAATTAATTACTTTTGTAATATATATCTTTACAATTGCTATATTTTTGGATACTCAGTTTCACACCATTACAATACGTGTTCACCTTAATTTTTGTTTCATAATTCATTTCACTGTTTTGCTACAAATAAGACTTAATGTTTAATATTTACATGAATCCTTTGCTCAGTTTTAGCATAAAACTGCCTCTAATGTTACTTCGGTTTCGTCATTTCAATGAAATCTTTGCATGCGCCTCATTAATTACACACTAAGTACTTAAGCAGTACTTACTAAGTAATTAATTACAGACAACAGTACTCTAAGTACTCTCAATTAGTGCACGATGTTCAGGAAATCGTCATATCTATTTTATGTTAGAGAGAAAGAGAGAGATAGAAATAGAATGCGGCGAAAGAACGGTTTCAGAAATGTTCAGAGAAGTGGCAAGAACATGCCGACAGCTGTCTTAACGCAGATAAAGTCTTTGAGATACTCAATTTTGACTCAAGCATACTTCTATTAGAAGATTGGAGACTGTTCTCTGCAGTTGTCAAACTACTACGCTGAGTTTCATTATATGCCAGGCCTTATACAGACACAGTACTCAGCTTGAGCTTTTCTTAAGATAATTCAGAGTAAAAATAAGAAAGGAACTGAGTTGCCAGCAAAGACTGGACGTTTTAGAATTTTTGTTTTATTTATAATTCGAAAACCACTTTCGAGCATATTAGCAGTAGACTTTCCCGACACAGAGTCTTCAGCAGTTTATTTATTGCTAAATAACTTAGAAGATGAAAAATGTAATGAAGCCTTCGCTCACTAAAAACTCTCTATATAGTTTTTGCGATAACTTTTGTTGGGCAGCACTTAAACATTCGTTTGCATCTTTCGTTTTGCGAATGTACTGAAACTTACATTTGATGTAATAAGCTTTAAACGACTTAGACTAACCTCGCTTAATGCTAACTTGCTACACGCTACTTAGATTACTAACACACATACGCGCCAACAATAACCAAAACACACACCTCTCAGCACACACTCTCCAGCTCAGCCACGCCCGCCTGCTGCATCGCTTGCCGCTTGCGGTATTCGTAGAACTCCGCGCGCATTGCCTGCAAGCGCGCTTCCACGTTGTCGTAGCGTGTGAAGCGTGTCTTGCGCATCGGTCCAGCGTAAGTTGCCGCACCCGAAGTGAGTGTTGTGGGGCCAACACTGTTGTGGTACAGGCTGCCGCTACTGAGCGGGCCAAGCGTATGATGGCCGGTGGTATCCACGTGTAAATTGAGATCCTCGCGCAGCAGGCCGCCGGTGGGTGTGGATGCGCTGGGCGTTGGTGTGGCCGGGTCGAATTCGTAGTGTCCGTCGACGCTGCCCACATCTACCGACTTCGGTAGATTGACATTGTCCGTGGCCGCGTCGAGGTCTGAGATCATGCCCAGCCAGTGTTCCATGGTGTAGGGTGGCGTAGTGGGTCTATCTTGTGGCCGCTGCTGCTGGTGTATGCCGCTACCCATTGTGCCGCTATACGAACCGTAGTAGGGCAGTGAGTTGGTGGTGAATAAGGGCGGGTGGTGTAGTTGCTGGTGATGATGGCTCGCTGGCGCTTGACCTTGTGCCTGCTGTTGCGCGTTCGGCGATGTTAAACCGAAGTAAGCGCTGTTGCTGGCCGGTGGCGGTGGAGGTGGTCGATATGGTGGCAGTAATCGCCATTCACTCGTGCTGCCCGAGTGATGAGATCCTTGTGGGTGATTAGAATTATTTTTCGAGCCAAATCCACTCGAACTTGAGCGCGACTCCGGTGAAGCTTCCAGACCCATAGCACCCACAGGTCCCGAGCGCAGTGTGAGGTTTAGATGTGGCAATGGCGACATCAGCTCTGATTGTGTGCGTCCGAAGAGACGTGCGTAGTGGCGTGGATACCAGCGCGTACGCGGCCGGTAACTGTTATATGGTAGCTGCGAGTGGTAGTAGTTCCGCCACGAGGGTGGCGAAGGTATTTGCAGTGGCACGAAGCCATCTGTAGGTTGTAGCTGCTGCTGTTGTTTCTCCTCTTGTTGCTGCTGATTGTAGCGCCGCGTCTCCTCTTGTATGGTGCGTAGCGACGGAAGTTCGTGCGCATAATAGCGATAACGGCTGAGGTTGCCGCTGTTTGCTGACGGCGTAGGTAAGGAACGTTCGGCTGAGCTTGGATAGACGCTGCTTAAATCGCTGAAATGTGGATGCAGATGTCCGCTGCCAGGCGTCGTCAGCGACCACGGTGAGGTGAGCAAGCCACCACCAGAGCCGCCACTTGTGCCACCAAGACCGCTGATGTGCGGATGTGTGCCGCTGCCCAAGGTGTCATTCGGTGTGCTGGCTGGTGAGCTGGAGAAGATGCGTGATATACGCGATGGCGTGTACAAGTTCGGTGTTAAGTGCAGACCATGCATATGCTGCTGGTGATACTGATGTGCACCAAGATATGAACCGCCACTCAAGGTATTTATATGCAGCGGACGACTGGTGGGCTGTGCTGGTTGCGCTAGCTGTAAGTTGCGATAGATGTCGTGTCCATACTGTCCACGATAGATATTCTGATAGCGCGCTCCAGCATTACCAGCCACATCCTCTCCGACACCAGACGTAGCACCACCTGCCGAAATGCCCGCTAGTCCACTACTACTGCCGCCACCCACCGCAGCATTACTGCCAACGCGTAGCAGCCCGCCGAGTCCCTGCAGGAAGCCACGTGCCGAACCGACAGCGGACTGCAAGCTCAGTTGAGAGGGTGAGGCCACCAAGGGACGCCGCCAGGAGGCACGTGCCGTAATAAAGTTGCGACGCGACAGAAAGCCGCCATCATCACTGGAAGATTTTTGCGAAGCATGGCTATGGCGGCGTATGGTGGCCGTATCCACTTCGTCGACACCGTCCATGTCGGTGCCGCTTGTGAGCGCATTGAGCTTACCTGTACTGCCTGCTTTTGTGCTGGAAATTACGAAACGTCCGTCGACAGAGCGTTGAATTTGGCTAACGGATTGACGACCCTCCTCCTCGGCATGCGATGAACTGTAAATCGAGTGACAGTTGGTACAGCGGTCCGGCGGCCAAATCCAGTGTAGTATAGCAATTAGTATCGTGGTTAGACTTGATATTCGGGCTTGTTTAAATCTTGGCGGAATAGAAAGAGACGAAGAAGATTTAAATTAGTAACGTTGGCTTAAAATAAATTTTTAACAACTATTAAGAGTAGAAAATGCATAAAAGAAAATTAAAAACTACGTGCCATACTCAAATGAAGAAACTAGTGCAAAATGGCCGACATGCTTAAGGGTTTCGAACTGCGAGAAATGTGCGTGGATTTTTGATGTTTTCATTATTTATTCTCTCATATATGTTATGAGAGATTCAAATTCTCAATCCATTGGCACATTTCTCTTCAGTTCAAAATGTATCTTTCGCATATTTACATACATATTTTGGGGTTATGAACGTATTTATCAGTAAATGCAAACCTTGTGGTCTTCAAAATCCAGAAATTATTGAATTCGAATTACATAAAAAATAGACAACAGATATTTACATTGGCATGTTAGAACACTTGTTTGTTGTTGTAAATAAAATAATTATTAATTCTATGAAATGGCTTAATGAATGAAGGAAAATATTATTGACAAAATGACAAAACAAAATGTTGAACTAATTACCGTTATCTACTATGAAATGGGAATACTAGAACTAAATATAATAAAATAATGCCAATCACGCAGTCAACACGTTCAGCTATGACAAAATGAATTAGCATTTTCAGTTCTACGAAATTTCTAAAACGAATTTCACTAGAAAACACAAATGAAAAATATTTTGGGAAAACACAAAAGAGCTGCGAAATGTAACGAAAAAGGGTTTTGTAAACAGCTAGGGAATTATAACATATTCTACAGATGTGAACTGATATTTTTTCGAACTTAAATAATATGGATAATGAATTTGAAAATCGAAAAAAAAAATATATTTTTTCGAAAATATAATTTTTCTAAAAAACTGCAATCTTGAAACCAATTTTATGCGGAACCAATAAAAACACGCAATTTTTTTCATTTTGTTTTTTTCAAACAATAAAATTCTAAGAAACAGTTACAATTGCTAGTGAATATTGGTGTTTAATTAAAATGCATAAATTCTCTTACGATTTTGACTATGGCATGATGGACCTGGAACTATAAAAACGGTTTCATAATCACGAAAATGCTCAGTGTTGCTTTTGGATTAAATTTTTTTTTTATTCACACGAGTATACGAATTGCCGATGTTTGTTTTCAATTGTGTTGGTAGTTAAAATGTCAAGTGATTTATTTTTTTTTGCGTGATTTTGGCATGAACGATGTTTTATATAGGCATATAGTTTGGTTTTTGTTATGAAGAAAGAGAAAAATATTTATTTTATTAGCCGTGTGAAATTTTGTCAGATAAAAAATTTTGTTTTGTTGTTGTAAATTGTATATAATTGTTGAAAAAATTGGTCGTCAATTATGTAAATTTGTTAGTGATGTATTTGTGATGTGAGTGAAGCTTAATTGCATAATGTTATGGGTTTTTTTTTTGTGAAGAATGATTAAGAGACTCAGCGGATGAGACTAAGAGCTCTATTCGCCTTGCTATTAGGTCTACAACTTTGCTTCCGCCGTTTTTTTTGTAAATTTAAGGATTTGAATTTGGGGTTTTCAAACAAAAATAACATTGCCGTATAAAAACGGTTACAAAAATGTTATTCAAAATATTGGCCGTCGCTAGCTACTACTTTTGGCCATCTTTCTGGCAGCATGCATATTCCGTGACGAAAGAACTCCTCATCTTTCGAGTCGATCCAAGTATCAATCCAATTTTTGACTTCTTCATAAGAACCGAAGTGCTCGTTAGCTCGACCGTGTGCCATCGATCGGAACAAGTGGTAGTCAGATGGAGCAACGTCTGGAGAATACGTCGGGTGGGGTAAGATCTCCCATTTCATAGTCTCCAAATATTTTTTGACAACCTTTGCGACGTGAGGCCGAGCATTATCATGCTGGAGAATGACTTTTTCGTGTCTTTTATCGTACTGTGGCCGTTTTTCTTTTAGTGCTTGTCTCAAACGCCTCAATTGCGTTCGGTATCGATCTCCTGGCTTTAGCAGCTCATAATATATCACCCAAAGCTGGTCTCACCAAATGCAGAGCATGATTTTGGCTTCATAATCACCATTCTTAAAACGTTGAAACCATTCGCGACATGTTCTTTCACTTAGGACAGCCTCACCGTACGTATCCGAAAGCATTCGATAAGCCTCAGTCGCACTTTTCTTGGAATAAAAAAAGAAAAGCAAATTCCCCGCAAATGTCGAGAATTCGGCTCTACAAGTGACATTTTCAGTTGAGTATAAGTTTGGGACAAATTTGACACAAATGTCCAAGATCGATATAAAACGATTTAATAGACCAGTGCTTGACCCTATAAACATCTATTGGAAAACGGCGAAAGCAAAGTTGTAGACCTAATATATTTTAGCTTGGGTGGTAAAAATACTAACTCTCACATACATTTTTCAATTCTATGGGATTCATACTAATTGTTCGATTCGCTACTCTCTTAGGTTTGCCGAATCAAATTAATATCCACTGAGTCACTTATCATTTTTAACAATTGTGTCTTTTTCAAATTCTATAAATATTTGTGTTGTCTTCACAATCCCCACCCACTCAAACATCCCCCCCTTTCTCTCACTGCCTACTTACTTTTTTAAAGGCACTTGACCAGCGGAAAGTGAGCCCGTACTGCGGCTGTGCAAATTATGTTGTAGTTGATGTTGATGTTGGTGTTGTTGGTGATGCATTTGTGTGTGCTGTTGCTGTTGTATTTGTTGCTGCTGCTGCTGCTGTTGTTGCTGATGATGTTGCAAATGATGATTATTCGCCGCTATATTACGGGCATCAGTTATCCGGCAAGCTACCATATTGAACTCTGCAAACGAATGATTTCTACAATTAATTTTGGTGGAGTATTGACCGTTCCTTAAATCGCTAAAATAATCCACATACAACAACTACATACACATATACAGACATACATACAAATGCAATTACATACATATGTACATATATGTATAGAGCGTGGATATGCCGCAGCTTCTTGGGTGTTAAATGAATAATTAGCGTATTATGCATGGAAACATATGAGTTACACTCTCCACCACGAATAATGATTTTGAGCCAATATAAGATAAGCGGAATTTCACTTTTGTTTTGTTTTTTTCGTTAAATGATTTGTATTTGAAAGGCATTAGCATTAGATTGATATTGGCATTAGAATATTTATTTACTCTTATTACACATTTTCAATTGTCTTTTTAATGATGCGAAAATAATAATTATGAGCACAAAATAAATCATTATTGCATAATAATGGGTTAACGAAAGTAAATCAAGAGCAGACACCAAAAAGAGAAATATAACAGATGCAATAAATAAAGTTATGTGTACATATGTATAATCGTTCTAAATGAAATATAGATTTATAAGCGGTTATATGTGAAGCGTATGAACTAATTTATAACTAATTGATTTTACCATTTTCATCTTAATACCACCTAGTAAGTTGGGATGTGCCAATACTTTGCGTACAAACTAATTTTGTAGGGAGGTTACACTTTACAATTACACATACTAATAAAAAACTTTAAAATTATGCTATTTTAGCTAATATTATTAGTATCTAGTTAGAGAGCTTTAACGAAAGCTTTCACTTTTTGGTTGAAGCTTTCACCAAAAGCTTTCATTTTTTTCTCAAGCTTTCACTAAACTATATTTTTTTGTAAAACTTTCACTTTTGTATTAAAGCTTTCATCAAGCTTTCATTTTTTCTAAAGCTTTCACAAAACTATATTTTTTTGCAAAGCTTTCACTTTTGTTTGAAAAGCTTTTCGGTGAAAATCTTTTTCTTTTCGATAAAAGCTTTTAACAAAAGCTTTCACTTAGCTTTCATTTGTTCTAAAGCTTTCACTACACTTTCATTTTTATATGAAAGCTATTCTAAAGCTTTCATGGTTATTATAGTCTAATTCATTTATTTTGTGAGGCGCGCCTTTTTTTGTCGCGCCACTAATCATCACTAGTAGTGGGGGAAGTACAACGCACATGAAATGCACACACACGCACGCAAGCACGCACATTGAACACCGAAAAAGACGACAGCAAAAACAATAACACACATATACATACATACATAAGAATTGATTAGTTAGACATAGGTATGCAAGTGTGGTATACATATATGAGGATATATCGACAATGGATTTATTTCAACTTAGGATCGGTTTGTACAAGGTGATTAAAAAAAAAGTGGTGAAACGGTTTTTGATGTTCGAGAAAACGATTTGAAAAATGTCAGCTTCTTGCGAAAGCTTTAAAGCTGGCGTTTATATTTTGCTCGAATTTGGAAAAGGAGTAAGCTTGATTTAGGATTAAGCTGTAAAGCTTGACTTTTGAAAATAAAAGTTTCCAAAAAAGCTCTAAAAGCGTTTTGAAAATAAGAGCTTCCAAAAAAAGCTCTAAAAGCGTTCGATTTTAATAATATCGGGTATCTATTTTCATATTGAGGAGATATAATTTTGTATGCGACATGATACAAATTTTTAAACATACTTTAAAGCTTTTTGTTTTTCTTTTTTTATGAAGTTTTTGGTTCAAAATTTTTATGGCTTTTATTTTGGTATTAAAAAGCGTGGTAGTTCTTGTAAATTACAAAAGTAAATTTGAACTAAAATCTCTATGTGAACAAAAAGCTTTTTTAAAGCTTTTTTTTATAAAATTACATTTCTGAGATTTATTTTTTTTTTAAGGTTGTTAGCAGCAAAAATATTTATTTTTTCTTTATTCTAAAAACCAGCTAGTGTTCTGCAAAATATTGTGAGCTTTAAAGCTTCGGTAGCATTTTAAGTAAAATTGAAAATCATAAATGGAATTTTTAGTTACAGAGCTTTCAGTCGAGTGCGCGTCTATTTGAAGGAAAACAAACACAGAAATCTAAATCTGATGAAAGGAAACTCGTAAAGCAAACATTTTAAAGTAGAAGTTAAGGAAAGTAAAATGCAATAGAAATCATGACAATTTACGGCATTTGTACGTGTGTGTAATCTTCAATGTACTAGTAGTATGTGATGCATGAAGTATGGCAAACGCATGTAAGTGGGTGTGTGTGTGTGTGAGTCGATGTGAGTTTGTCAAAATGGCGCAAGTTTCATGTAAGAGTGCTTTGATGATTGTGCTTTTCTAAACTAAGTCAAAAGAAATCGGTGATTTGTACGCCTTTTCTTTTTTTGCGCGCGCGCGCAATTTTTCAACGCTTTTCCAATTCAAGGCGCTGAGCGTCGAGTCGTAACCGTTATATGAATTTCATCACCATTTGCTTTTCATTTCTTTTGCTGCAAAATAGTTTGTGGAAGAAATTTATGAAAAAAATTATGTGTAAGTCATATAAAATGGGCGCGGGCGCGTCTTGCGGCGCTGGCGATTTGAAGGGAAAAGACTTAAACAAGCAGCACACATTGACACACGAAATGCAACTAAATGTTAAAACTTACCCCATTCACAGAACACTTGTACTTAGCTTTTCATATTCTCTTTGTTTGTTCGTTTGTTTGTTGTAAAATCCAGCTTTTGACTTTTTGTTTTTGCTTTTCATTGCTTTATTGCTGTTAGTTGGGATGCCCGAAAGTGCTCAGTGGCAAATGTGGTCGTACGTGTTGTAACAAAAACTGACCTTACGAGCCTGTCTGCCTGCCCTGCTCACACCTAGCAGTCTCTCGAGTTGCCGTTAGCGCGCTCGCTCGCTTTGTCGCTCTTGAACATTGAATTATCGTTTTTTTTTTCTTAAAAGGTTTTAGGTTGCCAAACAGAATTCGGCAATTTCAGATCCTAAATTACATACACCTCGGAGGCGCCCCAAAAGGTTTAAATGACGATCTCACAGACATTACGAGCAAAGGCGGGCGCCGTGGCCTCATGTGCTGCATGAGCGCCCGTTATCCGAAGTGTATGTAAAGTTTATCGAAATGTGCTGAATATTATTTCAAAAATTTCGCAAAACTGTTTGGTTCGTTTCGAGCAAAAATTGCAGCAATATGCATGTAAAACATTTAATTTAACATTTGTGTGACTCAAGTGAGTTGGAAATTGCATGCAAATAAATTTTTATTTTAGTTTGAGTTGAGTTTATTGTACGACGCGATCATTTCTATCAGATGTCGTTTGGGCCTTGATTTTACCACCTTTGTGCGTGAATTGTTTACAAAAAACGTCTGCCCATTTCGTTCAGGCACCTTTACCGGCAATGAACTTAGTTCTGGGCAGAAACAACGACGAAGAAACTAAGAACACGCCTCAATAATACGGGTAAAGGTGATTTCATTTTCAACATTTCAAACAATGTTTTCTTGTTTTTTTTTTCTCAGGTAATAAAGCCTGCCAAAAAAATTGAGTATTTCGAATTTGCTCTGGCCGCCAAGCAATGCTTTTTATGTGTTTAGAAGTCTCGACTTTGGTTTCAATTAAGTACGCGTGCGATTTCTTTAATTCATCTACTTGTACTTGGTACATAGTTATATGTATGTATTGCAAAGTATTTACACGCTAGTTGTTTTGTGTAATTGTAATTGTAATTGTATGTTTTTTAGTAGTTTTAAGTATAATTCGAAAGTATATTGCAAAAGGTAACATAACCAATATAAACAACTAAATCATAGCTAAATATCAAAGTATAAATATAGTTATACCAAAAATAGTTATAGAATCAGCATAACTGGGTCGAATGTTTTAGCAAAACTCAGAATTAAATATTTCCCTAATACAGCAATATTTCTTCAGACAGTGACCTAGACTAGTCAATGTATTCTAATTTACATATACCTTTCACCTATATCAATCGAATTCTGCACTACCTTTGTTTTCACAACGAAAATTTGAGAGAGTGGGGGAATGAGAAAAAGAGAGATAGATAGAGAGAGAGTGAAAGAGAGATAGAGTGGGCGAGAGAGAACGATAATAATACAAATCAAGATCTACATTGATTCATATAATGCTACTATCCTCACTGCTTCTATAATCAAATAGTCTTATTAGTCTAGTAATTAGTCTCCTAAAAGTCATCTTCAGCTTTCCCTTTATATCGAACCAATTATTAGTCTATTTAGTCTAGTCTTATTAGTCTAGTAATTAGTCTCCTAAAGCCATCTTCAGCTTTCCCTTTATATCGAACCAATATTCAGTAACATTTCGATGACTTTGAATAAGACAGAGTCGGGTTTCCAGAATCCGAACCATACCGGATTTAGATACGACAAAGCAAGGTCCATCTCCTCCTCTATGGAATCTTTCCGTCCAATTAACAGCAATTAATGCTTCTAGATATGACCTATGATCTCTAAAAATATTTAACTGTAATTAGGTCAACATTCATAGTTTGATTCCTTTCATTTTCAACTCCAATACTTAAGTGCTTCTGGTGCTATAGGTCTAAAACTTTGCTTCCGCCGTTTTTTTGTAAATTTAAGTTTTTTTTTGTAAAAAACGGTTACAAATGACGAGGATTCGGCTCAAAAAGTGACATTTTCAGTTGAGAATAAGTTTGGGATGCAAACAGATCTCTACAAATATTTTGTTGGGTTAATGTTGACACAAATGTCCAAGAAAATCGATTTAATGGACAAGTGCTTGACCCTAGAGACGTCTATTGGAAAACGGCGGAAGCAAAGTTGTAAACCTAATATTTCTTCTTGTCTATGTATATTAAATGGTAACTAGTTCTGATTCTCAAATAAGTGGTCCAGTGGGGATTCTCTAGCTAGATCGTTACTGCAATAATAATTTAGATACATACTTATCTTCTTCTCTCACACACTTTACTGTAACTCTAGTAAAAAATAATAATATTTCTGGGTGCTATATTTGTGATAGTCTTTAACACGATCCTCTATGACAACTATTTAAAGCTTTTGTAAACTTTTAGACTAATACATATTTAGTAAATTAGTGATGTTACTATCTGCGAAGAAAACAGTTTTAAATTAATAAATTTAATTCAATAAAATTCGCAGAAACTAAACTTTAATGTCATAAATTCTTAAATAATGCTTGTATATATAAATAATATAGAAAATCTGGCATGCACCGTTAGTTAGTTCTTAGTATGTTAACAAAAATCTCTCAGCTTAAATATATTTCTAGAGATTAAATTAAAGGTAAATTATTATATTTTGATCAGGAAAGGGAATGAAGATTGAAAAGTAAAGAAAAAAGAACACAAGGAAAGTCTACAAATGAGAAAGAGCACAAAATTTACTTCTGCAATACGAAGCTAGACACTTTAATGGAACAAAAATTGCTTGGGTTCCTGACTAATTGTACCATATAACTATCAAAGTTGCCATATCAGTGAAAAATCACTACCATTTCCACAATGATTTAATCATTAAAGAGCAAAATGCAATTTTGCACAACAAAACATTGAAACTAAATTTAATCCGCAACAAAGCGCATAAATATTATATACGCCTGGTTTTCGACTGCAGTTGGTGCTGATTTCAATTACGGCAAAACGGCCAAAGTGAAAACGCTTAGACGTGAACTGTGAAATTCCAGTGAGGACATTGCGGTCGCATATTTCGAACTGTTCGCATTTAAATTGTTTGGCGGTTTGTTGGTGGCAAAAACCAACGAAATGTTGAGTGCCAGCGTTGTTATTGCTGCTGTTGTTGCGTCGCGTACGCTTGAGTGTTGCGCGGTGACAACTCCGCTGCGGTTTGCATTCAGCATTCAGCTGTCGAATAAAATTTAATTCAACACTAAAATGGCACAATCACGTATTTCATTGCTGATTGCATTTGATTTTGCATTGAAAGCGCGCTACTCATTTCCATGCGCTTATACTCCTTTATTATTACTGTTATAATTTTTATTTTCCAATTTTTTTTTTGTGTTGGAATTATGCTACGCTGGAATTTAAATGTGAGCTTGCAATGAAGGTAATTGCGATTGACATTTTTAATGCGAAATGCGGAAATCGCTCGTTGCAGTTAAAATAATTTCCGAGTTTATTGTGGATAAATACATTTTTTGGAATTTTTTCATATTTTTGTGGCAACATTTGTACGTGACAATTAACTCGAAACTAACGTTGATTATTAATTTGAGTGGTAAATTGTATTGGTAATATTTTGTGGGATAAATTCGATATAATTATTCAAGTAAATTTAATCCTTGCTGAAATTCATTATGCCGTCGACTGTTGCACCGACATTCAGGGTCTTCAATCATTCGTGGATTTAATCAAAAATCACTTTGAAAGTCACAAGTTTGTAGAGAACAGACATACTGACATACTGCTACCAAATATATACTCATCGAGTCTGGTAAAGTACGGAATCGAACTGACTTGTCCAAAATTTAGGTGCTAGAGTCTTCTGGGTTCATTCCAAGTTTCCTATAAGGTATATAGATCCAAGGAAGTCATTCTATGATATTTGTTTGCTCCAGCGTTAGAGAATTTGATTGGCTTTAGTCAAGGTTTGTATTTTTGGCAAGATCTCAAAGTTCAAGCAACTCACCGGACCAAAATTTGAGTACTATAACTCTCTGAGTTCAACCAAGCTTACTGTAAAGGTAAATGGATCAAAAAGAGTATTTATTAAACACTTTTTTACTTCAAAGTTAGAGAATACTATTGAATTTACTCAGCGATTTTGCTTTCGGCGAAAATTGGCAACATGGCAAACCTCATACAAGCAACCCAGTAGGAATCATTTCACGAAATTTAACTATGGTCTTTAAAACCTGAAATGTCTTATTGGAAAAATCTTATTGGACATCGAAACGTAAAATCAAATTGCCTGCTTTTGAGAAATGTGCACTAGTGACATAACTAGTTAATTTTTCATTTGAAACTAGTTCCAAACAAGACTATAACTAGTTGTTTCGACTGCAGGGAAATTATTCTCTATCGGGCTGTGCTCTCCTGGACAACAAAAGTAATAATAAATAAATTGAACTAATTGCAAAATTACAGCTAATATTATAATTATCAAAATTCAATTACACCAATTAAAACTAAATAAATCAAATTATGAATACAATATCAATTAAAGTAAACGCTGTTGGGTAGTGTGTTGAAAAGCAAAAATATACAAATAAAATTAAAATTAGTAAATTTTAACTGCAATTAATGAAAATTAATCAAAATTTTGTACTCATTATTATTAGTATGCGTTTAACTACTCGTTGTTTAAGCCAATTATTGCTCCAAAAAAAGGTAAATTTGTTAATCTATAAATTTAATTTTCGTTTTAATTGTGTTTTTAATTAAGCAAAAGTCGAAATCAGTCACGTATTACCGCAATTTTAATTAACTAATCAACGGTAATTGCTGTATGAATTGTTAGTATTATATAACGGCGGCATTTTGCTGTTTTTTTTTGTTTTTTTTTTTTTTGAATTTTAATTTTTTGTTCGCCAATGTCAAACTATTGGAACACAAAAAGTGAGTTTAAATTTATTTTCCAGTACTTTACAAACGAAAACTACATATTCAAATATACACAATTATAAGTAAGAAATTACTGTTATTAAGCGCTACATTTATCAAGGGTTATAAGTTGTTTTTGTTTTTGGTATTTTTTTCGTTTTTTTCATCGAAATAATAAAAATTAGATTAAGCTTTCAATTTAATTAAGCGATAAAGTGGAAATATTAATTGGCAATTTTTACGCAAAAAAGTTAATTTTCATACATTAAGTAGGCCCTTTTTGGGGGAAATTAATACGCAATAAAAATTTTAATTGAATCTCACAAAAAACATTTACGTATATATATCTATATATATATATATTAGCGTTATAAAGTACTCGCTGTGGTGAGACCAGCAGCACGGGAACGCAACGCAACCGGTGGCACAGTGGAGCGCAGCGTTTTATGGCCCACACAGTGGCCGACGCAAAGCCGGCGTAATCAGCGCAACAAGCGCCACCATTAGCTGCCGCTTGCTGTCAACAGCGCCGCCATTTCATTGCCGCCACCAATGTCGCCCACATACTGCGCTCAACTGGCACGACACTTGCAACGCATTAAAGAGTGCGCCTGCACGTGCTCTCGTGCGTTCCCAATTGCTGGTCATCATCAAAAACCATTTCGTTTAATTTTTTTTTTCTGTTTTTGTGCATTCGCTTTTTACACTTGCTACACTGGGTAGTTGCAGTTTTTTACCTTTTTCCTGTTTTCGTCGTTTACGTTTATTGCAAATTTTTACGGCACAAACCGATAAAATGATCGCAACAATAAAAAACAGGATGCCCCCAACGACACCGGCTGTTATTGCTTTATGCTTGACACGTGCCGGCACCGGAAATTTCACTTCATCGCTGGACTCGTAGGATTTTTCCGAATTAGCTAAGACGCGAAAATAATACGTACGACCGCCGACTAAATTCTTAACTAAATATTGCGTCTCCTCCGGCCGTATTTGGCCGCGATTCAGCGTCTTCCACTGGGCATCGGTGCGATATTTGATGGTGTAGAATTTAACGATATGGGCACGTTCCAGTGGCGCCTGCCATGAGATGAGAAAACCATTCGAGACCTCTGTGACGGTTAGATTGCGTGGTGGACCAGGTTTGGGACCTAAATATGAGGAAAATATTGGAGGGTTAAAATGAGAAAAACGTGTTAATAAAATTGTATAATTGAGTTGAAGAGGATACATGCATTATATAAAATATAAACTAAAAATAAAATAAATTTTTATTTTTTCATAAAAAAATTATAAAAAATTATCGATAAACTGTTTTGAAGCTCTTCGTTACCTGAGTTGTAGACATGACAAAGCATTAAAGCAATACTTTAGAAATTCAGTATTTTTATAAAGCGAAAATTCAGTTAAAATAATTATTTTTGAAAAAAAAAAATTAAAGAGCTTTTTGAAAAGACCCTTGGAGCTTTTGAACAGCTTTCATTAATAATTAATATTTTTTTATTAAAATTAAAAATTATTATTTTTGAAAATAAATAAATAAAAGAGCTTTTTTAAAAGCCCCTTGGCGCTTTACAAACGCTTTCTTTAATAAAAATATTTTTTTTATTATAATTAAAAATAATTATTTTCAAAAATAAAAAATAAAAAGAGCTTTTTGAAAAGACCCTTGAAGCTTTTGAAAAGCTTTCTTTAATAAATAATTATTTTCTATTTTTTACAATGATTAAAAATAATTATTTTTGAAAAAAAAAAAATTAAAAACTTTTTGTAAAGACCCTAGGAGCTTTTGAAAAGCTTACTTAATTGCCAACCTTGTGTATAATAAACTAACTAAACTCATTATCTGAAATATAGTGCACATATGAACACTTCAATAGTTCACCATTTACCCACAAAACTTTTGGCATATGTAAAGCTTACAAATTTTTGTTTAAAGCTGAGTCTTTCTAACATGCTTTAATTAACCTAATTAAAAATTTGTGGGCAACCTTTTTACGCATGCACAAAGACACTTATGCAAAAAAGACGCTTTCAATACGTGAATGATGCTCAAAGCACAAACTCACTCATACCTTTGCTTTATCTCCGAAACTTTGCTGAGCTTTTATGACTTTGCATTTGAAATTTTATTTGATTTTTATTTAAAACAGCTTTGATTGCTGCTTGTTTGCTTACAACAGCAGAATTTTTAATGTTCTGCTTCAAAATTTGAAATAAAAAATGGAAATTTTATAAGCTCAGTTACTGAAGTGCTTCGGTAAATAAGGGTCTTTAGAATACACATAACTGTTTACACACAGTTATTTATATATTTCACATGCGTTGCCTGTGTATTCACGCATATTGTGGTTAGCCATTTACAAGCCATAATAATGTGCAGTAATTTGTAAACAGAAAAAGCACAAAAGCTTTATCAGCACTCGCTTTATAAGCATAAGTGCATGCCTCTTACCTCTTCTGTGCAAATTAAACAAAACATAAAATTAAAAACTTTCGCAATTACTTGTTTGAGACCAGCTGTATGCTGAAGCTACTTAAACTTAAGTATGTGTGGTAAGTGGAAAGCTTACAGATAAATAACCTTGACTTGGAGGTCATGCTATGCTAAGGTTTTTGCAGCTGAAGTGATCAGTAGGGCTGGGAGTGGTATATGAACTGAAGTACATTCATTTACATGTGATATTTCGAGCTATTTAACTAAAAGCTCTCAAAGGTTGAATCAAAAGCTCTACAGGGCACATGTAAGCTTTTTTCTCAGTATCACCGAAATTTCATCAATAAAATGAACGAAATTTTCTGCAATTCTTAATATTTATCCAAAATAAATTTCACAATCATCAAAAGCTTTCCAAGCGCCTAACAGAAGTATATTAAAGTACCGGATATTTCAGCACTTTCATAGGTAGATTTGTGGCGCTACGAGAGTGCTCCGTTGTAAACGTGGCGAGCATAAAATGTTAACGAATTTCAGTTGCCAAAAATGTCGTTGTTACAGCGCAAGAGCACCCCCACTCCTCCCCCATAATACCGCAAACGCGCTCGGGTCTTCCTTCCGTAATATACACAGCATAAATTCTCGAGCTGCTAAGATGTGTGTAAACACGCTGCATACAAATGTAAACAGCAATTGTTATGACAACAATGTAGCCAAGCGGACAGCAAACAACGGCAGTAATAAAGCAGCAACAAAAATAACAAAAGCAAAAGAACAACAAACACAAATGTGCAATGCACGCAGAAGGACGACACGAAGTTTGGCGGAAATGTCACAAAACCGAAAATGTTATTTATGGCTGCAGTGGCAAGCGAGCGAGGTCATAAAAGGGTCAGAAATGGAAGGCAGAAAAGAAACTGAGACGCAGCAATAAAGGAGAGGATAAAAAAGAAATGAAAAAAAAAATGTTACAGGTGTGTGTGTGTTGCTGAGGCGCGCGGCTGAGGCGGCTCAAGTATAATGATGCCTACTCATTCGCAGCAAGCGCGCGCTCACACACACACACACGCGCGCACTCATAAATTTTTTAGTTTACTGCAGCGCACCATTCGCAACGTCGTTCTGCAAGTGCCGCCTGCAATTTAGAATGCCAGCGCAACGCGACAAGCGACAGGACATAAACACGAGTTGAGCGCGCTTTGTTTGCTGTCACATTTACTTTACTTGGCGCAATTACTGTTGTTGTTGTTGTTAGGGCTGATATTTATGATTTTTCTGTTTTTCATGTGTTTGCGCTTTCTTTAAGGCAACCAACTGCTGGCAGGCGCGCAGCGGAACTTGAAACTTAATTGCGCGCTACAGCGGCAAAGGCAGTGTGCCAGGCGCGCTCCCTTCCCGCGCCGCCAAGAGTGGCGCTAAACGCGGGGGTTTTGTGTTAGTTGTTCCACCAGCTAACGAGTCAATGGTATATAGGCAGTCAACCCAGCAAAGCCGCGTTGACCTTTCACATTCAAGCCTGCTGTCTTGCAGTTAACGGCGCTATAGCGCTTAGGCATGTAGGCGAGCATTTGTGTGTGTGCGTGTGTGCCCTCGCCTTGGACATAAATTTATGATAAGCATGCAAACATATGCATGTGCAAGCCAGCTAGCAGACCAGCGTCATATGCGCATTAGTTTATCGCTTAAAGTTAGTATGCAGCGCGCGCGCAAGGTCACACCAGGGTGCCGCAGGGCGTATGAGTGACTTTTTTGTACGACGGCGTTGGCATAAATTAGCGCTGACGTGTTACGGTCGTCGAATATTTGCATTAAGTGCATGCTATGAGTTGTCTGAAGATTTAAGGCGACTGCCTGTGAATTTAAATTTAAAATATATTATAGATGGGTTGCCACCTGTTTAATATTTTTTTAAATTAAATTTTATTTTATTTTTTCGAAGTTATAACAAATAAATAAAACATTAAATTAATAGGTTTGAAAGAATATTTTTATAAAGGTTGCCACCTTTTTTTGTCGAAAATATTTTTCAGAAGCGTTGCCACCTATTTTTCGAAAATATTTTTTTGAATTGTTGCCATCTATTTTATTCCAAATTACAATCTTTAAGGCTTGTTTAACGCCATTTAATATAAAAATCATATTATTTTAGACTTCAGGTTGGTTATTCATAACAGTATAAATGTTGTTATTTAATTGTGTAAGTGTGTTATATGTATGTAAGCATGTTTATTTCTATATAAGTATGCATGTATGTATGTATGTATATGTTGGTAGCGTATGTATGTAAGAAAAAGCATAAAAAACTTCGTGTAAATACCTTTCAATTTTAATTTTGGCGGTGAATAAACGATCGTACCATTCGAATCGGTATGAAAATAAATGTCAAAATACGCTAAAAGGTCTGCAATGAAACGGAAAAATAAAAATCAAAAAAACAAATGGATAATGGAAAAATGAAAAAAAAGTGAAATAAAAGCGCATAAAGCAATGAAAATGAATGACAATAAAATGAAATGAAAATATACAATTATATGCGTGGCTTATATGTATGTGCCTTGGTGTGTGTGAGTAAAATGAAAATATGGAAAATTGTGAAAAATTAGTTTGCTACCTTACTCTACAGTTAGTAACGGCATTGGTGCTTGTTAGTTGGACCAAATTGAGAAATACAGAAATACAAATTAGCAGCAACATAGACATCAAGTGAAGGTTAGTAACTGTTAAAGTTACGGTTATTCAACATTCCTCTGCCATTTTACACAATTTTTGTAGCCCGAAAGACACTTTAAACTATCCATCGTCTCTTCCATGTTCTTGCTTCTTGCCTGTGCCACTTTTCCGCTTGATTGCGCTGCATATACATAACTACTTTGTATTAATGGCACCTCTATATGTGCAACGGCTCCAATATATATCCATAACTGTACATATTTATATATATATACATATATACGCTTGTAGTCACACGATAATTAACTGCATTCAGCGAAATTCAATGCGCATTCGACGCACAACAAACGCGTTCATGGTCGCGCATCATGTTGCAATAATACAGTAACAAAATGGAGAGAGAAAAAGCAGGCAACGCGGTCAACCTGACACGAATTGGCCGCACACGCGCATGCACACATGACCTGTAGGCATACATACATACATTCATACAAACGAGTACATGTGTACAAGCTGCAACCCTTGCATGGCCTGCTCGTGTGTGCGTCTCGCATTAAAGCGTGCGTCCTTGCCACACTGCATTGCAGCATAAATATGTAAATAGGCTTTTGCGCTCACGCATACATGTGTGCTGTGTGTTTGTGTGTGCGTGTGCCCTTCGTCGTCTGTGGCCGCATGCAATTTAACTGCATTTTAAACCGAAACATGCGCAATAATGGCGCTTTTTGCATAATATTCGCCGCGAATGCGTTAAATTCTCGCTGTTTTACATAAATATGGATTGCCCTGTGCGCTGGTTTGTTGTTGTTGTTGTTAAAAGCAATAGCAATTTAAGCATTTTTTCGCACTAATTGCAAGGCACCAGTACACGCCGTTATAATTGTGCCAATAAAGGCGCACACACACACACTTGCAATGGTTTTAACGGTTTATTTACTTTATTGTTTGAGCATTTTAATTGTTATCTTACAAAGGCAACTTTGGCGATTTGCAAAAAAATTGGTTTCGGCGATCAGCACTGGGTTTTATTAAGAAAAATGATGCCATGAATGTCAATCAAGGGAAATGAAGTAACTGTAACTTTGACTATGTATTTTATATATTGTGGTTATGGAGCTTTTTTTCAATTTCTCCTTATAAAGGGATAATTTAATATTAATTAATTGTTTTTTGATAGCCTTAAATTCATATTTTTGATTCTTCTTACTTTTTCATGAAGATAAACTAAGGTACCAACCTATGAAAAATATATTTTAACTATCTGCTGTGTTATAATTATTCATTATGACACCTGGGAGACTGAAGCTCTGAGATGTTTGAGCTTTTTCGTCATCATTGACGACTTCTCGGGTTCGATGTTCGGTTATTTGTAGCTTAAGTGATCATTTGCCGTAGGCAATGGTTCGTCGGGCAATAAAATCTATCATAGAAAGCTTAGAAAGCTGTTTAGAAAGTTGTGAAAGCTGTTCCACTCTTAGAAAGCTAATTAAAAAGCTATGAAAGCTGTTTAGAAAGAAGCACTATCGGTTTTAACGAAACTCTGGACCATGACAGACCACAAGCTCCTTAATACCTTAACAGTTAGTCGGTATTTGGAAAGAAATCGAATATTTTGCTCTTAGAAAATGTAAGACTAATGTGTCTTAGACTTCGAAAACTATCTGATATTTCCAGAATAAACTTTTTATAACTATGTTAGAAAGCTTTTGAGAGCTTTAGATGGACTCCGAAAATATTTAGCTGTCTCTCCAGGACCATTTTGCTGACGCCATGAGTTGTGTTTATACTTCCGAATCATATGTCATATTTTTTAAAGCAATCAGCAGTTCATTAGAGCTTTCTTCTCTTTACTGCTGCCTAAAAGCTTTTAGTTTATAACTGTAGTCTTTCATTTACTTCAGTTCGCCATTTAAATCATCTTCAAAAATATATCTTTCAAGACTTTAAAATATCGCGAGTTAGTTAAAATATCCTGCTACACAAACTGTATATCGTACAGTGTTGTTATTGTTATTTATCCACGATGTTTAACGACTAGCTGTGTTGCAATTATTTTTACAGGGCTGACTGGGCTGACAGCTTAGCATTAAGCCCGTGTTGTTGTTGTTATTGTTTTTGTTAATCATTGTTTTGTTATTTTTGCCGAGTTTTCTTGTTTGTTTTTGTTGTTGTTGTGCCGTTTTATAGTCACGAACGGCCGTGTGCGCGTTTACGCCAGCCTTGACACATATTTGCGTCATTTACAAACACACGCACATATCTACTAACGTGTGCTTGCCACCGATGCTTTGCCAAGTGTTTTAATATACAGCAAAATACAGCTTATATGTACATATATATAACGGTGCACATATGCGTGTCTGTATGTAGCCGCAAAGAGTATATGTTTATAACGCTTGTGCGCCGCCACTAGAGCACGCGTGAGGCAGCGCGCGTTTGTAGGCGTGCAAAGCAGGATCTTAAGCGTTTTAAGCGTTTTTTTTCTCTCTCCTGTAATCCGCTTTCGCCTCAGCGCCGTTATTGTGCTGACTTCTCTGTTTTTTTAATTTTTTTCTTGTTTTTTATGGCTCGACTGAGCAGCGTGTCCACAATTAAACTGCCGCACAATAAATTTGCATACATACACAGATGAACGTGTTTATATGTATGTATTAGAAATAAATGTTTAAAATGCGCCTGGAAACTTGTAAAAGCTTCTAAGCCTGCTCGTTTTTTTTGCTACAATTTAATGCATTTCTACAACTCAGCTTAAGTACATATATGTGTGTGTGTTTGTGTGCGCATAGATTTACTCATTTGAACTAAATGCACTTGCTTTGCTATTGTTATTGTTATTGTTGTTTTCAGTGCTTATGACCATGAACGCGTGTATACAAAATAGATGTTAGCGAGCGCATATGTATGTAAGTGAGAGTGTGTGTGTGCTGGTGGGTGCAAAGCATAAAATGTCTTAATGAAATCAAATGGCGTGGCAAATGCAAAAAAGCGGCGCAACAGAAAATTCTCTAATGGGCGTTAAAGCGTTTTGGCCATTGGCTTTGGCGTTAAACGAGTAAACGTAAAAATTTGTTAATAATTGATGCTTTTAACTGAAAACAATACGGGAGTTTACAAACTAACAGCGCCAGAGGAACACGAAATCCAGGGTTGCATTACACAACAACATATAAAACGTAAGACATACGAACTAGTATTTGGTTTTTGCTGTTTTCACTGATTTTTTTTGGGTTTTTCTTATTTTCTAATAGCTTAGTTTTCAATATTCTTGGGTTTTCAACACACATTACAGTTAGTTGAGTACTGTTAGTCGGTCGGTTTGTCCAAGTGTGTGTTTGGAGCGTAATTGTGGAAGTGGACAGAACAGTGGAGGCAGGGGGCATACACACATTCCAAATATTTAACAAAGTGACAAAAGTACGAGCATAGAAATTGTGTGCGTGCAAAAATATTGCAGTAATTTCAATAAAAAAAAAAAATTATTAAAAAAAAATCTAAAATAAAAAAACAAAAGTAATCACACGACATAATTTTTTCTCCTTCGAGTTCATTCGTATAATATAATAGTATCTACCCTTGCCTGTTTTTAAGTAATCCAATAGGTTCAAGAAATAATAACCTATTAGGTCTACAACTTTGCTTCCGCCGTTTTCCAATAGATGTCTCTAGGGTCAAGCACTGGTCGATTATATCGTTTTATATCGATCTTGGACATTTGTGTCAACATTAACACAACAAAATATTTGTAGAGATCTGTTTGCATCCAAAACTTATTCTCAACTGAAAATGTCACTTTTTGAGCCGAATTCTCGACATTTACGGGAAATTTTGCTGTTCTTTTTTAATTCCAAGAAAAGTGCGGCTGAGACTCAACGACGTTTGTAAAAAAAGACTTCAATGTACATAAAAATGGCGGAAGCAAAGTAAAAAAGCCCTAAGGTACTCACACAGACCTCGACAATACAATACTCTTGAGAATATAACAACATTAAAGTCTTCCGAAGACTGACAACTCAGAGCACAAGTCTCTCAATGCTCTCAGAGCCAATAGAACAATGAACGAAATGAACTCAAAACATATATACTATTATATAACGGTATCTAAGACTTGGAGATCTCAAATAAGCTTGAGAAAGTCTATTGTGTGAAGTATGTAGTTATGAAATTGTAGATCAAGAGCAATATTTACTATAGCTATGGTGAGTTTAACCTAACTTAAATACAACTTTCACTCGTTCACTTATGATATGTCTTCGAAAACCCAAATAATTTTCGTAACATAGTCATTGTCCAAATTAATGAAAATTCAGAGAATTCAGAAACTGAACAAACCGAAAATAATGAACTATTTCCAATTACACTTAATAAAACAATAATGACTCGTAAAATTATAATTTCTCAATCCAAATATATAAATATATTTACAACAACAATTTTCGAAAAACACATTTTGTTCTTCACTTATTTCGGAACACTTTCGAAATGTAAAGTAATAAAAAAAACTAACCGAAATATCTAAGCGCAAAAATATTACTTCGATTAAAACTACTCAAAAGCTTTTTGAAGCTTTGCAAGTATCTTCCGTCTAATTAATTTTAGAAGCTTTTTCTTACTTTTTTTTTAGAAGCTATTTGAAGCTTTACAAGTTCTTCCGTATTCTGTAAGTATTTTCAGAAGCTTTTTCTTTATTTTTTGAGAAGCTTTTGTCTTTCGTCTGAGATTTTCTAACCCTCATAAATTTTTCTAAAACCTTCAACTTTGCCAAAAACCTATTTGAAAAACTGCGAAGAGCTTCAAAACCCTACAAAAATTAAAAAAAAAAAAATGAAAATGGAACTAATATTGTAATATAAGTACCGCTATTGGGCAATGCAACGCGTTGAAGCAACTTTCCGAGTACTTCCAACGATTTGCATTGACCAAAGTGGGCGCTATTTGCTATTTTAATTTTTTATTTTTTCTTTTTTTTTTTGTTTTTGTTAAGTTTTCTATTGTTTTTGTTGCCTTAAAGTGGTTGGGAAGGTGTGTTCGCTTACCAGCTTCGTCTGGCATTAGTTGGAAAATATGATCTGGCGGTTGTGTTGCAGCCTTGACATTACGTGGCGCTGCCGGGGCGTCTTCTAAAGGCATTTGAATTTGCAATTTTTCAATGAAATTCAAATGTCCATATTTTTGTTTTTGAAATTTTTTTATTTGATTTGTTGTAGTTGTGAATGTTTAGCGATATTTTCGATTTTCGTATATTTTTTTTTTAGATTTTTTTTTTGTTAAAGACGATAGATGATGGCAGAGTTATGAGTGTTGCGTAAATAAATTCATACATATTATACACAAATGTTGTTGTAGAAAAGAGAGAAAAAGAGAGAAATGCAAGAGTATGGATTTAATTTAATATCAGAGATTGAGTTAGTGTTGCAAAGTTGGCGAGGGCGGAGCGGTAAGTGGTACAGAACTCTGTTTCCAACACCCACTTACCCCAACTGCCTCGCCGCACTTGCAAAAGTTGCATAGAGTTTGTGCATCAAGGTCTTAGAAGTTAACAGTAGTTAAGAATTTTGCAAACTTTAACTCACCCAAAGTGCGCACCGTCATTACTTTGCTCATCAACCCATCACCGAGCACATTGCGTCCGACCACCTGAAACTCATACGTGGTGCCAGACGCCAGGCCGTTGATGGTGACCTGTGTGCTGCCCGACGGTGTCACCGAAATGGTCTGCCAATCGGCGGCGCCCGCCTCGCGATACCAAATCGTATAGTCCTGCTTGTACTCGGAGCCACCGCTATAGCCGGGCATCCACTGCAGTGTGATGGATGACTCGGTCGCCTTGCCGGTGATGTTGTACGGTGCATGCGGCTGTGTGCCCTCGATGACCAGCTGCGTTACGGACATCAGTGTGGCCACCTCATTCGAGACGACACACTGATAGTAGCCGAAGTCTTCGCCGCGTAAATTCTCAATGGTTATATTGCCACCGGACACTTTGACACGCGTACGCTGTGTCTCGCTCAATTCGCCGCCATCTTGACGCTGCCATTTGATAGTGGGCCGCTGTGTACCCTCCGCCTCGATGGCATCGCAATGCATTTCGACGCTGTCGCCCACTTTGCGCTGATACAGCGACTCCGGTTCGACGGTGAAAGTGGGCGGCTTGCGTACCAGCACCTCCATGGGACCGGACGATCCCTGTGTGCCTTGTGCATTGTAGGGTGTACAAGTGTAGCGACCTTGATGATCCTCATTGACGCGCGTGAAGAGCAATGAACCGTTGGCCATGACGACGATGTCCTTCATCTGATACGGTTCGAGTAGGCGCTTGTCTTTGGTCCAGGTGACATACTGCAGTGTGGGATTCGATTTGATGTAGCACTGAACGACGCCGGCCAAACGGAAGGGTAGATACTGTACAGTGGGTGTGAAGGTCACTTTGGCAGGATCTGGAAGACAAGTAAAAAAGAAGTGAGTGCTACTAAATGTCTTTGATGTCTTTTAGTAAATATTAGTTGACACGCTGAGCTTTAACTCAATTTTGAAAACTCATAATTTTCGAAAATATTACACGTCGAAACTTATTCGAATATTTTTAGTTTTCGAAACAGTGTAATACCTTAGTTCCACAACACTTTTTTGTTTAATTATTAGAGCTCTGACATTCCTTTAAAAATTTTGCTCTTTTAAACTTCACTTCTCAGTCTTGTTTCTTCTGATATTTGTTGAAAAAATATTTACAAAGATTGCGGTAATCGTGATTTTGAGCATTTAAACAAGAAAAGAAATCACAAAGCCATGGCGCACCAAATGGAGTTGGTGCCTTCTAATGTAGGACAAGAAGGGGAAGGTGAAATGAAGATAATTGCTGTGGAAAAAGCTAACAAACGTAAGCCCGACCTCATCCATAAGCTCCATTACGAATTTCCTTTAAATGCCAATCTTCAAACTATAGCCATCAACACTCGCTTCAGTGGCAAGGTCGACTACGATATGGTGCTGGTTGTGTTCAAAGAAAGTTTCATAAAGAAGTGGGAGAAAATGACGCCTTCGCCGGACACAGGCCTACAAGGTTTCGACGAGCTGGCCACTATCGGTGCGGGCTCCTTCGGCAGAGTGGTATGTGCAAACTGTGGCACCTTTCTTTCATTGAGACAAATTATTTTCTTTCTTTGGTTAGAAATTGGTACGCGAGAAGTCGACGGGTAATTACTACGCCGCGAAGTTGGTGTTAAAGGAGATGATCGTGAAGACGAAGCAAGTGCCGCATATATTCAATGAGAAGCGCGTGCTGCTTAGCATAGACTTTCCCTATGTGGTTATGATGGACTTCTGTCGGAAGGATTTTGATAACTTGATTTTCGGTTTGCCATTCATAAATGGCGGAGAGCTCTTCACCTATCATCGCAAGTAGTTGCTATTTATTGCACGAGTGCTGTTATAAGATTTGTTTATTCTAAACTTCTATAATTATAACAGAGTGCGCAGATTCTCCGAGAAACAAGCGCGCTTCTACGCGGCTCAAGTATTTCTTGGCTTGGAGTATCTACATAACCTACAGCTGTTGTATCGGGATCTAAAGCCAGAAAATATATTAATCGATCGGAAGGGTTATCTCAAAATAACGGATTTTGGTTTTGCAAAGGTATTTCAAATACCAAGAGAGGCTGTTCTTGAGGACAGAGCTCCTAAAACTTTATTGATTTCCCTTTCCAGCGCGTTGAGACACGCACTTTGACCTTATGCGGCACACCTGAGTATCTGGCGCCCGAGTTGATAAAGTCCAAACCTTATTCCACCAGCGTCGACTGGTGGGCGTTCGGTGTGCTGGTCTTTGAATTTGTCGCCGGTAATTCACCCTTCTCCGAGTACAATCGGGACGTGATGATGATGTATGGAAAAATCTGCGATGGCGCCTATAAGATACCGGCCTCATTTCCACCCATGTTAAAGGACTTAGTTTCACGTCTACTGGTGGTCGATCCTTCGAAGCGGTGAGTGCAATTGTGCGTCTTGAGACTCACGCATACTCATTTATAGTCTTCGTTAGACTCGGTTGCTTAACGAACGCACAGAAGGATATCAAAAATCACGAATGGTTTAAAGGCGTTGACTGGTACGGACTGCTGAACCAACAAATACAGCCACCCTATGTGCCTGTCATCTCAAATATGGAGGATCTGTCGAATTTCGATAAATATCCCGAAGATAAAAAGAATGCGTCGAAGTCAAAAAATAACAAATATCCCGAAATCTTTGCTGAGTTTTAGTTGCTTAAATGTTTATGTTTATATTTTACTTTACGAGATACTAGCAGTGAATCGGAATACTATATATGAAATGTGCTTAAAAATGGTTTTTATTAATATGACCGGTGGGTACTTACATTCTACATTTAAATAAGCCGAAGCGCTTTGCGGATCTCCAATGCCATTCGTTACCTCACACAAGTATTGACCAGAATCGTCCGCACTAACGGGATTTATAATAAGGGAACCATCTTTACGTATTGTAACGCGTGTCTCCAGTGAGGCCACCTCCCGTACGGGAGAGCCTTCGCGAAACCATCTAACGGTAACATTGCCGGGCATTGCTTTCGCTTCGCACGAGAATATCACCTTTTCGCCCTCGAGTTTCGTTTGATTAGTGGGCGGCACCTGTGCGCATAGTGGGGGAGAGGGGAAGAGAGAGAGAGTAAAAAATGCAATTTATATTAATTTCATATAATTTAAGCTTTGGAATTAAGTTATTTAAACGCTATTAATTTCGAACACCTATGGATAGAGTAATGAAAGCGGGATAACAATTAAATTAAATAAATTAATTAAGATAATAAGTTAACTTACAATATTTGAGTTTTAGTTCATGAGTAAAATAATTCAGTTTCCGCTGTCTAAAGTAAGGCGGATAAATTGAAAATTTATACGAGTGTGTTCACTAAGGGTCTCTGTGACCCGTGTAACTGTTTAATGAAAATATAAGAAACTCTTTATTTCACTAAATTTTTCTGACATCAATACTTTGCTAAACTGACAAAAATTTAACTAAATATACATATATTCGCTTTAGCTAAAATGAATTTTTTAAAATAAATTTTCCACATTTTCCACAAAATCTGTCACCAGTAATGAAGTCAAGTCAACGCCAAACCATACTAACCAACTAAGTGTGATTGGCATGTATTAAAATGTGAGTGTCACTAAATTTACTGTGGTTTTACAGTGCCTAAGTTAAACCACATGCTAGATATGTAAGTAGGTTTCTACATACGAAGTATTAACTTGTCATACTTTTAACCCATTTGCGTCGCTTATACTAATACTATAACTAATATAATAAATCAGTGAGTAATTAATCGATCGACTGAACTATGAAGTATTGAAAGTAAAGAAGTCTACTTTTGCTAGTCTATCATAATCATATATCCTATATTTATACCAGTTTTGGTATAATATTGTACTAGGTGACCATTCGAGGGTTAAGTCAAGAGGCTGTTACTCAGAGAGTGATATTAGCTCAACACAAGTAATCAAGGAGAAAAATTGTATTGAATCACAAAATCCCTGCTTAGTAAAGCATTAAAATATATAGACCGCATTCGATTCGACACTTCACTACTATGAATGTTTGAGCTCTTCTGTTTTTCTTCTTGTCGAAAAATTTACATATCAAAGTAACATTTGTTCAGTTCAAATTCGTTAAAAGTCATCCGTGAATACCACATTAATGTGTTTTAGTCAGCTGCTATACTATCTATTACAGATTTATACCAGTATAAGAGATTTATACCAGTTGCTTGTTCGATTGACTGTGTTACAAAACTGGTCTAACCGAAGATGTAAATTTTGTTTAAGTCAGGCCAATTTACTATTATCTATACGGATTTATACCAGTATAAGAGATTTATACCTGTTGCTTGTTCGATTGACTGTGTTCCAAAACTGGTCGAATTTTAGAGAGCATTTTTTTAAGTCAGATTAATTTGCGGATATATTTAAATAAATAAAGTTTCATGTAATAACATAGAGATATTATAGTATTCAGTATAGAAAGCCAAAAAGTGTCAAGAAAACATGCAGAACTGAGTTAGAACCTCACAGTGCGACAAAGTCTTCTCCACATACGGTAGTAAATATAGAAAGAAAGCGACTTAAATCAAATTAAAATAATATTTAATCAAGTAAAATCATTTTCAAACACATTTATGTATGCTTTGCCATTAAAAAAATCGCATGAGAGAACTGCTATACAGTTCTGACTGTTTCAAGAAGTAATCGACTCGGTCTCTATTTCCACTCTCCAGTAGAATATAGCTATTATAATTCAACATTGTCGCACTGTGTTCTCTATGTTCATAAAAGTAAATTAACAAAAGTTTGAAATAGTCATAGCAAAAGCAAAATGGAACTGCATTCTGCAAATGTCATTGTAGTCGCGAATGTTATGGTAAACTGAAATGTCACAATGCTCTGCAATGATTCATATTTATTTAAGAATAACGACAAAATGGCAAGCGTTTAACTGGAATGAATGGCGTTGCGGCGAGAAAGATGTTCCAAACACACACATACAAACAGTATTGAAGCCAATAAGAGTATATGTTTGAGGGTGTTTTAGTGAAAGTGTGTCTGTAGATGTGTATTGGTGCGCCTGAAGACACACGATTTGTACAAATATGGCAATTTATGGCCAAGCATTGTTTACTGCGTGCAACAGCAACAATAACCAACAAACGGCTTATATGGCAATGAATATATTTTGCTGATGGCTATGAATGTGGCAGCAGCAGCGGCAGCGGTGGTGGTGGCGTGGGTGGTAGTGGCGGTGACTGTAGCGCAAATGACAATTATGCTGAGCGTGTGCTGCTTTTTATGAATTTCTCGTTGCTATTTATATTAACCGTTATTTATATATACATATTGATGTATATTTAATGGCATTTGATGTGACGGCGAATGCTTTGTTTATTTCGAAATGCGGAATTTTTTTTATAGTGAATATTTGTAGCGAATACCTGAGCTTCACCCAGTAAATTTTAATGGATGATACGCTTAATAAATTTTAGCAAATATTCAGCTAAAAATTTAAATCCAATAATGCATGTTTTTATGCAACCATGAATTTAAAAAATTATAATTTTTTTATAAAAATATTTTTTTTTAAATTTTTTTAATAAAAATATTTTTTTTTCATTTTTTAATAAAATTTTTTTTTTCATTTTTTAATAAAAATATTTTTTTTTTAATTTTTTGATAAATTTTTTTTTTAATTTTTTATAAAATATTTTTTTTTTTTCATTTTTATTATTATAGCAATATGTTTTCAATTTCATATGTGTATTTTTAGGTGATTTTGCGTGAAAAAGCGGCGCACGCTTTTCAATGAAAATTGACAAAATTCAAAAACTATTGCTTAACACACACACATATACCAAAAAAAAAACAAATATTTAATGTTACACCGTTAGCGCAAAAACAACAAACAAACAAAAATAATTGTATTTTTTTTTTGCTTTTTGTGGCACTTACTGCTATACCGATTTTAGTGTATTTGCCGGTTTTGGCGACCTTTTTCGGACCCGTTTTGCCTACCACTTTCCCCTTCCCACCGGCCGCCGGCTGCTACTCTCGCAACGCATTTCAATCGAAATTTCCAATTCGTGTTCGCACAAAAAGCCAGGCCGTCCATTCGGTTCATACGATTGCCATTTCGTCGTTGTTGTGTGGTTTGTGGTGGTTTGGGGAAGTTTTTAGCACACGGTTATAGTATAAAGTAATTGTTGGTGGGGATTGTTGTTGTCATGTAAATATCATTTTTGTTGTTGGTTGGGGGTTGGTGCACGTTGGTTGGTTAAGCGGTCGGTAATTAAGTTGATTGATGGTTTAGTCCGTTTGGCAGTGTTAAGTCATTTGTGTTGATAATCATTAGAGTATTTAAATATAAAATAAAGTTTTTTGGGAAATTTGAGTTAAAGAAAGGTTGAAGTGGTTAGCAAAAGTTTAGAGACCTATCTGTTTTCAGTAATAGTCTCAGCATAAACAGACAGAAAGTTGGCGAATTTTGTAGTAATTTTTATTGTTTTGTAGTAATCACCAATTATTGTGAGTTGTTTTTGAAGTAATGCCAGCTTTCCATGCAATAGCAACTTAATCATTGATGGTTAAGAAAGGTGAAAGTGTGATATGGTATTTATTTTTAAAATTTATATATTTTTTGAGACCAAAAAAAGTTATTTCAAGTAAAAAATATTGGGTTTTGTTCTAGTTGAAAACAGTTTAATTATTTTTTTAGGTATCTTAAGACTTTTCTGCAGATTTTTTTCATTTGTATTGATTTGAAGTTTCAGATGTATCCAAATACGCTTATTTTGGCTCTATGATTTTTAAACTCGCTTAATTTTGATTTTGAATATTTCATTTTTGAAACATACATTGTTCATTAAGTGGTTATCTTCAAGCATATTAAGAAAGCTTTTCAAAAACGAAACAGTCCTGAGATAAGGAAATGTATATGATGTTCTTAAAATCAGCTAAAGATTTTCTTATTTAAAAATTTTGAGTTTTCAAAATAAAAAAAAAATTATATAATTTTTATTTGACAAATTAAATTCGAAAAAAATCGACAATTCTTTATAATTTATTTCGAAAAATTATATTTTTTAAAATTGAATATTTTAATTAAATATTTTTTAAATTGTATTATATTTCATATTATTTTGAGACCTAAGTCCTCAAAATGTTTCAATAGTGTACCTTGTGTACAGTTATTCCATTAAACATTTAAAACATTTTCATGCATGTGGTGTTCTACAAATCAGCTAAAGATTTTCATATTTCAAAATTTTGAGTTTTCAAAAAAAAAATATAAATTAAATATTTTTTTTTATTTTTAGTATATTTATTATATAACGGCTAATTAAATTCGAAAAAAAGACCAATAATGCTTTATTATTGTTTCCGATAAAAAAATTATAATTTTTAAAGTTCAATATTTTTTAAAATAAATATGTTTTTTAAATACTATTTCATATTATTTTATGACCTGAGCTCTCCAAAACGTTTCAGTAGCGACCTTGTGTACAGTTATTCCATTAAAATTTTTAATTTTTCCAAAACAAGCTTCTGACCGCTATTACGGGGTAAATTTAAAAGCATTACTTGAACACACACACCCTCACACAGCAGCCTACATACACATCTACATATGCATGTAAATCTACACAGTTAAGCAAAGCCAAAAAAGCACGCTTTCATTGTTGCTGTAGTCTTTCCATTTCGCAGCAAGTACAACACCGTAGAGACCTGCGTGCAGTTGCCAAAGCCAAACGCCATTTTGTTGCATGTGTCCCCCGCGCTGCCGCCGCTCACATGTACGCGAAAATTAAATTTTTGAAAATGTGTTTGCCGAAACAGCTGCTTGCCAGCCTGTGCCTATCTGCTTCTACATAAATGTGTATGTGTATAAAAATGGCGCTGTGTGTATGTGCAAAAGTGCCGTTGGGCCATTAAATTTCATTTAACAACCGCTCAGACGCACACTTTGAGCTTAAATTATTTTGTTTCAATGTTCGTTTGGCCATGCTCTGCACATATATATATTTATGCACACATATGTGTGTGTGTGTATGTATGCTTGTATATGGCAATACATGCCAACAAAAAAATATACAAATTATACACACATGCGGCTCTGCGCGCACGGCTAACGGGAAACAACATTTGCCTTTTCGCGTGAAAATTTTGTGGCGTGAGCATTTAAGCTGTTAGCCTTGGCCTGCACAATGCCCGAGGCAGTCACTTATGTACATATGAGTGTGTGTATATAGAAATATATTATGTATGCGCATATACATATGGCCATATAGCCATAAATATATATATGTAGTTATATGTAGATCTACATGTTCATGCATATAATTGAAGTTCGCGACTCGGCTCGCTCTCTAAGCCACTTTATGAAAACTTTTGCTGGGCCCACAAAAACACATACAACTCATACATACACATAGCACCGCTACACGAAGATTTCTGCACATGAGTGTAGAAACTAAACCGTGTTTTTGTTTTGTTTTATTTTTATTTCATGTATTGCCGTGTAGTTTATTTTTTGTTTTGTATGCGTGAAAGCTCTTAAATAATTGCTTGCTTGTATAAGTGTCTTTCCCTTCCCCTTATATCTATAAGTAGGTATATACAACATATATAATAATATGCACATAAATGCAAATGTTGGCATGTAGAACTCATGTTAATATGCCATTTTAGTAAGGTTTAGCTCTTGCCCACTCAGCTGGTACCACTTAGAACTTTTTGCGAACTTGCTGGCCTTTAACCCGCCACTGACTGAGTTAGGAAAGAGATGAAGAAGTTGAGTTGAACTTCCAAAAATGTTTAATTTACTCAAAATGTATATGTAATACTAGCAGAGCGCTCCGAATTCGCACGGGTTTAAAAAAAAAATTTCAAATCTATAAGTTTTTACACATTTATACACACTTTCCCATACATATGTATGTACTTTCCCGTGTCTTGCGTGGATTCATTTCAAAAAAGTAAAATGAGGAAAATTCGAACCTGAAACTATATTTTATTTGCAATGAGTTAAAACTTAATTATGACCTCTAGTCTGTGGTGTCCGTTGTCTTTCTCTCTGATTATGAAGGCGTTGGGAACGCTCAGAGTTCGACGTCCTAGTACGAACTTGTATATTTCTAATATTTTGTTCTTCAAGCTGCTGCACACGCTCTGTTCTCGACTCTCAAGCGCATACTTGGGAGATTTTGAAATTTTGTTCAGCAAGCAGCTGCGAGCGCTCGTTACTGGACTCTCTAGCACGCGATTGCGATGCGAAGAGAATGACTTGCCGGACAATTTTCAGTTTCAGATTAAGATTCTCCATCACGGAGTCCTTTTTATACACTCACCTGGGAACTATATCCAGAAAGTTGAGATTCTAGCAGTAAATAGAGCCGGTTACTCGGCTTGAATGTAGCTTTCCAATGGGGACAGAATTTTTGAAATCAGCACAGTAGTCTTTGAGTTTATTTACTACACACATACATACAAATCTTTCCTCTTTATGATAGTAGTATAGATAGTATAGTTATGGAAAACAATGGCTCTAAGTATTAAAAAAAAAAAAACTTTTTTTTTCGAAAACCATATCTATAGTCGGTCGACACTTATACGAAAAGAAGCGCAATGCATGCTTTTTACAGTAGTTTTTTTCCGCTGAAGTTAATATTGAGCCACACAAAAATTACGTTATGTTCAAGTGCCATCTAACAAAAAAGAGTAACAATTATAAATAAGCCTTTATTAAATACTTCAACCATTCAATTTGGAAATTTTAGAGGCAATACTTTGGTCGAAAAAATCCTAAAGCAGAGAAACCGAATTTGTTTTCTGATTCAGTCAAGGGTTAAGCCGCCAAAAGTTGTATTTGTGGCATGTAAAGTTCGATGTAGCGGCTGCAGTAGTTACCACCGTCGGCGCCACAACAACTGAAATTTCTTATATGTATAACAACGTGTAAGTGCCGTCGTTTTACAAGCATACGAGAAATCGCTGAAAGAGCCAAAGATTATCCGAAAAATCGAGTTTGAGAAATGTTTCGACTATTCGAAAAGCGCATAATATCGAATGTGGTCTATTTTAAAGGCGAATAAATAATTATTTTTTTTTTTTTCAAAAACAAAATTTCCCGTTATTTTTTGAACACACTATATATTAGGTTAGCAAATATCTCTCATCCGTTTTTTTGTCTTTTGAATTTCGCGGCTATGTATAAAGCGCTATAGAGTTATACATCTTTGAAAGGTCTTGACATAACCTACAAAACGACGCTGCCGATTCAGAGCGGGTGAAAACGACACCATGGATAAGCCAGTTGGCGGAAGACCTGTGACGACGAATACCGATCAAATCATGGAAAACATCGAGTTAGACCGGCATGTGGCATCTCGTGGCATCGGCCAGGAGATTGAAGTTAGTCACCAAACCATTTTAAACCAACTGCAGAAGGCTCGATACACAAAAAAGCTTGATGTTTGGGTGTCGCATGATTTGACGGAAAAAAAATATTCTAGACCAAATCAACGTCTGCGATATGCTGCTGAAACGAAACTAACTCGGCGCATTTTTGAGGAAGATGGTGACTGGCGACGAAAAATGGATCACATACGACAATATCAAGCGAAAACGGTCACGGTCGTGGTCGAAGGTCGGTGAATCGTCCCAAACAGTGGCCAAGCCGGGATTGACGACCAGGAAGGTTTTGCTGTGTATTTGGTGGGATTGGAAGGGAATCATCCTCTAAGAGCTGTTCCCATATGGCCAGACGCTTAATTCTAGCGACCAGAATTGGGCAACAGGAAGGGTGTAGTGTTCCACCAGGACAACGCCAGACCACACATACATTGATGACTCGTCACAAGCTACGGGAGCTCGGATAGTCCGGCCATAGCGCCAAGTGATTACCACCTGTTCCTGTTCATGGCGAACGCCCTTGGTGGTGTAAAGTTGAACTCAAAAGAGGCTTGTGAAAAGTGGCTGTCCGAGTTCTTCGCAAATAAGGAGAGGGGCTTCTAAGAGGGGGTATTATAAGGTTGCCGTCTAGATGCAAACAGATTATCGAACAAAATGGCGCTTATTTGAACTAAATCACTGTAACTCTTTTTATAAAGCATGGAATAAGGAGCAAAAAATCGGAAAGGAGATATTTGACAAGACAAGACAAGATATTTATTCAACGAAGGCTATTTTCAGCTAATTATGGTATATTTCAAACTTAAAAAAATATTATAATAAAATTTTGTAGCTTAAACCCCAATAAAGTAGTTTAGAAAAGGCTTCCAATATGGGATAGAATTCATGTTTCACTGTTTAACTCATTTGAGCCTCGTATTGAAAATTCTATAGAAATTTCTGAAAGTTATTGTGAAATATGTCTTTAAATATTTGAATTGAAGTTTTTCAAGTTATTTTGGCAATTTTCTGAACTTGCGTAAGCATAGTTAGCTTAATCTATTTATCTCAAAAATTCGTTCTATTTGTACTTTTTAGTATAATAGAATACATATATCTCTTATGAAAGACGATACATAATAAATTCACTTTAATTTATTTTCAATATTGCTGCTGCTGAACACAAAGATAGTATTGTCAATTTCCATTGAAATCTCTATAGATACTGCCATAGTTCAAAGGAGGACAACAGCTTACCAAGAGACTTAATGCAAAAGCAAGCGTCAAACAAGTGTTACAACAACAAAGAGACATATAAACACAAATTGTTTAATTTACGCATTCAAAAGCTAGAACGACATTTAAGTAAGCGCGCGATAAATAAGGTTTAAGGCAACACTATTAAAGTGCGGCACTTAGTGACTGCTGTTGCAGTGGATATATGTATTTGCGCAAACACTCATCCATTTTAGCGCGAATGAATGAATGGGCGAATTCAGTGAAAACAAATGAAGACAAAAGCGCATAACAACGTCTAATGACAACATCTGTGTTGGATCAACGTACAAGCGGTTGTGCATTATTGTTACTCATACGCCATGACACACCGAGTGTGTGAGTGTAGTACCACCAACTGTCATGTATGTGTGTGTGTGCTTGCGTCTTTTAACTATTAAATTGTAGTCGCGCATTAGTGTTGTCATGTTGAATTAAGATTTTCTTCTACTCCGAGCATTCCCTAAGCTATTCAAGCTGTCAAATAAACTCCCACAACGCAGCGCTGTGCAAGAAAGTGCGTATGTGTTTGTATACCAGGCTGACAGTTATTGAGCGGTTTTCGTAATATAATTGTGTTTTATAATATCGTTAGCAACACTTATACGTACACACAAGCAAACGCTCGTATGTAATCTACTCTAGTAATGCTCTGCAGTGTAGCACAGTTTCAGGCGCTGCCACAGTTCTACGACCACACACACACATGTGCCGCATACTTATGCATACTGCATAATAGCTGTATTTAGTTTATAAATAATAACTGCTGTCGTAGCTGCAGCATGTGTATACAGTACTTTGTTTAGAGCACAATTTCATGGCAGCGCTGCGTCTGCTGTGCTCTTTACATTAGTATCAATGGAAGTTTTCATGTTTGTGGCATTAAGTTTTGAGCTCAGCATAATCTCGCCTTACGTAGATAAATGCGGATATGCGCTTAAAGTTACACACTCGCATTTTGTTACTGTTATTTTATGTCTCTTAGAGTTTATGTACAGCAAGTGCAGTTGGCCTACTTCTCTAGAGTATGATCAATTGACTGCCACTGTCTACATAAATTACTTTAAGTTAACTCGCTCGAAAGAGTTTGTAGCATAAATAACTGAATTTTTTTTGTTAGAGTGGATTTATTTTGCAAGAATTTGGCATTTTGCTGAATTCTTTATCTCATTTGGTAGTTTGAATTTATGAAAAATGTAGTTTTTTAATCAATAGTTGAGAAGGATTATATAAAATTATATCTAAAATATTTTTTTTTAAATTTTTTTCAAATTACTGTAGCATTAAGCTGAGCCGAGCAGTTAAGCTGATAATTGAATTTTTAGTTTTTGATTATCTACTCCAACTTTAATGAAATCTAAAGCGAATTTATTTTTATAAATATTTTCTTATAAATGGCAACTCTATTTACACCCTTATTTTGTGTGAGTAAATTAGACGTAGACATAATTTATAGCGTATTTTAAGTTAATTACACTGCAACTCACTTAAATGGGATTAAAATAGTGGAAGAAATAGTTTTTCTACACATATATGTATACCTCAATGTAGCTCTGACTCTCTTTCAAATAATGTGAGGTCTCTTGCCTCAAGCAAAATAATTAATTTGCTTGTAATTAATACTGCCATTAAAGCATTTAAAGCATTTTGCTGCTTTTTTGCCTTCATACTAAAGTAAATTAAATTAATGACTTCATTAAGATGCCGTATAGAGTCACATAATCATAAAATAAATTTTCAGAAATTTCAAAAAAAGTAGTCAGAGTAATTGTAATTTACGGGCTTCAAAGCATATTATTACTAATAGTTCAAAATAATTCACTATGCGCCTAAAGGTATGCTGCATATAAAATTTCAATATTTTCTAAGCTACACTGAGTGAAAGCTCAATACGATGGACACGTTTTAAAATATATTTTAACCTGCTAAACACAATTAAGCATTTTATGGTTGCACTGATTAGAGCTTTGTAAAAATATATTACATGTATGGATATCATAATCTATATTTGGGTATGGGTATAGGTACATACTAGATATAAATATTAGATGGGTGTATATAATAAATAAAAGTATGCATTTAGGAATGTTAGTGATGAATTATTAAATAAATGTTTAAATTTTTTCATATTTTTTGAATAATTCTTTCTGTTTGTTTATAAATAGGGGGCGACAACACTTAAACATATGGATATGGAACTCTATTGGAACTAAAGTAATTCACAAAGGAGTTGCATTATTTTGAACATTCCAATTAGTTATCGAAAACGTTAAAAAAACTGCTAGTTGATTGACAATTTGCCGGGTAAGTGATAGTTTAAGATTAATTTCACAACTTGAAAGCTCAAATTACATTTAAAATCAACTAATTAGCTCACTTATCTACTAGATATAGTAAATGGTATAATTTCCCCAATTAGTATATTTAAACATAACCTATCTGAAAGCTCACACCATATGAAACTTTTTTGGAACACTGTTTTAGCTTATGAGCTTTCGAAAATTATCTCTAATACTACTTCGTTGACATTAAACAACTTAGTAAGTAACACAAATAATGGAAAAAAAAAATAATTTAAGCAGATTAAATTTATTTTTTGAAATCTTTGAGCTTTAAATGTGCTTGGAGCTTTAAGTGAGCTTTTTATACTAAATGTTTCATTGTATTTTGGCTTAAGCTTAAGCAAGTAAACATAATTTTAAATTATTAAGTTTTATTTTTAGAAAACTTTTGTGAAAGCATTGAGCTTTGTGGTTTAAGAGAGCTTTTTAGACTAAATGTTTCATTATATTTTGGCCTAAACTTAAGCTAGTAAATATAATTTTAATGTATCAAGTTTTATTTTTGGAAAGCTTTTGTGAAAGCTTTTGTGAAAGCTTTGAGCTTTGAGCTTTAAGAGAGCTTTTAAAACTAAAAGTTTCACTTTTTTGTGGCCTAAACTAAAACTGTAAATGTAATTTCATTAAGACTGCCTTTGATTTAATAAATCTACATTAATTCAGCAAGAAATGTAAATACTTCTAAAAAGCTTCCATCACCTTTGGTGAACTTGCCAATCAACTAGATAAATCCCGTTTGAAATTTTTTTTTATTTCAATTTTACTTCACCAAATCAATTATTGTTTTTTTACTTTTCTTTCAAACTTTGCTTCTTCGTTAATTTACAATCCAACGAACGGCAACGAATTACATTTTTGTGTAGGATTCTATATTTTATTTCTGAGAGGGAGGTTTGGTGGTTCGAAAATAATTTATGTTTTACCATGATTACAGCGCCGCCCGCTATTATAACACGGGCCGTATGGGAGACTTGTCCCTCACCATTGCGTGCAATGCAAGTGTACTCTCCGATGTCCTCGTGTCGGATGGTGGAGATCCGTAACTCGGTGCCATCATTAAAGATGCCAACAGTAGGCGAGGGATCAACGGGATTAGCATCTTTGTACCATAAGATCTCCGGTGTTGGGGTGCCATCCGCTTGACAATTTAGAATAATTGAGTCGCCTGTTTTTTGGTGGAAGAGAATGAAATAGAGAGTGAGAGAAAGTAAATTAACAAACAAATATAATTCAATTGAAAAGTACAGTTATTTATATATATAGTATAATGAAGCAGTAAAAATACTTAAAGAATTCACTAAAATATGCGTGGTTCATACACTCGCACGCAGTGTCTTCTCAAAACTTCGCGAGTGGCTGTGACAGGGGCGGGCGTTGCTTGCCACTCAAGTTAGCGATAAGCTGTCACAATGCGGACAGCGCTGGCTGATTTTTAGACTAGATACCAGTAGCTACTTTTAGTTTTCATTTTCTATAATTTCTTCGTTGCTTCTCTTTCCGCTCGGCAGCGCTGCTCATTGTCTTCGGCATGTTCGCGTGCAGCGTGTCTAACTGTCATTGTTCGCCTGCGTGCGCGACATGTTTGGGTGCGCGTGTGTTTGCGTGCCGCTGTCGCTCGTTTGATTTGTTGTGCGCGCATAGCAGCAGCAAACTTTTCTTCCGGCTTATCGTCAGCGCTTTCCTGTACTCACGCCCCTCCCCCAACTTGCCTCTTACTCTCCTAGCTGCTTCTTATGGCGCGTAGAGCCCGTGCTGTTTGCTGTTCTCTGCAGATAATTTGCCATGAAAACTGCCGCTTGGCTTGTCTTTTATGTTAAGCGTTATACTTTTTATCTTTATCCACTTCATCTTGCAGGAGTTGGCCAAGTGAAATGTGCGCGCAAATAGGATCAACAGTTAGAAATGGCGGAATAAAGACAAAACAATAACAATATAGTCTAAAAACAAGTCAAAGACATTGCTCCATTGTCTGCGTGGTGGCACTGCCAGCCATAACGGTATTCGTATAACTGTGCGCTGTTGTTCTTTGCTGCTGTAAATTAGCCGCTTGCTTTGCTCATTGCCGGCATTTCTAGTGTGTTTATGGCGCGTGAACTCGCAGCTCCTTTGTGTGCCGAAGAGCTTCCTGCTGATTTCTGCAAGTTTTATTTTTAAACACGAGTATTTTTACTATATTTTTCAACTGCTACATGTTTATTTAAATTGTGTTGGCTTCCATCCGCAATATTTTTAGAATATTTTTTACAATTTCCACTCAGTCACCTAGCGAATACTATACAAGTAGGACTTCCTTAAGCGGGCTATACAAACGACTCTCAACTCCCCACCTTCTAAATTCCGTGCGCACCCTGTATTGTGCGTATTTTTCATGCTCTTCCAGCGTTCTTGCTCTTGAAAGCACATCTTCTTCAATGTGCACTCTGGCGTTATGGCATTCATTGCCACTCCCATATACAATATTCGCCTATTCATCCCTTCTTTGATTCTCCTTTATGCACCTAAAACATCTACTTTGTTGTTGCTGTTGTTGTTGTTTTATGCTTACTACGACAACCGCAATTAACACAAATGGCTACAATTGGTTTCAGTTTGCCTTCAGTTGTTGTCCTTTGTTTATTGCCATTGTTCGCCTGCGTTGTGCCGCAGTTCTATGGTATTATTGTGGTACTGTTTGTTGTTGTTTTTATTTGTCTAAGCTTTAAGTTGTTTGTTATTGTGATTATTGTTGTTGTTGTAGCAAGTAAACTTCAATTGGCTCTTCTTCACCACCACATGGCTTTTGTTTGTCTAACCAACGCATTTTAATTACTTTTTAATTAACAAAGTTCCCCCTGTATTTGCGGTTATAACGGTGACGTTAAAGTTCTGCGCATTCAAGAGACGAGAAGTTAAAGTTATGTATCTAAATTGGATACTTTTTCTGAGAAATGCTTTTAAATAACATTTTGAAATTAGGTACGAAGATTGTTGGAGTGTTATTACAAGCCTTTCTTCAGCGGTTAAAGAACAGAATTAAAACAAGTTTGATGAAAATATGACAAAAACTTGCATAGAAGAAGAATGTGTTGTCAAATTGAAAGCTTAAAAGCTTTACTCCAAGTGCTTTCGCTAAAATTAGCTTTCGAACTGCATAACTTTCATAAAATTACTAGTGTTTAGGCGGTCACTAAAATTTGTTACCAAACTGAAAGCTCAAAAGCTTTACTCCAAGAGCTTTCACTAAAATAAGCTTTTGAACTGTGTAACTTTCATAAAATTGCTAGTGTTTAGGGGGTCACTAAAATATATTACCAAACTGAAAGCTTAAAAGCTCCACTCCAAGAGCTTTCACCAAAATAAGCTTTCGGACTGTGTAAGTTTCATAAAAGTGCTAAGCTTTGTGTTTAGACGGTCACTAAAATTCGTTTAACATGCCCTTGGAGCTTTCACGGTAGATAAAAGTTTCGTTTAGACTTCAAAATTACCTACAATAGTGTCTGAAATCAACATTGGATTCCAGAAGATGACGACCGAGTTTTCATCCTCTACGTATTACAGAAGAGGAAACTCTCACGCACCAATAGTGGTCATTTACCGTACCTGTTGTTATAGGTGGAGTAGCTTGAGGAAATACTTGTGGGAGACAGACATTTCAGACACATTTCATATCTAAAAGTAGTTGTTATCCATAAAAAAAGACTACATACTATTCACAATTCTTTCAACTCTCGCTTTCATCATGCTCACTTTGTCAAAAGTAGCGGTATATAAACACTTCCGAAACTGACAGCAACCATTTTCCAACTACTAATTGCCATTTACCAGTCGCAGACTCGCCTTCGCTCTGTGTTTCGTCTGTCCAACTGACTATCCGGGCACAAATTAAACACGTCTTCATAGCTGTCTATTAAGACAGCAGCACTGCAACAACGGCAGTTGGCAACAAAACAGACAGACAGCAGCATGGCCACAAGTCAACCGCATATTAACTTTCGCTAACTTGGCTCCTTTTCAAGTTTAATTACACAGCATTAAAGTGAAAGAAAAACTCGACGACTCCGCTTACAACTATTTACTCGCTGTTTTCAAACAGCTCATGTCAAAGCGCTGAGAGCGAAGAGATGTGTAAGCTGTCATATAGATATGAGTATATAACTGAAATTTTTATTTTAAAGCTGTAAGTATTGGTTTAAAGAAGTTGTTGGAGATCCTCTGTGGTTTTTGTTCTCTCAAACGCATAAAATATACCCTACACGCAGTGCATAGTTGAACCTCAAAGGTGACAAATTATGCCTTAAATCACAACTCGCGAACGATATATACTCACAGGTTCCAGAATTGTGCTCAAAGAGGCAGTCGCACGGCAGACAATACAGAAGAATTACAGTCAACACCAGTGAATAGCATTCAAGCAGTGAAAGAGGGAGAGGAGCAGGTAATTGTAGCGAACTGGGGAACGCATGAGTAATGGAATTTGGAACACAATTCAAATCGATGCTAACGGGATGTTGCAATACACCAGCGCTCTCGATATGCTTTGCAAATGCGACGCGATGGAGACAAATGTTGACAATTATTCATAGCCCCGCTGGTTGCAAGGATTACGCATTGATATTAAAGGGCGGGAAGGGTGTTCGATAAAGGAAGAAGACTGTAGAGTGGATATTGAATGGGTGGAGTGATAGAGAATGTGGTGCTTGTGGTGTGAGTTATACATATAAGAAATGGAAATATTCTGTCTAAATGGATAATTTGCAAATTTCCTTCACAATTTGTAAGCTATGCCTAGAAGTATGCTATTAAAATTAAAATGACTGAGCTAATAAGTGTGTATAGAAATTCGGAGAATATCTAGAATGCGTATAAATCGTTGAATAGTCATTAAAAAGTATATGAGACTAATTGAGTAGTTACTAAGCTTCCAGATCGAGTAGTCATAAGTAGTTCTGAGTATTTGTGTGACGTCAGAATAGCGAGAAGACACATAAATATTGCTTTTTTCTCATATATTTCCAAGTTACGGCTTTCTTAGTCCGTTACTTACCATTCTTCCACATTAATTATTTACGGCATCCGCTTTGCAGCTATCTGGACAACAATATTAAGGCTTTAAATAACTACCAGCTGCAAAAAATTTATAGTATATTACCTGTGTACCTTTCGCAAAACGAAAAAGTTCGCTTAGGCACTCAAATACTTTGTAATACTTAGCTGCGTGTGTGTGTGTGTGTGTTGAACACATCAACAAGAAGGATAAACTCTGTGAAAGTGACAAATTTGTGGGTTTCGCAAACAGACCGGCATGCAATTTGCCATTTATGACAGCACACATTGCGGCACACACACACACACACGCCAAGCCAAATGAATTGCCAGCAAACGGCGGCTGCAGTGGCGGGTGAACGGCGGGCTTTATGTGGGTGCGACTGCAGAAGATGGGCAAATTTGTCGAAAAAATCTCAATAACCGACAACGGCAAAGGGATGCGGTGGAACGAAAAGCTGTCAGCGTGATGAATTCGGGTGCACAGGTACTAGCGTAGGTGAATGGCAACGCCGAGGATGTACGAGCGGATTTTAAGTAAAATGTGTGATGTCAAAGTGGCAAATGTCTAGAATTTTTTTTTTCGCCAAGCTCAAAAAGGTTGGTTAGAAAGTTACCGCTTTGTCGGTGAAAGGTGGAGCGCAGAAGCAGAAACAGAAACAGAACAGAAGCAGAAACCACCCACAAGTCGTAGCTTGTGATTTTGTAGTTTTTGAAGTATATTTATGGGCGCCGAAGAGCAGCTCACTGCATATGAAGTTGATGTATGCAAATTGTGTACTCACCTACACACACGCATGACACCGTTATAAGCTCTTGGGTACACATGTGAAGATTATAGCCGCAATTTGTTTGCGTTTCTATTCTTTCGTGTGGAAGCTGCTTTCACTTCATGTTTTCCTTTTTCATTATTTTTGTTTTTGTTTTGTTTTGATACGGCACACGGCTCGATGGCTCGATGGCTTAGCTTAGTTGGCGTGTGTTTGTTTGTGTGTGGTCCCAACAGCCTCGCAGCTGACAATGACAAATCGAAAGGAATAAATCCTAACGGGTTCTGTGGCAGTTGCCGCAACTGCTTTACTTCACTCTTCATACTCTTCGATTTTTATGTTTATTTCTCTATTTGTGTGTGTGTGTTTGTGTGCGTGTGTTAGTTTTTGCTGGAAATTTATTTGCTTTAGTCGGAACTATCATAGCGCTTGGAGGATTCCACTGGCAAAATATTTATGATTATACTTTGTGTGCGCAATATTTGTTGGCACTCAGGTAAGCCAAGGTGTTTTGTGCCGCAAATAAATCAAGCAAGAAAGCTCACTGGCATTTCTTTACATTTGGAATTTAGAACAATCATATTTATTGCGAATACCGTTGCGTGGCATGCGTTTCATATTCTGTGCTGTTGTCTAGTTTAGTTGCGTTGGAATATCGGTGCGTTTTATAGTGGTATTTCAAATTGAACCAGAGAGGAAGCAAGTGATATTTAAATTGTGTTCAGTGTGCGCGAAGATGAGTCAAGAGGAATTTAGATTGGACACACTTTATTCATCATGCCTAATGTCCTTTTTGAGTTGATATCACTCCATTTCATTTTTAATCAAAAGAAAAGCTTTTTAAAAGCTTCACAAAAAACACTTTCATTAGATACTTTTCATGACTTCAGTATTTTTTCTAGCCAATTGGGACCTTTCGAGAGCTTTCACACTTCAGGTAACTTTTGTTAGTCTCATTTCTATGTATCGAATAATATTTAAAACCAAATATAGAGTTTCACAAGCTTTTACTGAAAAAGCTTTCACACGAAAGGCCATTTTTTATAAAAATAGCGAGCTTTCACTTAAAAAAATTATGTTAAATTTCATTTTATTTCATTTCAAACTCAACGAAGCTTTCACATGTACTTTTTTCTAAACAAATAAAGCTTTCAACCATAAAAAATACTTCTGATAAAGCTTTTTCAAATTTTATTGGATTTTATTTCGAGCTTTTCATAAGCTTTCACATAATATTTTGTTACCAAATAGAGCTTTTAACGAACTTTCAACCAAAAAAGATCTTTTGGCAAAGTTTTTTCATTGCATCATATAAAATTAGAAAGCAAATAAAGCTTTTGACGAGCTTTAACTTAAAAAGCTTTTATATGAACAGTACTTTTTTATTCAAATAGAGATTTTCACAAGTTTTTACTCAAAGAAATGCATTTGTTAAATTTCATTCGATTTCATTTCGACCTCAATAAAGCTTTTCACAAGCTTTCACACTATTTTTTTAACCAAATAGAGCTTATAACTTACTTTCCACCAAAAAAGACCTCTTGGCAAATCTATTTTGTTGTGGCAGATAACATTATCAAGCAAATAAAGCTTTCAATGAGCTTTCACTTATTTTTTTTATTTTGTTGAATATATAATAATTAATAAGATAGTAGAGCGCTTTGGTACTCACCTAAATTAACATATATAATATCCTCTGGTGTAACACTAAAACGTGGCGGTGCATGTACGTCTAAATGGAACCATGTACCGTTCTTATGCTGCTTGGGATCACGATTTAAAAATACCACTTTACACTCATACCAGCCTTGATCCGACTCCTTGATGTTGGTCAAATTGAGTGAAGCCGAACCGAACGGTGAGTCCTGTGAGACGCGTGACACACGACCCTTGTAGCCCTCTTCGATGTGCTCCGGATAGCTTTCATACCATATATAGATCGGTAAATCGGAACCCTGCTGGCGGCAGCGTCATTGTTGTTGTTGATTTCATTTTGGGGTTTTGAAAATTTTGCATTACACAAAAATTAATACAGTTTTGTTTTTGGAAGGAAATGGTCCATTGAAGAGAAAGAAATGTGAAATAGTTTATATGAAATTAGTACGACTTGTAGTGTTTATGTGTGCATATACATGTAATAAATGAAAACGAAAAACAAACAAAAAATAATGACAGTTCAAGTATGTCGATGTCGAACAATTACGTAACCAAAGTGTTTACATAACCAAAAACCAATGTTTACAAAACGAAATTGGATACTTATGTACATACAATGTTTCATTAGCTAAATTAGTGAGCTACAAGCGAGTTTGTTGCATATGATACTGACGCAAAGAGTTGGTTAGTTAGTTCTTACTTAAGTATAGTTATTGATATGAATATATTTATATAGCTACTAGTTGAGTACATATAATAAATTTATGAATATGTGAAAAAAGCAGGTATTCAAGCACAAATCTCTGGCAAAAACTAATTTCGTTTAAAATGTTTACTTTACATTGCATTTCGTTGGGAATAAATACTCATGCATTGCACATAAATAGTTTTATATTTAAATTATGCAAAAATTTGCGCACAAAATCCACACTTGATTACACGCACACAATGCCATTTGTGCAACATACGCATGCAACATTTAGTACACTCGAAAAAAAATTAAATTAAAATTTTCATAATTTTTTTCGGCATTTTTAATTTGTTTTAGCATACACATTTGCGTTGCATAACAGTTATTTCGTGTAATCGCATGTTTATGCTGGTTTTTGTTGCCCACTTGGAGGCGCTAGAGCATGCAAATTATATAGGTATGCACTTCATAAGGCAATGCGCCAAATATTGTGTGAATTTTTCGCAAATTTTCTTTTGTTGAATTGTATAAATGCATGCGCTCATAAAATGTACCGTTAAAAATGCAATAATTGCATGAAAAGTAGCAATAAACTCGATTGAGAGCACTTCGAAATGCATCAGCATATTGAAATGTATGCGTGTTTGCTTTCAAAATAAGCGCTAATATGTGGTTATTAAGCATGCAGTGAGCAAGTGCTTAACAATACACACAAACTAATTTGCCACCAACGGCACAACACTATTTATTCAATACACTCATGGTTATAGTTATACGCTACTACTTATGTATAAATTTCGCTAAAAGGACCTCTAGAAATAAGTAAGTGTGTGTGAGCTTTTTTAACAACCATTTACTCTTGGCACACATTTTATTAGAAAAAAATATTTTTACTTCGCTTTTATATCAGCGCATTTGAGAACTGTGAAAACGTGTGGTCGCTCACATATTGTTTATTAATTCAATTAAGCCATCAAAAAAGCGCTAAGCTTTTTTCGCAGCCACGTATGAAAATATGTCTGGCAAAGTGAAATAGTAAATTCAGTGTAATTTCGATTTAAAAAATTTACGAGTTTGTGACGTTTTAATATATGCTTGAGTGAAAGCTTATAGTCAAAAGCTGCTAATATGAAAGCTTAGTCGAAAAAATTTCGAAACTTAATAGTCTCTTGATTTGTTTTTTTCTAAATTCAAAAATATTTTGGGTTCCAACCCAACTTTGCTCTAGAATTCGAAGATCTCTTGAGTCGGATTTCGGTACTAAAAAGTCTCTTTTCGATTTTTTCTGAATTCAAAACTATTGGAACCATTTAAGTTCCAACCAAACTTTGCTCTAGAAATCGCGGACCTCTTGAGTCTGCATTATAAATTTATGTGACCATTACGCGCCTTAGAAGTTGTTATAAGACGAAAATGTCATCCAAGTAGTGAATTTCAACTCTCAAAGGGAGAAAAGCAGTAGTTGAGCAGTCAAATTGTCGTCTAACATAAAAAATGTATTCGAAGAATTCAAAATTAGTTTATTTAATCAGTTTGTGCACCGTTTCGATACATCTCTGTGTATGAATGAAAGCTTCGAATGAAAGCTTTGAATGAAAGCTTTGAATGAAAGCTTCGAATGAAAGCTTTGTATGAAAGCTTTAAATGTAAGCTTCAAATGAAAGCTCTTTTTTAATGAACTGCAAAAACGTGAATTGCTTTTCTCCAACCATTCTTATGCCACTAAACATTGTTTTTGTAGCCTATTTATAAGTTTTATTTAATTTGCGAATGAGTTTCTACACACAGCTACTTAAGCGCTTTTATGCAATCCCATTAAAATTTCTGTTTAAGCTGCTACTTAAAACTTCGAATGCTCTTGCTCATACACCTCCACACTTACAGGAGCTGGCTGCTGGAAAATTACGATTTTTTTCTGCTGCTTCTTGACACTTAATTTGTACATTAGCCTGACAGGGCTGACAGCCAAAGTTTTGCGCTGATAAATGTGTCAGAACGTAACGAGACACATGCATGCTTAGAAAAAACGAGCTGCAGCAAAAAGCTCTCTGGTAGCAGTAAAGTGGAGTCAAAGTAACCCGCATATTTGCGTTTATTATATTTTGTCTGCTGTATATTTTCACGTGTCATATGTGGCTACTAGCGGTAACTTTGTGCCAGATTAAAATTTTGAATAATTTTGACAATCAACTTGAGTTGGAGTGTAAGTGAGGTGAGGTGTGGAAGGGTAATCAGCTGGCAGTTTGACATTGCTGGAGTTTACTTTAGAAATTTGTTCGAGTTAAACATTTATATGCTCTCTCATTCGCATAGCATTTAATTTCTGCTTTGACATTAGTGTTATCAGTATTTTATATTTACTTTAAGTATGGCAGTCGGTGAGAAGACACACTTTTGTGGCACCAACTAGCGCTCAGCGCCGCCATAAATCGCCATAAATAACTACAAGCATAAAGCCCTTAATTTTGGTCAAATAATTGCGCTTACACGCGCCGCCACCACTAACACCAGCAACTGTGTCTCTTACAGCGTGTGAGTGGCACAAGCACTCTCCGCGACGGTACACCATGTCGTATACTCATTGTTGCCATGGTCGCATAACTTTTGCTCGCCTGATTGCGTCCAAACACTGCTCGGCATGCGGTCTGTGGTATTTTCGACTTTTTATGCGCCAACATTCGCTGCTTTTTTCCCCCGCTAGTGTGTGTGCGCTGTGTGCTTGAGGTTGTGTGTCGTAGAGATAACATGTGTAAAATTTGCAAGCGCCATGATTATTATGGTCGCCATAGCTGCTATCCGAGCGATTACGATAATTTAAATAGTTTTTTACGCTTTAAATGCGATTTTGCGGTTTTGCGCTGTAAATACAACAAGCGCCAAGTGTGACAATAAATGGGCATACAGGGTTGCAAGGAAGGAGAGGGTTACTCGGTTGGACAGTGTTACCTCGGAAGTGCAGTGTTACTCAGAAGTACAGTGCTACACATACCCTTGCAGCTGTAGAAATCGTTACTCACGCGAGTTCTGGCTTGCTGCCAGTGTATATAAAAATACATGGCTGATTTCTATGAAATTTTTCAAAAAAAAAAAGTGAGTTTAAGTGTGAGAAATTTATTTTCAGATCTTCTATATTTAACAGCTATTTTATCACATCAAAAAAATAATTAAAATTTTCCCAAAACACGCATTATATTTCACGCAAAACTTTCAAAAGCTCACAATTATAATGCCGTTTGCTAATTCTCTAGACCAAAATCATGCGCATTAGCCCAGTTGAAATCTGTCATAATTGGCATAATTAGTGCGGCTCATTGCTTATTTATTTATTAGCCGCATTTTTGATTTGCCATTTTAATTTTGTTTACGCTGCCGTTGCCGCTGCAGCTATTTGCTCGCTCGCGCTAATTTATAGATTTATTAACAAAACATTGGCATTATATTGCTGGCTGTGGTCATTTTGTTATTATTTGCGCGCAGTTTTTCCATAAATCGGTCAGCATGTGGCATTTGCTTTTAAGCGCACATTTAAGCCCTTTTTTTCGGTGTTATTTATTTGCGTCTTTGCGCAATTTATTGTAATTGCATTGGCAAAAATTTATTGCCTCGCCGGATTAATGTTTTATTTATTTGTGTTTCAAATATTTTATTATTATAGTTTTTTGTTTTTGGGCGGTTTATTGCGCGCATTAAGCGCTAGTTTTTGTGTTGCTTTTAATTTGCCGATTGAATTTCCAAATCTAATTAACCTAGAAATTTGCGCATGTGGAAAATTTTATGGGATTTGCTTGCGTTTAGCTTAAGGGGATTGCAGTTAATTAATGATTTTGGGAAAAAATACATTAAAATTGCTTTATTGTGATTTGATATGGTAGGTGGAAGTTGATATACAGCTGGGCTGACACCAGTTTGGGTTTGGAACATTTATTAATTTGCTTTTTGGAATAATCAACAATATCAAAATTTTAAATTGATTCTGAATTCCTTAAAACAATAAAATAGATCTCAGTGACTTCAAATCCTTGAATTCACTACTAAGTCCAATGCAGCTCATTTTAAGGGCGTTTTCTCTAGACTTATGGTTCTCAAGAAGAAATTAAACGCATTTAATTTAATATAAATTATATAAAGGTTTGCTGTTATGTTTTAAAAATTATTTCGGCTAAACGACCTCCGGGCTGGTTCGAATATATTACAGCCGAGAGGCTTAATCTTCGACCACCTTTTGCAACAATTTGAGCGTATTTCAGCAATAAACGTTGTTCCGGAGTAAGTCTCTTCATTATGAAATGGCAAATCAAACTGAGTATAATGACCTTTTCGCACAGCCAAAATAATTTACTACATTAATATTTTAATTGAGAAGCCAATTTGTAAGCTTCATCAGCTGATTGATATTTTCCCGCAGAGCTGCATTACAGTTTCAACTCGATTAGTATTCGATTAAAAACTAATATAGAAAAGAAGATTTTTCTTTTGTATGGTAAATCGAACTAAATTTGTGCTTTAATCAAGCAAAAGGCCGTTAATTGATCAATTTACCTATGTGCGAAAAGGCTATAAATCAATTAACAGAAGTTAATCAAGTTGCATTCCAGTTTTAACTCGATTAGTATTCGATTAAAAACTAATATAGAAAAGAAGATTTTTCTTTTGTATTCTAAATCGAACTAAATATGTGCTTTAATCAAGCAAAAGGCCGTTAATTGTTCAATTTACCTATGTGCGAAAAGTCTATAAATCAAGTAACAGAAGTTAATCAAGTTGCATTTCAGTTTCAACTCGATTAGTATTCGATTAAAAATGAATGTAGTAAAATATAATTTGTCTTTGGTAAATCGAACTAAATTAGCGCTTTAATCGAGCAAAGGCTGGTTAATTGAGCAATTAAATCCTGTGTGAAAAGGCTATAAATCAAGTAACAGCGGTCAATGTTCCCAAATAATTTTTGGAACTCTTTTACTGACCTTCAGCAACATCCGACGTCGTCTGAATTGAGTCTACTCGTGCAGGGAGATCTTTTCAGATTAGACTGCATCTACGAATAGTGAACGAAGATGCTCCGAATGACATTCACACAACAAGGCAATTGTTCGACTGGTGAAAGATGGGTCTAAAGATGGAACTACTGTTTTTTGAGATATTGGTAGGGAACTCGTCGCTTACAATAAATTCATTATAATTTTTATCAGATGGTACCTAAATGGGTAGAAAATAGCTGACGCTTTTTACTATTACGGTATAGATAGTTTTCATCTAGCATTCCGATAGCTCCTGCCTCAAGTAGAAATCCATCTGATTTCGAAGTCTAAGTTCCTTTCAGTCTTAACATCTTCGGCCTCCTTTTAAAGTTTTTTTTTTTTTAATTTGCATTTTAAATGTTTGCTTCTCTAACACACTTAAACTCTACAGTTATAAAAAACAGCAACAATTTCTTACAATAACTTATGATAACATGCATGAAACCACTCAATTAGCTAAGTAATTCTCAGGTGAAATGGCATAGAATGCCTTTCGTTGCAAGTAAAGTCAAGAAATAAGAGACATGCAACATTGAGCAATTAAAAAGTAAATATGAAGAGTTAAAAGTAAAATACAACAATAAAAAATCATATGTGCCATACGAAATGAAATATGTGTGTAATAAATCGTTCGAGTATTTCACTCGAATTCAGTTACGTTTTGTTAAATTCAGTGCAATTAAGTTAATTGAAATTCGAACTTCGAGACTTCTACAGACTTCCACGAAAGATCGATATTTATATTGCGCTAACATACGAGTTTATACAAATTAAAGTATTTTTCTACTGCTAACGGTGTGGTGACAGGTGAGTGAAGGAGAGTAGTCGCTGGCGTGGTAAGGTGAGCGTGTGCACAGTTTGAGGGAGCGTTAGAAAAGAGGTGGTGAGTTGTGAACAGTGCATTGGAAAAGTACGGTGCGCTTTGCATATAAAACGGAAAATATATTGAAATGTTGCAATTGAAAGGCATTGAAATGAGTGCAGCAATGCGCACTTGCGGTTTTCGTGAGTGTACGAATATATTTTTTGTACGCACACAAGTGCGCTTGGCATGCCAGAGCGTCTATTTAAGAGCAATAGAAAGTAGTAAGTTATTTTAAGGCATAACGCTGAAGTGCTTTGCAATTTAATTACTAATTTTTAAGTGTACCAAGTACACTCGTGTGGTCAGCAAAAGCAGTTGGAAAATGTATTTTTAGTATCTCTCTCACTAATTGCTGGTGAGTTGCATGAATTACTTAGTGCTATTGCTACGATTGTTAGTAATTATTTATATTTTTGCAATTCTTTTGTTTTTGTAATGCATTTTAGTTGTTGAAAGAGGAAAATCGTAAGCTAATGGTTGGTAGTAGGTATGTTAGAAGGGTGAATTTTGCTTTTGCAAATTTTGTTGGTGAACTTTGCATGATGGATTGCTAGGTGAATTTGCTGGTGTACGGTTGGCAATTGCAGTGACGTGGGCGCTTGGTTGAATTGGTGCTGGATGCGGGGTGTTTTCTTCTCTCACTCTCTCTCTTTCTTATTTGAAATTTTCATCAGATTTTTTTCAGCGATTTAATTATTCAATTCATAATTTGTTTAAAATTCGTCAAATCTTTAATTCCGACGTTTTTGAATTTTTTGGAAAATCGTATTGAAATTTGAAAATTTAGTTTTCAGTTCGTTCAATTTGGTTTGTTTCTTGGTATTAACGGTGTGGTTTAGCGGTATAAAGTTCAACGCAAATACAGTTACTTAAAAAAGCGTTTATTGTATTTAAATTGTGTGTTGTTTATAAAATATTTTCCATATATTTGTACGCAATTTAATTGAGTGTGTGGTTAAAATGAGTTGCAGCTTTTTATTGGAGAGTATTTTTGAGATACTATTTTTTAAATGATTAAAAAAAATTATTTTTATTTTTAATTGCTTTGAAAATATTTTTGAAATAGTTTTTGCAAAACTTTTTTTTTTTTAATTTTCAATTAATATATTTAATTCATTGGAACATTTTTTAAAATATTTTTTGTTTAAATAAATAAACAATTTTTAGAATTAAATTTTTAGTTACAACATTTGATTGATTTGAAAAAATGTTTGAAAATAGTATAAAAAAATAATAAAAAGTTTGTGAGTTTTCACACATCACATTTCAAATATTTTTTTTAATTTGAAAAACTTTTACTAAAATTTTCAAAAAAAAAATTTAATTTTGAATTATTATTAAAATAATTTCTATGAAATAAAATATTTTTTAAATAATTAAAAAAAAATGTATTTTAATCTTTTATTGATATTTTATTGCTTTGAAAATGTTTTTTTTTTAACTTTGAAAAAAAAAATTATTTGAAAAATTTCGAAAATATTTTTGAAAAACTTTTTTTTTTAATTTAAATATTTAATTTCAATATTAATTACAATTAAAATATTTGATTGATTGGAAAATATTATTTAAAATAATTTTTGAAAAAATGAAGAAACAATTTTTAGATTCCAATTTTTTGTTGCAATATTTGATTGATTTGAAGAAATTTTCGAAAAAGAGTTTTTGATTTAATTTTTTTGTGAAAATATTTTTTTAATAATTTAAAAAAAATGATTTTAATTTTTAATTGCAATATTTTATTGATTTGAAAATATTTTTTTTAATAAGTGTTGAAAAAATGTTTTGAAATTTCTCGAAAATATTTTTGAAATAGTTTTTGAAAAATTTTTTTTTTTTTAAATTTTCAAGTCAAATATTTTAATTATTGGAAATTATTAATTAAAATAATTTTTGAAAAAAATAAATAATTAATTTTTAGATTTCAATTTTTAGTTGCAATATTTGATTGATTTGAACAAAATTTTCGAAAAAAGGTTTTTGATTTAATATTTTTGAGAAAATATTTTTAGTGAATAGAATTTTTGGGAAAATATTTTTTAAATAATTAAAAAAAAATATTTTAAATTTTAATTGCAATTATTTATTGATTTGAAAATATTTGTTTTTAAATAATTGTTGAAAAAAATGCATTTGAAATTTTTTGCAAATATTGGTGAAAAACTTTTTTTTTAATTTTCAATTAAAATATTTGATTGATTTGAAAATTTTATTTAAAATTATTTTTGAAAAAATAAATAAAAAATGTTTAGATTTCAATTTTTAAATGCAATATTTAATTGATTTGAAAATATTTTTGAGAAAAGGTTTTTGATTTAATATTTTTGAGAAAGTATTTTTGAAATACATTTAAATTTTTTTTTTTACTTTCTGATTTCAATATTGATTTGAAAATGTTTTTTAAATTTTTTTTTGAAAAATTATTTTTTAATTTAATTTTTATTAATTATGAATTCAAATATTTCCTATGAAATATAATAATCTCAAGCAAATTCAACTCATTTTAGATTTTCTGTTGCATAACTGTTGATATTGTTTGCTTTATAATCTTTCGTTTTCATTTGGTTATATAAGTATATATGTATGTAGTATATGTGTTTTGAAATTACAAGAGCTAAAAGCATTTAAATGAAGCTTCTTCAAATACGCTAATGCATAAAATTTGCATTCTTGCCTGGGCCAGTACATTGTAAGAAACGCATTTATTCAAAAATGTCTGTTTATATGTATATATATATCGTATAAGTAAAAAAGGATTAAGAAGCGCAATAATGGCAATAAATTTTGATTTCACAAATTCCAATAACAAAATTAAGAAATAACGCACAAACACAGAATTTCAAATGCAATTTCCTCTCAAATAAACAACACTATGCCAAAAATTAACACATTTTAATCGAACAAAAATTTACATTTTAACTAACGCCAGCCAATAACAGCAAATGCAAAAAATTTGAAATTTTTTTTTCCTGTTTTTTGTTAAACACTTTTAACACCGAATATATATATGCAAATGCAAATTCCAGCAAAACAAAAAACACATTTAAACGAAAATCATTGAACGTGGCGCAAAATTCTTATGTAATTATGTTGAAATAATGCACAAAAATCATTACTTTACAGTTTTTTTTTTTCATTTTTTTAATTAATATGCTATATGTTAAATGTTACTGTTGTTGTTGCACGCAAATTGTAACGGTTACGTTCATGGCCAATATACTAAATACTCACAGTTGAGCGGAGGTAATGAGCAAAATTTCTATTTAATTTTTTTACTTTGTTACTGTGTGTGTGTGAAAGGAGTATGACAGTGGTGTAAAGAAGACACTTTTGTAAGCAAAAATAAATGCAAAAAATCTTAAATGCATTTATAGTTGCTAACAAGTGTAACACCTTCACACACACACAGAAAATATTTTCGATTTTTTTTTTAATTTTTTTAATTTTTTTCTTTTGCTCAACACGCCCCATTTTTTGCCTAGACTTTTCGCTTCACCTCGTTTGTAGGTAAATTCTTTGTACGTGCTTCTTTGTTTTTGTTTTAATTTTTCTATTTTTTTCTTTAAAGTATTTATGTCTTTTACCCGCTGTGTCTGCTAGTTTTATATAGTTACTTGTATCTTGTTGTTGTTATGAACGTGTTCATGTTTTGATTTTACTTATCGCTCAGTGTTTTGTTTTTTTTTTTTATATTTTTAATAAATATATTTTATCTCATTTTTTCATTCATAAAAATGTTTGTTAAACGTTGTTGTTGTTGTTATTTTTTTGGTTTTTTATATCGAAAAAAGTAAACAAACAAAACGTTTTGGACGCTTTAATAAAGAGAGTTTAGAGAAGAAATATTTTTTGTGATATCGTACCGTTTCGCTCACCTTCTTGTCCCACTGTAGGACATACGGCACCGGATGATCATTGGGAAATTCGACGTGACAATTGAAGATGACACCTTCGCCGAGTATCGCTGTGATGTGTACGGCATCTTCTGCAAGTGAAGAAAATGAAAAAATCATATGTGGTTAAATGGCTAGTCAAACAATTGATTAAAAGAGATACATATAAATAGATAATAAAAAATTCTGACAATTTTTTTTTTAATTATAATCTAAATTCTCTAAAAATCTTTGCAAACTCCGCAAACTGCCATTTACATGCTAAAAGTATTTATGCAGTTTATTGACCTCTTCCAGCCGTTTTGCCACCGTCTGCCACATATCAAAATGTTATCTCAAAGCATTTGCGGTTCCGCCACAACCTCAACCTCAATCAATGTCTGCGACACATGTCAGTGTGTGATTGTTATCGAGAGGAGCATTTTGTAGTACTTTTTGGCAATATTCCTGTTTTTGACTTTCATAAATTCATGCATTTATGCTTTTGTCATGGCATTCATTCAATTTGCGAGGCACTCAAGCATATATTTCTTCACAACTTATCACTGTCACGCCGACTAAGCTTTGGGGTCTGATAAAAATGAACTGTTTAAATTTCCAAAATACTACAATTTGAATTGAGCCACACGCAGTAGCGAAAAGAAAAAGAAGAGCTGACAGTTTTATAGAGCAGATTATATTATTCATGAAAATTTCATAGTCAAATGCCAAAGTCAGCATGATATTTTTGAATTGCCAGCAGCCAAAAGAACACACACATACTCGCTTAGAAATGTGAGTGAAGGACACATTTGAGGGAGAGGAAGGAGAGGGAAGTGCTGTTGAAAATTTTGTTTGAGCCACTGAGTGTGGTCCAAAGAAAGCCTGCGGACAAAAGCAAAACACCCAGGCACCTAATGAAAACTGTGAAAAGGGTGTGTTTATACAGAGGAATATAACAAATATTCTATGTTGCTTATCTATGGCTTGTGTGTTGCGAAAACCGACTGACTGACTGACTGACTGGCAATAGACATAAATGACAGCAAAATAGAAAATAAAATTGTCTGATAATAGTAGCTCAAGTTATTGTTTGACTTATGTTGTGGTCAAAATGCGTAAATGAAAAGCGTTGAAGTGAAAGAATATCAATAAGGGTTGCTAGGGCTGCTATTTATATTTAAGGCCTGAGATATGAATATGGAAAATGGTCTTCAGGCTTTTCAAGACATTCTTCTTGTATACAAATATGATCGGTTTTATTTTGAATCCATTTAAAAAAACTGTCGATCGAAAAAATATCTAAAATAGATTTTAAAAGCCTTAAGTATTTCTTGTGGCCTTGAAAATCAATTAAAATACAATGAAAATCAGTTTTGACTATGCCGAAGTGGATATAGGGGGCAACGAAGTCTTAAGTTTTGCCGTACTGATACCCGAAATTATCTCAGTCTCAAGTCCAATGTTTCTAGACAGTCATACCCGCCCAACATTATTATACTCGGATTCGAAGACACATTTTTGGTTCTTTCAGATCTCTAGTAAAACTTTTTTTTTGCTGAGAAACTTTTTAAAGCCTTTGTAACCGCACCAATATAACTCTCTATCTCAAAAGTTCTGACTGCTGGGAGTATCTCATGAAGGAAATCTAGTTTAAAATCTTAAACTTAAGAACAAATTGCTTACGAGATATATTGCTCTTTTGCTCTATACATATACATATCTATAGAGAATCTAGAACCATTTGAGAATTACAGCGAATACTTCATCAATTCGACAATGAAGTGAAGTGCATGTTACGGCAAACATAACGACGCAAAATTGTTATTCCACTGGACAACCATAGCAATCATTGACACCAACTGAAGAGTCATTATTCTGGCACGACAAGGAATTGAGGGCAAAGACTGGAGCTAAACAAGCAACGAATATCAAACAAATAATGCAGAGTGTGAAGGACGAAAATAAAAATAGAACGCAACGACAACTAACTTATATGAGTGAGTGGTTGTGAGTCGTTAGAGTGGCTGGAGTCGACGACGAGTGTGTGCCATGGCATAAGAGGAATTCATAAACACAACAAGCTAAGCACAAGTGGCAGAGAATCGAAATAAGAAGAACAACACAACTGCACTCATAAGCTCGTCAGCTCGTCAGCTTGAGAGCTCGACAGGGAAGACGTGCTGCACTTCCGTGCGGAAGTATCAAGTGTTCAACGATGACGCTGACGATGACGACAACAGCAACGACTTCAGCAGCATCGACATTCACGATGTCGTTGACAATGTCGACAGTGGCGTTGATTGGATGGTCGCACCAGTGCGCTGCGCCAACTCGAGTGCAGGTGGCATGTCCGAAGTGCGCGCTCAAAATGTACAAGACACTCACACACGCTCACATGCATACGTGCCTGTGCTGTGCTGTTGGCCAAAGCAGCAAACTGGAATTAAAGTATGCACTTCGCTGCTCGAATGTCAAACGCTCGACGAAACGGGGAGCTAAGACCCGGTCATTGTTATTACAATCCCACGACCAAACACAATTCGCATACGAAAATATGACATCCCAGCGCTGGGAAATGACGATTGACTTACTCGCTGGCAGCCTTTGGCCGTTGTCATTGATGTTATGTCATTGTTGTTGTCAGCGCTGACGTTGTCGCCGCCGCCGATGCTATGCGATTTGCTGTCATTTCGATCCACTTCAATGCAATGCGATATTTTACGTTGCTGCACATGCAAACGCTCCACACGCCTCACTCCTCTCTCTCTATTTCGGTTTGTGTGTGTGTGTGAGTGCGCTGTCGTCGGAAGCTAATGCAATGCGACATGCTATTGACACTTGTGCGGCTTGGCAGGTCGCAGGCACCAAGTGGCGCTTAGATTACATACATTTGGTGGAAGATTGTGAAGTGTAGAAGACACTTCGCTAGACTTCTGTCATGTACAAGAAAGTGGTATGTAGTGGTTTGGTGAACGTATTTTAAGCTTGGATATTTGTTGGGAATTTTTACAAGAACTATTAGGAGATTTGAATTAAAAACTTCATATGAAAAGTGAAGAAAGAGTAATAATAGAACGACTAATTTTGAAATTTCCGCTAGATGGCGCTCGAGATCTTTGAATTTGTATTTAACTACTTTACTATTTTGTTTATTAAAAATTATAAAAAATATTAAAAAAAAAAATTTCATAGAATTATCTTGTCTTCTCCTCCTCCCTTTTCAACATAACCTCAATTATTGTGTCAAGTATGCTAAGTGTGTCTACGTAGTTCTCGCTGCCACTCATTAAATGAGAGATATATAATTTCTAAGTTACATAAAAAATTCATATACACCCACCCTAACACCCTTCTCAATTTCAACTAAAGAATTTTACGAGGCAATATCTATACATAATTGTATCTACATGTGAATAAACCTGATCCATAATGCCCTACATACACGGCACACACCTACACACACTCTCATTCGCCTTTATTGAACTCTCCTGTCAATACACACACTCACACCTCCGCCCACTCATCAACACCACCAAAGCCACCTACACATTCGTTTGCTTTTTCATTTCCTTCCAGCGGCGTTGCTTTCGATTTGCAGTTTATTGCTCTTGAGTCTTACATGCGCTGTTGTTGTTTGTTGCTGTAGCATGTCAATGGCCATTGTTGTTGTTGTAGTTTGTTAAGTGTATTGGCACAATTTTCGCGCATCATGCAATACTCGCTGAATCGTCCATTTGTTAGTTCGCTCAATGGTTGGTCCATTCGTGCGCATTGACACTTTTATTTCATTAGTGTTTATCAGTCACTCCACAGGATAGCACAGGATACAGAGCAACAGCGGCAGTAGCAGCAGTAAGTGGCCGTTAGGAAAAATGTGGCCAGATTGCGTCAATTACAATTGGAGTGTTGGCAAATTGGATGTGTGATTTTTATTTATTTTTATTTTTCCTTTTTTAATTCTTGCTGTGTGAAACTCCATAAAATACAAATTTTACTCTTTCACGGAATTCTCTTTGTCCAATAATATAAATATAAATTTTTATTGGTTCAAATATTGACAAAGCATTGGCGGTTATTTGCTGTTAGCCTTAACGGGATTTTATGTGATTTTTGTTTGTGTGACAATTAAATGAACAGTGCTCTTAAATGGGTAATTCAAGCGCACATAAACACTTTCTGTGTGAGCAGTAAAAGTTTATCGATTTCTTAATATCTCTGAGTTGAAGCGGCAAAGTAGTTAGTTAGAATTATGGTCTACAAATTATAGTTCAACAGTAAACTATAAAATGATTTCACAATCACTATCACTCAATAATGAAATATATGTAAAATAATTTTCGAATTTTTAAGAGCTTTAGAAAGCTCTTAAGTAACTTAATAAAGCTTACAAGGATTTCTATCCTTTGGATAAATTATTGAATACTGGTTCTTTGAACACATTTTTACTGACAGTAATTGTTGCTCAATTATTTATCGTTAGGCATTTTAATGAATCCTAGAATATTTTATGTCGGAAACTTTCAGTCAAACTACTACAAGTCTTTATTTATAGATGTATTTGTAGTTGATAAGCTTTCACATGCGTGTTTATATACACAATAGCATTTCCAATGATTGACAACTTAAGGACTATGGCAATAGGAGCTTTTCAATAGTCCTGCACTTTACTTTTGTAGCATGAAAGCTTTGATGGTATTTGTGATTGCAATTAAATCCTTGTAAAGAAATAAACTGGTACTGAACTCGCTTAAAACTGGTATAAAGCAAATAGTACAAGCTGAATTTGTTCGACAATTTTCGGAATCTCTAGAGATTTTCACATGAAACACTCTTAAGTGTGGTTAAATGGTATATTAAGCCCTTGCAATGAAATAAACTGTTACTGAAATCGCTAAAAACTGGTATAAAGCAACTGGTATAAAAAGAACTAGTTCGACGATTATCCGAATCTCTCATATTTTTTTTTTATGTGACGCCACTGACACTGTTAAGTGTGGTTATATGACTGATACCTGTCAGAAAGGTACCAATCCAAATTAGTTAAAAATGAAACCAATACTAAAAGACATGAAAAATACAGTTCAAAATTCTCTAATGGATTGTAGAAGCCTACGAATATTTTGAAATCTGCTTCTTTTCATCTTTGTTTCTTGTTTTCTGAAATGCTAGTTAAAAACTAGTCACTTCACTGGGTAGTATGCTTTTCTAAGCGTAATTTTTAGATAGTTTCTCTTCACTGTAGTTAGATATATTGCTGGAAAAGAGAAGCGTATTCGTTTGACGCCAAGACTGACAGTTCTTTATAGGTACATGTGTGAGCTCACCCTATATTCGGTTGTGGAAAGGCAGTCAGGTATTGTTTACAGCGTTGATTGACAGCTATTTGCTTGTTAATTTTGAAAGCAATTTCCAGTAAATCAATAGCAAACGATAATTCAACTCAAAACAAGCGGCAAGTAGCAGAGACAGCGGCATAGTTGCTTTTAACATCAAGGACTTGCAGTAACCCACTTTTCAACTACAACTCAGGTACATTACTTAGCCATTAAGCGTATGCGTTTAGGTGAAAAATCCTGTTTCCAAATTCAATAAGGATGCATTTACAAAGCGCTCCTTTATAACAACCAATTTTGCCATTAAAAATTTGCGGCCGTTGCCCTCCCACACTACTGACAACAGCATGCTCAGGGTGGGGCAACAATGGCTGGCTAATAAGGACACTGTGGAGTAAGCGCAAAAAGGTAGATAAACAAGCGTAAATAGGCTTGCAATTGTAGCTTAGTACATGCTTAAGCAAGTAGAAAGTGGGTAGAGCAAAGGCTGATAAATTATGGAGTGGTTGTTTTGAAGTGGTCTCTGTTGCGGCTACAAACCGAAATATATACTAGACTTGGTACAAGTAGCACTGTGTAATGCGCTATAAACCCATTTCGAAAGAAAAGCTTCGATGAGCAATTGATGCAGTGAAAAGCTCATTGAAACGTGATAACCCAATTCTTGGCAGTTGGAAAAGAGAAAACAATGCGATTACAAAAACAACAAAAAAACACAAATAGCAACGTTTACTGCTTGTGATTTAGCAGATAAGCCGCAGACAGTTGAGTGAATGGAAAAAGAAAAGAAATTTCTTTTGTTGGTATGAGAGAGAGTCGCAGAAACAAAAGAAATCACTGCAGGAGCTCGTTGTGTGTTGTTTAAAGTTGCAAACAAGTTAACGATAAGAAATTGTAAGCTTTAGATGCACTACTTAAAATGTTAAAATTTGGGGCGCTCGTCAAATAGATTTCGCTAAAATGCTAGCAAGTGAAAGCGTGAATGAAAGTATAAGTGAAAACTGAAATAAAATTTTGAGTGAAAGCTCGAATGGAAGCTTTAGTGAAAGCTTTAATGAAAGCTCTAGTAAACAATCCTTTGGTAACACTTTAAATTCATTTACTTCCAGTATTTTTTACTAGAGTTTTCATTAAAGCTTTCACTCAACCTTCATTCCCGCTTTCACTAAAAATTTTGTTATATGTATTATGTATGAATATCCACCATAGCCCACAGGTCCCATTACAATACTCAATTTCCATATATTCTCTACTGCAATTATTGACTTTCACTACTTTTATCTAGTCGATTAATTTGGGTCATATTCATTTATTGCCAAGCGTATGAATATTGAATTTTTCACTAAACTATCGCTTATACGCCTGCATCGGCATTTCACTGCGGCTGTTCGTATATATTCGTACACACGGGCATGCTTTTCAATGGCTTGAAAATGTGTCAGTGGATATATTTAAATACAATTTGAATATGCTGACATTTACCCTTTCATCAGCCGAAAAGATAAATTTTCCTACTTAATTTTAATGACATGCCAACAAGCGAACGAGTGCTGGCCTACTTATAGCTAGGTAATTGCATTACAACCCGGTGGGCAAGTGCAGTAAGGTGAGAATTAACGCAGAACTAGTGTCAGACTAGGGTGTAACTAGTTGTCCGATTAGAACATATCATATTCTTAAAAGGCGATGAGTTAAGTGAGGTCAGATTTTAGTCAGCAATATACTCGTTTCCTACTTGTTCAAAACAGACTAGTAGACTACTAGTTCTGGTTTAATTTTCCCGTCCTGTGTGAAGTTTCCATGTAGTGAACTACAGTGAGCTTTCACTTCCAGTGTAAAACCTGCTGATGTCTGCTCTTTAAATGCAATTTTTGGCTGAATGAACCAGCGATTTAATGACATGTGAGTCACATTTATTTATTGTTGGCATTTATTTAAATACATGAATGCGTGTAAATACAACTCTGTTTGCTTTAAATATAGGTTTGTAGGCGCACATTAACCAGTTGTGTGCATAAAAGCTTAATATGGTACAGCCTCTACAAATTAATTGCAAATAGTACAATTTAAATTTAAATGTTTGCAGATAATTTTATATGTGATACAAATATAAATATTTAATGGCGTTAAAATGTAATGAAAATTTAAAATACATTCTTGGAACACAGTATATTGTTGGTGTAACCATCGGAGGAGCTATTGAATTACAAAAAAATTTAAGATTTTGAGCTGCTGCTCTCAAAATGAGGTTTTTCGGAAATTTAGAAGTTTTCTGCTACCAAATTATCCCCCACTAAGTGGTACTTACAGCATTCCACAGTGTAGTATAAATATTTCTCTTAAATTTGTAACATTAAACTCATGCGCTCCTAAATGTATACTTCACTTCTGCGCTATTTCGTCGAATACAAATAATATTGCAGCAAATAAATCTAGTTTCACAACAAATTACAGTTAATTAAGTATTGTGTACAATTTGGGGTAAACGCGAGTCAAATGAAGGACGGCCCACACTTACAGACCAACACAATAACTCATGTAATTTCGAGGGGCTGAGGGGACATTTCAGAATTTACAAACATTTCATCAAAAGTTTTCATTAGCGACATTTGTCAATTTCATGTGCCACGAAATGGTCGAACGAAAACAAATTCGGCAAAATTTGCAAGAATATTTCATTATCTTGCGACAGCTGTGGCCAACAGCGCTGGCCGCGCGAATTGCGGTGAACGACGGAGGCGTGAGCCGAAGTTGGTTTCGCGTGGAAATATTTCATGTAAACTTTATAACGGTCAGAGGGCGCATAAACCAAGCTATCGACTAAGAGGTGGTGTTTCGTGGGGGGCGCGGCTGTCATGTCATTTATTGAGTTAACATTTTGTTTGAATTGACTGCTCGTTGGCCGTGTTGTTATTGGCGTACGCGTGCGCGGCATATTTAGAAAATGCAATTACGCTAACGCGCCGCCATTTTCGCAGCCAATTTTTGCACGCATACCCAAATAAACTGGAATACATTTGCTGTGGCATGTTGCATGGTTATTTGGCGCAAAGTTTATATTTATCGATACGGCGCTGTTGTGCGCAGCGTTGAGGCGTTCAGCCGCTCCAGTTTGGTGTGAAGTTTAAAAAGCGAAATGAATGGCCTTAATTTCCGGTCACATGCCTCTTTTGACATTTCACTGCCAACTGCTCAAAACCGAAAACTTGAGATTTGCACACACTTCCAACCTTCGGCAGCAGCAACTCAAACACCTTTTTGCGACGCCTAATTTATGAGCATTTGTTATTTGTTGCGGCATTGCGCTGCTGTACATAAATAGTTGGTTGCCAACGCTTTTCCTTGCCAATTGTTTGTAATTAAATTATGGCGCGTTAGGCAAAACTTTTCGACTTAAACGAGCGCGTTCCAAAACTAAGCACGAACAGCACGAAACAGAGCACGAGGAAATAAATGCTGTACATTAATGCGGAGGCATGGGTGGGGCGTGGCGAAAGCGCCAAAGGCTTACTGCGTTGGCAAAGTTATGTGAAAAGGGATTATGCGAATTTTTGCCGAAGAAAGGTGTCGGTAAATGCGCATTCAAAGGCAGCGCGCACAAAAATAAAGTTTTCCTCTTGCTTTATGCGAAATCAGAAAATAAATGCAAAAGTTTATAAAAACTTTGCTAATATAAAATTAGCTTACGTAATAAGGTAAATTTAGGGAGAAATTTCATAAAATTAAAGCTATTTGAGTTGCTTTTCAACTTGCTGTGTATAGTAGAGTAAGCTTTCTTTAATGGTGGACGTGATTGTGGTGGTATTTCGGACATAAGAAAGCTTTTTGCAGACGCTTTAAGTTTTGCCAGATCTTTAATGTGACTGAAAAAGATTCTAAATATAACCAGAAGAGCTCAGTCGAATATCTTATTCTCATAAATAGCTTAAACAAAGGTTTTATTAGAGCTTTCACTATGATAATTTCGAATAATGTTTTACTAATAATAATAATGGGTATGTGCCTTCAATAAAAGCTCTGTCAAATTTTGAAATGCGCCTAATTGTAGGCAACACAATTTATTATTTTTAGATTACAATGAACAGGAAAACGGAAAAAAGTGCAGGCTTAACTGAAAATCTCTTTCACAGTTTAATGTGAGTAAAATTAATGTTACTGAGTTTTCCACATCAGCCGGAGTTTACCACTTTTTACCACAACAATTTATATATGTAAAAAAAAGTTGCCCGTACAACTCATTAAGCTATTAAAAGCTACAAGCCAAAGTCCGCCTTAATTGCGACCACAAAAAAAGTCAACCTGTACGCCTACAACGAATTTTAATTATCAAGCGTGGGTGATGTGATTAAAAACTAACAAAACAACCGTAAGGGGAGGGTCTAACGTGGCTCAATTATCCGCTACGTAAAACATGTGTGTCTGCATGCAGCAAGCTTTAATGCTAAACTGTGCCTCGTTTTTTCCGCTATGAATGTTGGTGTTGTTATTGTCTTGATTGCCGCAGCAGTTAAAAAGAATTTATGTAAATTTTATAATGTCAACAGGCTGGCAACAGCTGCGCACGCTTTTTGCTAGTTTTACTATAATACAACTTTACTGTACGGTGATGAACGGTAGTTTATGTTATAGTTGTATTCACGTAAAGTAATATTTAACGAGCTGGCAAGTTTGTTTTAGACTATGCTGAATAGGTGGATTAAACAGTTGGCTGGAGAGTGATTTGCTTTGGTCTTTATTATGCTGCTTAGCGCATTTGAAAAATCAATTAGCTTTGAGTACTTAGTCTATGAGAAAAATAGCTCCAAGTAATACTTAAACTCTCGCAGAACTCTAAATTTTTATTCAAGTAGGCTTAGTATAGAAGTTACTGAAAACTTGATCGAAAAAAGTATGAAAGCCTGTAGAGAAAGAGGCCTAATTTTTATTTTTTAAAATTTTGTACTAACTTCAGATTGATTTTATAGACCAAAAATTAGCTAATTCTACATGTAGTAGTGTCAATATCTTCTATCAAGTAGTTAGACCCGTCCGAATCAGGAATTATGAACTTGAAACCCACACCGAATGCCTGATTTAAGAACATATTTCTCTCGTGTAAGTTATTGTGCTCATAGACGAAATGATGAAAGCTCCATCGAAAAGCTCACTATCAGTTATTACATTGGAAAGCCAATACAGCTTTTAGGCACAGTGAAAGTTCTCGATCTTTTATGTAATCAACAATCTTCACATGGTCGATTAGATGATTTAAATATATATTTTACTTGTAAGCTTTAAAAGCTCGTTGAGCTTTCACTTGAATATATTAAGATATGTGCTTCAATGATTTCAAAGAGCGTTGATATTTCTTCAGCGGTAGTTCTTGTACCAAAAACTTAACTGATTTGAGACTCTTGAGAAAATTATTCCTAACTACTTAATTATTTACGCTGTAAATTATATAATGACCAACAAATATTCGATAATCAATATGAGTGGCCTTGTGAAGTCGTTGCCATGCCACTTTTCAACTAATAACCTGTACTTAAATATTTCCTTTGTTGTATACAATTCAACAAAATTCTAGTAATCAAGCTTGATTTATTTAACAAGTCAAAGGAAGAACAAAAAAACATACAGAACACGGAAAATATGCTTGGGTGCTTATCACCGGACATTGATCAATGCTTGACGTGGCCGTCGGCGCCCCAAGTAACGGAATTTGTCAGCAGTTTGAGAGCGTGATAAATGCGTATATATTTATTTGTAGAAGTTCAATCAACGCCTGTCAAATGTGAGTGACGCCTACAATAAATAGGCGAGGAGGAGGTGGGGCAGGAGAAAAGTTCAAAGGACAAGCCAAAAAAAATTATTGGTCGTTTACAAATACATGCAGACATATGAATAGTGAAAATGTATGTTTGGTGGTGTAAGAAATATGTCTGCTTTTGCATAGACGCGAGCAAATAAAGAAATTAATATTTCATATTAAGCTAACGGCATATTTTTTTATAATAACTGTGCTTTATTGGATTTTCACTGTCTATACATAAATATATATATATAAGGGTAGTTACACATTGAGCTTTGTGTGTTGCTCAGTTTTTCAGCAGAGATATTACCGTTACTCGTTGCAGTGTGTCGTTTGTTAATTTTGTTTATTCCTACTACAATAATGGTAACAATAACGGTGTATTGGTGGCACGGCCAATTTACTGATTGACATCGTTAGCCTTAATGTTATCAATGACATTATTAACATAAGGACGGACAAGCAGCCACGACGACATAACGATGTCACTCACTCACACCTACACCTACGACGACAGTGGCTGTTGACGAGCGCCTACAAATACGAATGTGGCTGTGTGGCTCGTTTTATGCAAAGACATTTCCTTCATGCTTTAAACACCAATTTGGCCACCTTGTCGCGCGCCTTCACCACCTCCCACCTCTTTACGCATCACTTCCAACTTCCCATCGATATTTGTGCGGTATCTTTCGTCCGCCTCGTTCGTGTCGTCAGTGGCCACAGCAACAACACAGTCATTGATATCGCCTTAACTTTGTTAATGTCAACGATAAGTAAAGTGTTTGCATTGAGGCTGCACACTCGGTTCAGAGGAGTGTGCGTTCGGCCGTCTTCGTCTGTTGGTGCGCATATATCGTTGACCGCCTATGTCGTGTACGCTATTCATCTCGCTTTCAGCGCTGTTTCTTGTTTATTTTAAGCTTACTCCTGGGTTTTATTTGCTTTTTGCTCGCTTTTCTGTTTTTTTCTTTGTTTTTTGGTTTGGCTTCCTTTAGCTCTCCTGCTCTCCTCGCTTTCAATGTGTGCTTTTACTTTTCAAAGGACATTATTTTGATTTATGATGAGCCATTGATCTCATACCGTTAGTTCGAAAGCGTTTTTATTGTGTTCATTGCTTGCGCGTGCTTGATTTTGAGTGGCAACGGTAATTTTAGCTTCAACGAAGTGGAACATTTTTGGAAATTCTTAAAACACATTCTCCATTTAATTTCAATTTTATGTATTAATATTAATGCTTTATTGCATGCTTTCATGTAATAAACATTTTTTACTGCGAACAATGCGAAATGACGTTCATTTTGGCATAAATATATTTCAAGTAATTTATTGAAAACTTTGGCTTTTACGAATATGGTGCAACCCATTTTGATTAAAATATTTGTATTTAATGAAGCTATTTTGGTTTTAAGTAGTGTCTTTGTTGAGTACAGCTCTTTTTAGGATTCGAATATCTTGAACTTTTTCGAACATCTCGACCTCTAGCTATGATTTCGACTTAGTTTTTTCCTTTAACTCGCCATTGCTTCGAGAATTGCTGGTAAGACGCCTTACATTTTGGTTTTTGTAGTTTATTAAAAAAAAATATTGTACAATATTTTCAAAATTATTGTGCAATATTTTCTGTTACATATTTCATATTACAATAAAGTTGTATCTGAGGTCTTCTAATACTTAGATGACTATACGAGTAATTATTGTACAATATTTTCAAAAATATTGTACAATATTTTCAAATATATTGTGCAATATTTTCAAAAATATTTTAAAAAAGTTTTATTTGTGATTTTGTAATATAAGTAATGCGAGTTGTTGAGCCTAAAAAAATCTGTAGTCTCCAAAAATGTATCAGTAAAAAAGCTCTGAGATCAATAACTGTTGCTATATTTCCAAGACTCAATTAATTTCATCCCAATCATATATATTTACTTCATTGTCTAAATGACACTTCTTCTCAACTCTTGAATTTCTGAAAATGTCTACACTTGTATAAAAAACAACAAAAACACGAACAGAAGGACTACAGATCGGCAGCAGTTCTTCTCTGTTCATTTTATGGAATCGCCATTTCCACTTGACACATCCGGCAAGAGAGCATTCAATCACCAGGCGAATAAACAATCCCTTCACAAACACACACACACACACATTCGCTTACTTAAATTGACAGGGACAACGCACAACAACAACAATACCAAGCTGCAACGCCGTGCAAATGCAATATCCTGTCGTTTATTTGTTGTTTGTCTTAACGGTTGGTTTTTTGCTGACACAGCATTGCATGGAATTCAATTAAAATTCAGCTGCCCAAATCCACCTGCATGACCGTTGCACAGCCGTCGCCGCGGCATGTTGCTTTTGTTTGGTCCGCTATTTTTCTAGGGTTTGGCTCTGTTGCAGCTTTTGTTTTGCGGCTTTTGCCATTCTCATTCAACTGCCTCGACTCTGGTGCGTTCTTTTTGCAAATCTCCATTTCGATTGTCAAGCACTTTTGTCGGCGGCGGGGAGAAGTGGTTGGGAGCGTTAGAGTTTGCATTGCGCTTTTATGGTTGTTGAGAAGTATCTACTAGTCTGTGGCTCGAGGCTCTCAGTATGTTATGTTCAAGTAAATTACAGCATTTTTGAATCAAAATAATAACAAGAATAACAAAGCGCTTAGAGTGGTTGTAAACTGTAGCGCTTAGGTTATAGTGTAAGAGTGTCCGGAACTGGGATAAGAATAAGCCTGATTGTAAATAAATTCAGGAAAACTTCGAATCATGGTCTGAGCAACAAAAAAATTTAAAATTAACAGAAATTTGCTGTAATACACTTTATTGTCGAAGAGACGTTCGATTATAGAGACCAGGATCCGCTCTCGTTATTACAACAAAAATCAATATATTAAATGAAATTCCTGATATAGCGGTACTTGACCCTTCTTACTCCAAAAAAATTCTCCGTAATTTCTATACTTCTCATCCAATATTATCCATCTGAAAGTTCGCTATTTTTTTAACCAAAAAAATTGGGTTTTCACCCTCCCACTCACCTGGTATGTTTGCATGTGTGGTTTGCAACAGCAAAACCAGCAATAATATAATAAACTGATGCGTTTGCTGCAGTCGGTTTATGCTGTTGCTGTTTTTGTTGTTGTTATTGTTATTGTTATTGCTACGGCAACAACAACCGCTCGCACACTGGTGCTGGTCGTTTACTGGCTCTCTGCTGCTTTGGTTGATTTTGGTAGAATTTTCATCAAATATTGGGATTTTCGTTGATTTGCGGTTTGCAAGTGATTTCGAAATGATTGTTGTTTTTGTTGGTACAGCTTGCGGTGAAAACGCTTGGTTGTTGGTGCTGTTTGTATTTTCTTTTGTTGTTGTTGTTGCTGTATTGTAAGCAACGTTATTATTTAAGTTGTTGTAATTGTTGTTGTTGTTGTTGTTTGTGGCGAACGATGATCGCGACCGGCTTAATGCCTGACACCACCGGTAAGACCCAGGGTCCGCACACACGCCCATGCCTCTGGTCCCATAGTCAATGCCGCTAACGGATCGTCCTCATTGCAGCGGCGTCATCTGGAATTATAGAAGGGAGTTAGGATTAGTTTATCATATTTCATATCAAATTTCTTAGAAATTTAAAATAAAATATATATTTTTTTAAACTAAAGACAATGCCCTTAAAGTAAGGACTATTTCAAATTAGAGATGAACAGATTCATTGCTCTTTATTGAGCCAGAAGCCTCTATAAGTCTTGCGGTAGTAACTATTTATATGTGCCAGAAGAAACATATTTTCTTTCCAGACTTTTTCCACCCCCTATGTGTCTTGTGGTAGTAACAATTATATCTATAATGACCCAGAAGAGACCAATTCTCTGACGAAGCTTTAAACCTGTCTCTCATTTGTGCTGTCATCGTCTCAGTCCCTAACTTTTTTTCCGAAATTCTTTTCTTTATTTTGTCCAAAGTGAAAGTTGCTGCATAATTGCCTTCAAGGCATCAATCTCAGTCTTTCGTATGTCATTTCATGATGCACTCGAAGCACAAATTGCTTGCTCCACTTGTCATACAAAGGCTCTTTCGTATGTTCTATACTTCATACTCTCTCTCTCTCTGCCTGCCTCCCTTACAACTGAAAATACATTTCTTTACCGATCAGAATCTGAGTTGGACAAGAAAATTGAATTTGCGGTTAACTCGTAGATTTACCACAAAAAACACACACACGCACCCACACACAGTTAGGCGCATGCACACATACATGTATTCCAATTGGAAACCTACATTCTAGTTGGCAACCTATACTCGGCCTTCGTTCATTGCCTATTCAGAAATTTAAAATTGCAATTTTGTGTTTGTTTTCTCGATAACATGACATAATTTCCAATGCAAATACAATAATGTTTATGAGCAAATGCAATAACGCACTGATAGCTGGAAAATAGATTCGGATTTGTGTGCAAATATTACAAGTAGATAGATAGATAGATAGATAGAGGCATGAATTAAATGTTGAAATTGTAATTCACCGGGTGTGTGTGTGTGTGTGTGTTTGTGCTTTGATTACCTCATCAAATAGTAAATAATTTCACATATTTGTATTGCAATCAGCACTTATATGTATGTGAGAGTGCTTAAATAATTGCGATTTTTTCGTTCGAGCATTAAGTAAAGAAAACAAAATGAGAAATTTATATTTTCTATTTGCTTTTAGGATTATTTCAAACTCTATTTGTTGAGCGTAGAAGTAATTGAGAACAAACTAATAATTAGAAATTTTATTTTACAGTTAATCGCTACATTTTATTTTCATTTAATTTCAAATTTATGAAAAAAATAAATTCAGTAGTGAACTGCTTTGATGAGAAGTGAATCTTGAGCGACCCAGAACCCTCTTAGATTACAAGATAATATGATACAACAACTACAAAAACAAAACAAAAATTCTCACTAAGTAATAATAAGACTCAGCTAAACACTTAAGACACCATTCTTAACCCTTTCAAGCGCACATACAAATTCGCCCGAATTGCCAACTTTTAATGTCAATAAGAAGCGTTAGGTGGCGCATATTTGTATAGGCAAGTGTTTGTTTTGTCTTACTTTCCGTATTACATGTTGTAAAATTAGCAGATTAATTCTCAAGCACACACACATATACATAACAGAAGACACCAGGGGTTGTCTTTAACTATACTTCGACACCTGCTTTGTGATTGCGCACGCCGATAAAAAGTTTTGCATTTTCACACCACAGCACAATGGCAGAGCACATCCGTTTCATGTGTGCACGAAAGTTTTGGCATTGTCAACGCCTAAATGTATGCCGGCAATAATACCTGAATACGCTCCAATACGCTTCTACACAAGTAGGCGCAAAAGATTTCGTGTCACAGCGTGTGGGCGGTGTCTTTATTGTTTTAGCATTGAGCCTATGTATCTATTTATACTTATACATATATGTGTATTCATTTATTCGCAACTAATGCGAAGCTTTTATGTTCAAGCTGAAGCTAGAAACTTAATTTAAGTGATTAGAGTGTCTGAACTTCTTTGTATAAAGATATAATATAATATGAAGCACGCACAATCATGTACAATCATGTACAACTCTGAAGAATTCTTTAATTTTTCTTTATTTTATCTCAAAAAGCTTTGAGTCCCTAAAATACACCCTTTATATCAATTGTTGTTGTTGTATCAATTAGATCCTCTACTTCAGTTTCTTATACGATACGAGATAGAAATTATGTTAAAATATCGTCAACAGTTCAACGCACGAACTTGGTGCTTTTTCAGAAAGGAGCTTTTTGGGAGCTTTTTATTACGAATATTGAAAAAATGTGATTTAGAGTGATCAATATAAAAGAATTGTTTGTTCCGGAGTTTAACTTATTCAACTTGATATTTTCAAACAAAAAGCTCACTGTTGGAGCTTTCATAATACAATTATTTTTTAAGTAAGTATCATCTAATCTGAAAAAAGCTTTGAGTCGGTAAAATACACACTTTCTATCAATTATTGTTGTTGTAGCGGTTATATAGATCCCCTACATCAGGTTTTTTATACGGTTGATAGAACTTATGTTAAAATAACGTCAACAGTTCAACGCTCGAACTTGGAGCTTTTTCAAAAAGAAGCTTTTTGGCAACTTTTTATTACGAATATTGTAAAAATGTGATTTAGAGTGATCATTATTAAAGAATATTATACTTAGTGTACTTGATATATTGAAACAAAAAGTTCACTATTTGAGCTTTTATAATACAATTTTTGTATATTAATTATTGTTGTTGTTGTTGTAGCGTTATATAGATCCTCTACATCAGTTCTTGTTATACGGTTGTTAAAAATTATATTAAAATGTCGTCAACCCTTCAACATATGAACTTAGAGCTTTATCAAAACGGAGCTTTTTAGTAGCTTTTTATTACGAATATTGCAAAAGTGTGGTTCCATATTAAAGAATTGTTTTTTTTCGCGGCTTATGCTTATCCTACTTGACATTTTCAAACAAAAAGCTCACTGTTTGAGCTTTTATAATACATTTTTTTTAACTAAGTATCATCTAAGACCAAGAATATGTTGAAAGTTGTTAACAATAGCTGATTTCCTCTCTGTTAACATACACAGCTTTTCGGAAGAATTTTACCGTTGCAAAGCTTCCGTAGTTTGTTTAAATTCGATTTTCATTGTAAAGCAAAATCCTCAAATCAATTCATTACAAAAATGCAAATAACCAAAATCTCTATGGCAACGAGGCAACTGGCAATTACAATGAACCGCAAACAATCATTGCAATCGTTCGATCAACCGACGAACTCAACTGCAACCGAAAATACATTGGCAATTCATTAATGCTGCCAACGACCTCCAACAATAAACTGGACAACTGATGGCCAAAGGAAGCTGAACACACACACACATACAGCCAACTATTTGCTGAGCATTTTAAATTTGTATGTTGGCTATTGGATATCATGCGCTCGTAGCTATATACGATTGATAACATTTCGTATGACAATACCGTTAAAATGGAATTTCCTTTTTCCGCAAATTGTTGAAATGATTTCATTACATTTGTAGGATGCTTTGTACAGGATATCCTCATGGCAGCCGAAATCAACAGAGTACTCGTACACCACTCGCTCAAAATGCGAATCAGTCAATGAAGTGCGGGAGAGTGTAAAGGGTACTGAGGGTAAATGCATGTGTAATGTTGAATATAGAGTGAATACGAAAAAGTTGGCTCAGCTGACAAATGTGCCTGCTGCCTGATAATTTGAATTAAACTCAGCCACTCACACACATACACAGGGCGAAGGTAACCACTTAATGCATTTACACACACACACACACTTCTTTGTGCACTTTTAGGTGAGTGCGTCTGCAACAACGTTGAGGCCAACTGCCGACTTGCCGAAATTGTGTGGCTACGCTGATTGCAGACAAAAGCGCACCGCCAAACACACATACACTCACATACATCTACTCAGTGGTGTGTGTCTCACCGAAATCACATCAGCATGCAAAAACCACCGGCAGTCAGGCAACAACAACAACAATTGCAACTACAACAAAGTGCATACTTCATGAAATTTATTCGCTTACATGCACACCTTCCTTCACGTAGCTACCGTTTGGGTAACGGTAGGCCCCCACTCGCCACTGTTGGCTGTCAATGGCAGCGTCATGGTTGCATTTTCATTCATTTTTCGTTTCGTTCATTTCGTTTTTTGTTATTTTTTTCGGGTTTTTGAGTGCTGATGAATGCAAGAAATTGACCAAGGGCTATGCCAACATCGAAACATGCGATTATAGCAGGTAAATGTATGCATGTGTGTGGGTTTTATATATGCGTCAGTGCAGTTCGGTTGGATTGACGTGCAGTGAGGAGTGTGTGGCTGACATTTATGCATCAACGAAATCACCTCCACCGAAATGGCCTCTCAACTACACACATATAAGTATTCATACATACATACACTCACACACATATACATATCCAGATCCACAGTGTACATTTGCCTGAGCGAACACACAGGAATTTTAATTTTGTAACCAGACAACATTTTAGTGGAAAAAATCAAACAACACATTGTTGCGGAACATCCACTGGCAACATGCATAGTCGACGGGTGTGTGTGAGTGTGGAACTGTTGCACCAGCCTGTCTGCCAGTTTTTAGTTTATAGTTTTTCACTTTGATTGCCTGGCGAGTTTTGCATTTTTATTGAGTGCACTCACACACGCACGCCCCGCATGTTGACACGAAGGGCTTAAGCAAATAGAGCTGCTTTCCGAGTGTACATACTGCCGTTGTTGTTGGCATTCTGCATAGTTGATTAGCGTCGGTGTAATGCTTTGAATAATCTAGATTTTTGCGCATTTTATGCAAATACACGAAGTGGCATGTGCGTGCAAAATATTATATTTTATATGTGTATATATGAAATTTGCATTTTGAATATGCAATATGCTTAGTTTTTAAGTGCTAGCATATTTTTTAAGCTCTCATGCTATTAATTCGATTTTGCTTTACTCGAAATATTTTTTAAATATTTGAGGCTATGATTATGTGGATATAAAAATGTCTCTATATGATATACAGTATTTTTTTTTTATCAAAATCTTATTACAATTTAATAAAGAATAAAAAAATACCTTAGATTAGGCATAAACCCTCATCAAAATGCAGAAAAAGTTGCACAAAAATAGCGAACTTTTTCAAGAGCTGGTTTAAACTGAAAATTTAACAAAATATTGCCTACATTTCGGCGCAAAGTGAAAATATCTACTTGCTGCTGTGAACCGTCAAGTCAATAGCTTCATTGAACTGACACAAAAAAAGCGAAATTTTTCAAGAGTCCGTTTAAACTGAAAATTCAACAAAATATTGCCTACATTTCGGCGCAAAGTGAAAATATCTACTTGCTGCTGTGAACCGTCAAGTCAATAGCTTCGTTGAACTGACACAAAAAAATAGCAAACCTTTCCAAGAGTCCGTTTAAACTGAAAATTTAACAAAATATTGCATACATTTCGGCGCAAAGTGAAAATTTATACTAGCTGCTGTAAGCCGTTAAGTCAATAGCTTTGTTGGACGTACAAAATTAGAAAGAAATCTTGAGTAAACTTAGCTCAAGTCTATTTGAAAAGAATACAGATTTTGGAATCAAGAAACAGCGCCCATCGGAACCTCTATATGGGGTATTACATTAAGTTGAGAAGTAATAACTACCTCTGAAGACATCTACCGGTGTATTTTGTACAGTCCCTTATCCTTTTCTTAGTTCCCTTATACGTTTAAGTATACGTCTCGCACCATAAATATGATTTTTAGTCATAATTATGACACTAGCGCCATCTGGCGGAAGAACATAACAACTATTTGTTTGAAATAACATCGAAAATAAAAGAGAAAATCAAACTCTACTCATATTATCTGAAAAATTAGTTCGACATAACCTTAAAATAATTAATAACTACTACTATACCAGTATATTTACAGAACGAACTTAAATTACTTAAGATAATGATCGCGCATAAAGCACACACATTAGACTCAAAGCGACAAAGCTTCACACGCACACATAACCGAACTCAAGAGCAACTACAAATAATTGCCAACGCACACTCTATTAATTTCTGTCCTTGCACGCGACGCACGAGCAGATAATACAAGCAGAATGACACACTTTACAAAAACACAAACAAAATCACGGAAAAAATATGAAAAAAAGCGAAAAAACACTGCCACACAATGCAAATCTGGTGTGTAGACTAACTTATATGAGCATAATTTTAACAAAAGCAAGTGCAAAGTAATAACAACAAAAAAACTATGTTAATGATAGTAAATATGCGCAGCAACATGCGAGCACACAAGGTACACATGCACACGCAGTCTGAAAAGCTTGCATGCGCAGCGAGAAAAGAAAGAAAAACACACGACTTTGCAACAAAAGCACAGGATGATGCCACTTGGAGGCACACAAGCATGTGTGTGTGTTTGTATTGGTCAAATTTGCATGTGTGGCTCTATGTGTGTTGCTTAGACTAGCTATGTATGCAGGCGTTGCGTGCTTTTAGGCGCACCGAACAATGCAGCGAACAATGCCGGCACATTACACTGCATAGAACAGTTAGAATGGAAAGAACAACAGGAAATTTGATGCATAAAGCGAATTAACAAAAGAATACGCTGTTGTCTCGCTATGGGCTGCCAGCATTTTGCACTTAAAATCATTATCATTAATTGGGACTATTGTTGTGCGGCAGCGTTGTGATGAGTTAAAGTGGTAGTAGAGGAAATGAGACTGATTTTTTTACTTAGAAAACTACTTTAATGGTATTTTTAAGAGTTTAGAGTGAAACTAATATTTTTAATAGAATTTTCAGGTATACAGAATTATCAAAATTTATAAAATTTTTTTTTTACCAAATTAAATTTTTTTACTTTTTTACTTATAAAACCAATTTATTGGTACTTTTAAGAGTTTGGAGTGAAAATAATATATTTAATGGATTTTTTGGAATGAAGAATGATCAAAATTTATTTAGTTTTTTTTACCAAATTTTTTTTATTTTTATTTTTTAACTTAGAAAACTACTTTAATGACATTTTTAAGAGTTTAGAGTGAAAATAATATTTTTAATAGAATTTTCAGGTATACAGAATTATCAAAATTTATTAAATTTTTTTTTACCAAATTAAATTTTGTTTATTTTTTTTTACTTATAAAACCAATTTACCAACCAATTTTAAGAGTTTGGAGTGAAAATAATATATTTAATGGATTTTTTGAAATAAAGAATGATCAAAATTTATTTAATTTTTTTTACCAAATTTTTTTTTATTTTTATTTTTTAACTTAGAAAACTACTTTAATGGCATTTTTAAGAGTTTGGAGTGAAAATAATATTTTGGAATGAAGAATGATCAAAATTTATTTAATTTTTTTTACCAAATTTATTTATTTTTACTTATAAAACCAATTTATTGGTATTTTTAAGAGTTTAGAGAGAAAATAATATATTTATTAAATTGTTAGGAATGAAAAATGATCAAAATTTATTTAAAACTTTTTTTAACAAATTTTTTTTATTTATATTTGTTTTTTTATTATAAAACCAATTTAATAGCATTTTTAAGAGTTTAGAGTGAAAATAATACTAATATTGAATTTTTAGGAATTTTTACCAAATTTATTTTTTTATTTATTTTACTTATAAAACCAATTTAATGGTAATTTTTGGGGAGTTTAGAGTGAAAATATTATTTTTATTGCATTTTTAGGAAGGAAGAATGATCCAAATTTATTTAAATTTTTTTTACCAAATAAATTTTGAGATCTAATGAACCTTTAATTGTAGCAAACAACATATAAAATATTTAATAAATTATTTCTATTTTATTTAACGGTAATAAAATGTTATTTAACCTCCAAATTTATACAAAAACTTAATATTTTGTCTTAACGTAACCAAAAACTTCCATAGCCCATTTATTAGAGAAAAAAATCGCTGCTATTTTATCCACTTCAAAACTTTATGCAAGTTACATAAGAATTATATGAGCGCTGCAGCTGCTCAACCGAAAGTTGCAAGCACACACACACACAGACAAACGCAAGCAAATAGCGACAGTAAAGTTCTATAATTCCTACATAATTTCCACTTAAGCGCACGCGTGTGTGTGTGTGTTTGTCTATGTGAAAAGATAAAATGCGCAACCCAGTTCCAACACAAACTTAGCACATAATATACAAGCGCGCACATAGAAACTCAAGTCGTTTGTATTTGTGTGTGTGTGTGTGCGCGCCACGTATGACGCCTAAAAGTCTGCAAACAAACTTGAATAATAACTTTTGCCAGCGCAATTGCAAGCGGTCGCAACAAAAATAACAGTAAAACAGTAAACGCGAGCAGACTACGTACTCGAGCAATAAAATGCCGAAAAATAATAGCGCCGTAAGAAAAATATGTGAAAAATATTGGCAGAACTATACTAGAGGAGCATTAAAAGAAATAAACAAGCATGCTCGATAGTGGTAAAGCCATGGAAGTGCCGAAAGGTGTGCACCAATTGCGCCTGGAGCGGCTACAAGTCTGCTGAGAGCACGCTCGCCTTATATAATATAATATATGGGTGTGTCACTTTCGAAGTTTTATTGGCATATCCGACAGTAATTTAGATGGCATAGAAGAAAAATCGCTGTGTTTTTTACTGAAACGCTCGCCTGTTTGAGTCGCAGTAAACAAGCGAGTCGAACGTTTTGTAGTATTTACTAAACTAATAGGGATTTGTTTCAATTAAGTTTTTATTAAATGCTTTCAGTGATTTTGAAAAATATTTAACTGAAATGATTTTCTAATTTTATTAGAAAGAATAGAACTTAGAAAAACATAATAAAAAAATATATTCAGGATTTATTGAACATATTAAGCTTATGCTCAGCGAGCTTGCAAATGAAAAAAAGCTTTAAGCACCGCAATAAACATGAAAGCACGCACGCAAAATTAAAGTTCTCACCTATATATCCTATGCCTAGAATATGGTTTGAGTGTTTCGAAGAGCGTCGTGAGTTGTATTCTTGATTTATAAGCTTCGTATTTATAGTAACCAAGCTCAATTTATGGGCAGCAACATGTCATTAAATATACTTGTAAACTTTTATTGGATAGAAGTTATGTGAAATATGCCATTAGCCTAAATGTAGGCAACATAAATACATTATTAGCTTATTGACAAGCTGAAAGACAGTACTTTCGACTAACTGTACTACAATTCATTAATTTTTCGTTGGAATTTAGCCTTAGAAAGGACTGAAGAATACTTCATAAGCTATTGCACATAGATTGGTCCATTTAAAGTAGATCATAGATCAGAGTGGACTGGATTTATCAGATGCTTTCACAAGACATGCTGGAAGAAACTTATTCAATATATGTTATGAAATATTTTTTTTATTAAACCAATACCATTTTGAAAACACTTTTCAATAATAACATTTTTCAAAGAAGTTTTCTCAAAATCACTCGTTCTTCGTCAGCCAATGGAAATCTCCGCGAGTATATATGTCATAAGAAAACTTTTCTAAAAAATCATTAATTGTTTTGGGGCGCATAAAAAATTGTGATTCTCTACAATTCTACAAGTATTATAACTATAATTACTAATATCAATATTATATATAACAATTATCTTTATTACACACCATAACCTATCAATTCATAAATTTTCTTTGAACAAAGCCGAAACCACCTACTCCGTGACTGAACTTCCTACGCTGACGTATATGCTGAAGTCAATTTTCACAATCGCCCTAATTTTTCCAACACTAAATTAAACTTTAATTGGCTTTGTGTTCTACCCCTACACCCTCTTCGTGGAAAAATGAATTTAGTCGACCAATCGAAATTCGACAAAAGCCAAAATAGCTGCGACAACAAACGTTTAAACGCTTTGCGTTTTCGGCGTTAATTGTAACTCTTTTGCTTTAATGATTCATAAAACATTTCACCCACACCCCCACCCGCTCTCACTCACCCACACCAACTCGGCCATTAAATTAATTGCATGACATTCGAAGGAAAAGCACAAGAAAAAAAAACAAGCAAATAAAGTAGAAGCGAAGGCAACACGAAACGTTAGAACGGAATTCCATGAAAATGCGGCATTCAAAGCTTATGTAGAGTGGTACTAATCTAGATTATCAGGTGGGTAAATTGTAGCAATGAAATGACATTTTCACTGGCGCACGCACGCAATGCGGGCGCTATGAGGTGTTTGAAGTGGGCTTTACTCCTGCCACGGCTTTTGGTTTCAAGCTTTCTTCTCTTTTTTTCCATTTTTTTTTGTTATTTTTTTGTGTTTTTTTTCTTGTTTTGGATCGATAGCGGGGGTGGTTGTGATGTGAAATGTGCGTGTTGCAGGCAAAAGGAAAAAAGCAACTAGCTTGGTTGGGGTCTCAAACGGAAGTTCAAAGGACAACTGTAAGTAAGGTATTTGTGTGAGAAAATGTATATCTATGTAAAGACGTGTATATATTTTGTAGCATTTTGTCACTTAAAGTAAACGCACGCACGCATTAGATCAGGCTTTCTACTAGTTGTTACTATGATATTGCTAAGGCAACCTATGTGACGAAGGCGAAATAAAACATTGCAGCGAAATTTATTTGAAAGAAATAATTATTGTATTGTAGAGCTGTGTTATAAATAGTTTTTCAGTTGAAATGTTTGGCGTTAAAAGCTTTCTGATATTTTTGAAATGTGAGCTCATTAGAATATATCATGTAGATTCTATTAAAAGGTAGAGATTAATATTCCAACTTTATTTTCAAAATACTTTACTCATTTCTACTGAATCCTGAGAGATTTGTTCATAAAAAACATCGGTCAATAGACGACGAAGAGACTAAGTTTTTATGCCGAGAAGGTTGATAAAGTTTCTAAAAAATATCTCAGACCAAATTAGATTTTCTTCTCAAATAAAAAATCATCAAAAAACAATTTAAATATTTTCGAAATCATTTTAGAAATATTTTCAAATATATTTTTCAAGGTATATAGCAAGAGATCTTTGTTTTTTTGGCTTTGACGTCAAATCCAGAGTTCGGAGGCTTTTTAAGGAAATATATAATAAAATACAGTTCTGACAGAAATGTTTTGTATCCAAAAAAGAGATACGAGTCTCTATTAAAAAGAAGTTTGAACGAAATATTTCTTAAATTCTGAAATAAAATTTCGTGGAGTTATTGAGACCAAAACCGCAAATCATTCACAAAAGTCTCTGCTGAGTAGAAAACTTTGCTGCTTATATACGAGTATATATAAATAGGAAGAGAAAGAGAGAGGAAATTTAAAAAAAGTTCTTTGCAATTTTTATCCCAGTTTTTATGGCAAAAATATACACATAAGAGAATATTTTAGACGAAGCAGGCAGATACAACACAAAACACAACAAAATTAAATGAAATAAAATAAAAATTAAATTTCTTAAGAAAAGCAAACAAAAAGTGGCTGGGAGTTGGCGAAAATTTTGAAAGAAAAACAAAGCCAAGCAGAAAAGTTTGGTAATATCCTGTTAAGTAGAAATTGGTTTCGCAACGCGGCAAAGGCAAGACAACGCCTAAGTGGCAACATGTGTATATACACTAATATATACTAGCAAGTGTATATACAGTTGCCAAAGAGAATGAAGTTTATTTCTTTAATATTTTTGCTATATACAGGCGTTTATTTGGTATACATATATGCCTTCATTCTATATAGATTTGAGCATGTTTTTATATATATATCATATATGTTGCATAAGCCAAGGCGCATAGGCTGCCGGGCTACAAAGCTCTACGTGCTGCTGCTTGTGTGTAGTAAGCATATTACAATAAAATACGAAAACCAAAAATAAGAGACTAAAATTACAAAAAAAAAAAAAATATGAGTCGTGCCTGGAAGACCACACACACCAACAGTCATATATGGAAGAAGAGTAGAAAAGAATATCACAAGAGAAACTGTATCAATACCCCTGAGGCATAAGCGCAACTCCTCCTTTTGCTAAAGAGATGGGAGTACGTTGAGAAGCAGAACAGTGCATATTTGTGGAGGAAAACGTTGCTGGTAATTTATGCGGCCAAGTAGTAGTGTTGGCAAGGTGAAAAAAAATAAAATCTAAAATATATTGAATTCAAAGAGTGCGCCATCTAATTGAAATTGAAAGTTTTCAAGCTTAAATCCATATTTTATTGAATTTCGAACAACAGCAAATATAGCAAACACTTTGGCGTAGACAAGTTAAATTGTTATTTCGTTGCGTTGGCAACGTTTGCTAACGATTTCATGCGCTTGAGCTGTTGCTTATGCCTAGCGCGCCTCAAATTATGCTAGGCGCATTTCCCCAATGTCACTACGCCTTGAGGTATGCAATGAATTTCGACATATACTTCCTTAGTATCCCATGGCATTCCAATTTGAGCACATTAAATTACGAAATAAGCATTTGAAATGGCGCAAGCTCTGATTTTTCAATTAAACATAAACTTTTCGCCACATTTTGGCAATTAACTCGACGCAGTGGCAACGGTGTACGCAATGCGGCGGCGGCGGCAGCTCACTTCTGTCTTGCTTACCACGCATTCGGTGCTCACTGGAGCTGAATTATCTTGCTTTTGAGTATACTTATATATACAGAGACTACTGTTTGTATGTATATATGCGTGTGCGTATGCCCACATTGCGCCTCAATTCTTGCGCATAATTTCCATCTCCTTTTCATCTTGCCACCCGCTCTCACCGCCCGTGAGTTGCGTAAATTTTCCTTTAATGTCGACGTTCTTCTAATTGCCAGCATTGGTATTTGTCTTCATTCTCAAAAGCTGTGCCGCTTAAATATTGCCTACGTATTTTTGTCTTTGGCGCTTGCTTTTGAGCTGCTTTCAGTGTCACTTCCCCTACTTCCTACTTGCTTTATTCAACAATCGTCGCTACATCTGTGCGGCGCGCTGAATTTTTGGTGTGAGCGAGCGGTGTGTGTTGGCAGGCGCGTTGCGCAAAAAAGTAAACAAAACATTTTTAATTTAATTTCGTAATTTTCTGTACCCTAACGAGTCTGATGTGTCGCCATTATCTTGTTTCGCTACTGTTCTTTGTTACAGTGGGTGTGTTGGCCTGTTTGTTGTTGCTAAATTGTAAATACTTTCCGTAAACAAAAGTTGGCAACGCTGCATGATTCTTTTGAGATTCCTTAACTAGTTGGAAAAGTTCATTGTTCTCTTGACAAACGACTGAAAAAAGTATGCGAAGAATTGAAGTTTGTATATATTTATTTTCTATTTCTTCCTTATTTGCCTAAGAGCTGCTGAAATTATTATTTATTATTCATTTAATAAAAATAAAAAAAATCAGCAAAATACAACTCTGTGTCTCGCTGCTTTATAAGCATAATTTTAGGGTCGACTTCTTTTGGCACACACTGCATACATGAGTGTCAATACCCATCCTTGTACTTCGCTACCACCAAACAGTTGCGTAATTTAATTTCACCCTCACATTATTGGTGACACGCAAAAATTTTCATTTTCAAAGGCTGCATACCGCGAGCGAGCATATTGAACACCCACACACGGACACACACGCTGACACTCAAAAGCCCGTGTTAAAAGCGCCGTATGTGTGCCTCAGCTTCAGCTGCTATTCTACCAACGTGCCCGCACGTCTAGTCATATTAACTTTTATGCTTCTCGGTTGGGTAGAAAATTTCGTAAATTTAGAATGCAATCAAAGTAAATTTGACACACTTAAAATTTTACTTGTAATTATGCTGAAAGCTGCCGTACACAACGAAGCGAAGGCAAGCGGGTGCACTGCGCAAGTAATCGCTTAACATTACTTACATATCAGAGCATATATATTGTATATATACAGGCGGTTGTTTGGCGTTTAATGTAGCGTGTAAGTAAATTGAGTTTTGCGACGAAATAATAATCCATCTTAATATGGCAAACACACTTTGTTACTTGCGTTTTAGAATTATTGAAACATCTGTGGTGAAATTATGTACTTAGAGTGTGTATATATAGAGTATAGATATATATATATCTCGCTTTTAAGTGTTGATATGTGAAATTATTCATTCCAGCTGCTTTTTTAAATGTATGTAACGCTAGATGGCGCTGTTGTGTAGATATATTTAAAAGTATATCTATCATCATATATCAATCATATTTTGTATTAAAATTAACAAGGTATATACAAAATTGTACTGTGTGCTGATGCTGGAGAGAAGATTGCCTAATTTTCAATTTCAGATAAGATTTCTAAATAATATAGGAGACTTAAACAATCTATAAATATCTCACTCCCACATTATATGAAGATTCCTATAAGTATTCAAATAAGTAACAAAAAAATTTAAAAAATCCGATAGGTGACGCTGAGAACAAAACGTCGAAAAAAATGAAGAAAATTTTTTTGCGATCTCGAGATTGTATAATCATCTCCCCTATAATTTCCTTAGTTAAATGAAGAAGTATGAATACTTTAATTTTATTATTTATATCTGTGATATTTTGTAAATATAGCACTGATCGATTAAATCGATTAAATCGTTTTATATCGATCTGGGACATTTGTGTCAACATTAACTCAACAAAATATTTGTAGAGATCTGTTGGCATCCCAAACTTATTCTCAACAGAAAATGTCACTTTTTGAGCAGAATTCTCCACATTTGCGGGAAATTTTGCTTTTCTTTTTTGATTCCAAGAAGAGTGCGGCTGAGACTCATCGACATTTGTAACCGTTTTTATACAAAAAAACTTAATTTTTCAAAAAAAACGGCGGAAGCAAAGTTGTAGACCTAATAAAATATCGAAAATATGTAATTTAATCTATAGATATTGTTCGAAAAGAGATTATCTGATATTCGATTATGTTACCTAAATAGTATTATCGCACCCAGAGTATATACATTAATAAAAAAAATTCGCCGATATCCGTTAAAATGATTTGAAAAAAAAATTAAAAAATCCGCCAGGTGGCACTGAGATCACAATTTTAATATGATCCCTATTTCTGGTCATTTATTGACAAATTCCAATATTTTTTGATTGTAAAATCGTGTGTATATGTATCTCTTTGAAGTGTATCGATTCCCCTATTGTGCAGCCAAACTCTATTCTACAATCCAATACAAACTCACTATTAATTTATCGCCAGCGCTTGGAATTTTCTTTCACGAACCGAAAAAAGAAAAAAATACTTAATTAAATAAATAACAAAAAGAATTGAACTCTTGACATGCAAGTGTTAGCAGCATAAATTAAATAACAGAAAAACTGTCATTGACTACAAGCGGAGATTAGAAAAATGAGACTCTTACTTAGAATATATGTATATATGGATAAGCGGGAAGAAGCGTACAGTAGATGTTATCTCGGCGGTGAAACTATGCAGAATAATGCATGCGACAATTATGCACAGACACACACACACAGAGAGAGAAAGAAACACCGTCTTTCATATCGACAACAATCACAGCAGGCAGCGCAGGTATTAGTTGCTGTGTGTGGAAATGAAAATTATCACAGCAGAGAGAGAGAGTGTAGAGACGCTGGCGGAGGTACGTGCATACATTTAACGCCGTCTAAGTGCTGTTGCATGCAATGAATGTGATGCTGGTAATGGGTTGTTAAGTTGTTAGCTGCTCGTAGTAGATGGTGTCACTTTTAATAGCGCCAAGCATCATGAGATATTCATACAAAACACATATTATGTAATGAGCAACACATTAAATAATAGTAGGCGCACATTATTGCATTAAAAAGTATTCCAATATTAACAGCGCGCTTTGAGGTAGTGAGAGGCTTTTTAGTTTTAAGAGTGCTGCGAAGAGTTGTCTTTAGTATAATGGGAGAGTAATGGTAAACAAAAATGTAAAATAATATAAAAAAAAATTAAAGAAAAATATTTAAAAAGAAATTAAAAAAAATATTTATAAATATTAAAAAAAAAATATTTAAAAAAAATTTAAAAAAATATATATTTAAAAAAAAATAAAAAAAAATATTTATAAAAAAATTATTTTAAAGATATATTTAAAAAAAAATTGCAAGAAAATATTAAAAAATATTAAAAAATTAAAAATTGAAAAAAAAAAATAAAAAAATATTCAAAAAAATATATTTAAAAAAAATTTAAATAAAAAAAATGTTAAAGAAAAAATTTATAAAAAAATATTTTAAAAATATATTTAAAAAAATGCAAGAAAAAATTAAAAAATATTAAAAAATAAAAGTTGAAAAAATTAAAAAAATATATATTTGAAAAAAATAAAAAACTAAAAATATTAAAAAAAAAAAATATTTTAAAATTATATTAAAAAAAAAAATACAAGAAAAAATTAAAAATAAAAATTTGAACAAATTAAAAAAAATTAATAAAATATATATTTAAAAAAAAATTAAAAAAAAAAATATTTAAAAAAAATTGCAGAAAAAGTTTGAAAAAAATATTAAAAATTTAAATTAAAAAAATTAAAATTTTTCATGATATGCTCTCTCTTTTCAAATGCTTTTGCGCGATTTTTCAAATGCTGATATGTAATTCATTTTTTAATATTAGGTCCATTGTAGAATTGTAATGCTTGTGTGGCATCATGAGTCGGCAGCTTTTCGCTATGACCAACTACACGCTCATATATATATTTGTAGGCATTTATGATACCATGACCCCAAAAAAAGAGAACTAGCCACGTCCTTTACTAAAAAGTGAACCAAAGCTTTAGAAAAGCGCTTGTAAGCACATAACAAGGAATAAAAAATCCTCAAAGCGACAAAGCGGCAAAGCGCAAACAATGCATTTACCTCAGTTTGAAGCAAAGCTATGCAACTTACTCAACAACTGGACTCTCACTTTATTTTCATTTGCTGGGGCAACCGCATTTGCGCCGGATGCTGGCGGTAAACGCAACTACGGTTTGCGTAGGCTTTTGCGTCTACGTCTGCGGTTGCGGTTGATGACGGTCTCAAGTCATATAATTAATGACATGCCGACGTCCGGTTGGGGCTTAGAGGAGAATTTCATGTGGGGGGCGCCTACGTGTATGCCAGCCGCAAAGGATGACTCGTGATACTGCTTAGATTGGAGCGCTAAGAGTGGGTAGAATGCTTTAAGAAGTGAAGTGGGAGAATGTTAGACGCTTTAAGAAATTTCAGAATTTAAAGTTCAGCTCAATGGTATAAAGTACTTGGATAAATAGCTTGAGTTTAAGTTATGAAAGAAAATGTATCATTTTGAAGTATAAAGAGAGAGATATATAGAAAGAGGGGTATAAGAATGAGAAAAAGAGCAAAAAATATGAAAATTTAGGTTTAAACGTAACTCATTTCATACAACTGCTGTTCCACCATCACAAAATATTTTGCTGCGTCAAACATAACCTTAAAAAAAGCACTCACTTTTCGCCAGCATAAATAAAGTTATCAAAAATGTAATAACAAAGCATAAATAATGAATTAATAGGAATAAACGCGGCATATCATATACAATAAATGACAACGCAGACAAAAAATGCCAGACATCAGCACTTGAGCCAACAAAATAATGGCTAACGGCCAACAGAAAACACACCGAAAAAGGGCATAAATAAGCATAAAAGTAGAAATTGAAGGCTGCTGATACATAAAGTCATAAATTGTAATTTACCAAACAATAGCCATAAAAAGCACTCAAAAAAGGATATAAACGCGAATGGCAGAGCACACACACATACCTGGCACTTAGATAGCTGAAAATATTTGGCGTTGCGAAATGAGGTTATAAAAACCCTAAAACATAAAAAAAAATCGCACAAAAGTTTGCCTAGACAGTCCAAGGACGCATGCTTGTAAACTTTTTGATTAAGTTTTGAGCGCTTTTGAAATGTTGCTAATATGAAGTGGAACATGGTGGAACGCTGGGTTGAACAGTATCGAAAAATGAAAAACATATTTGGGACTCCAAAGCAGAGAGAGAAACATTTAAGAACATACGTTTAATTAGCTTCGAATTTACATCAATTTCGGAACGACCTATTCGGCGATTCGAACCTTATGCGGGAAAATTGACAGTTCTGCAGTTCAAGCCAATAGTTAAGAGCACATAACCTCACTTTTGTTTCAGCATGAGTGCAGCAGTCTCACACAGAAACGAATGTGATGCGAACTTTTTATCCAAACCGACGATTTTTCTTGTTGTTGTAAATTTTTCAGTTTTTTCTGTATTAATTTTGTTTTTTTATATTTTAGCGCTGAAGACTGGCCTCTCACATTTAGAATTTTTTTGTAACTTTTTTTTCGGAAAGCGCTAACATGCCTGAGAGTAATTTCATGCCATCAATAGCTAATGCTAACTGACATCCGTTTTTGTAAATGAGGCGCATTTAAGAAAATATAAGTTGCTCGGAATTTTTTTCGATTTCACGTTTTCACTTTTAGTTTGCTTTATTTTTAGGTTTTTTTGCCTTCTCAGTTACTTCCGTTTTATTTTCTTTTATTTGCTTTTAATGAGAAAAGTTTTGCTTAACTTGAAGAGGATTTGTCATTTGTCGGTCGCATAGCCTATGACTGCTTTATTATTCACATTTAGTTTTTTCCTCGCAGTTTTTTGCGCTTTTTTCTTATTATTATTCTTTTAAGATTGAAGCCTTTGCATGACCCGCTTAACGGCACAGTGCGCGCGCGGTGAGAGCGGGCAACTGTTAAGTGTTGTTAGCTTGAAAAGGACACTGCGAAGTGGACCGGAAAGTTTCAAGAGCTATCCAATTGCCAGCGCTCATTAATGTTTCGCTGTTGAGTGTTTTCTTTTTGTTTTTACAAATTTATTTTGCTCATTTGTATATTTTTGCCATTTAGTATTGGTTTTATGTGCTGTTTTTATTATACTTTTATTATTTAAATACGCAATAAAGGCAGACAACTTGAAAGGTGAGTTCGAGGAACTCTTAATACATATAGAAAATATAGAATATATAAATATAAAAGAAAAACATTTTTTTTTCGAAAAAAGATTCTGGAAAGTATATATTTCGGCGTAAAATCACTTTATTTTTATTATAAAAATTTATAATCTCTAAATAATTAGAAATTTTCGCAAAAAGCTGTGTCCATGAAGCTTTCGAAGCTTTCAAAGTAAAAAATAGAGCTTTTGAGTTTAGCTTTCTTCATAGAATATCTATTAAATATCCCCAAGATCTTGCAGAAATTAAACAAAATAATCTAACAACATAATTTGTCTCTTTAAAATCGCACTACAGTCCACCACTGACAACTTGAAAGCATACTTTTGTGCGCGCATGCAAAAGGAAACTTCCGACCGCAAAACTAAGCCGAAAAATCTCTTTCTTTTTTGTAACAAACTAACATACAACTGCTGGAATTCTGCCAAGAGTCGACCAAAGTATATACATTTGGTCTAAGCAAGGCGCATTCTAGCATAAGTAACATGATAAAGTATGCCAGCAGAGAGAAGCAGAAAACATGGCAGCTACGCCTAAAAGCATGCTATGATCTAGTATTATAAAAATAACTAAAGACATTTTTGAGCCGCTTAGTATTTGCTTTTGTTGTCTTAAAATCAAACGCGAACATTCGTGGCTCGGTTACCTTGGAGTGAGAAATATTGGCTATCGAAAGAAGTCGCCGCACACAGGCACACATACATACATAGATATGTAACGACGGCTTTGTATTACCGCAAGAAAACTCATACAGCAAGGAAGACAAAACTGAAGTAAACCAAACACAGAGCGACACTTTAAGCCTGCCATGGGTAGGCTGTGTGTACTGTGAGCGCCAGGGCCGTTTGTCATGGCAACCTTGTTTGCATGCCGCATGCCACAAGGCCAGCATGTAACCGAATACCGAAGACCGATTGTCGGGTATGGAGCTGGAGTGTTGAGCGTGGGAGTAGCGCGTGGAGTTTACAAAGAAAGTAAAGCAAACGTAAATAGATTACAATAACGCACTTGTATTTGTATAGTATTTATGTATGTGTGTGTGAGAGTATTAGTATGTGTGTATAAGTGAGCTTGTGTTGGTGCTGCGAATGACTGTTGAGCTATTTGTGGGTTTACTAGCACGAGGCGCCTGGCCGTGCCAGTTGCCGCAATAAAGCACATATACAAGCACAACTGAAATATTTAATAAATCAACACACACACCTACTCAGACACATTCCGTGTGGCAAACACACGAAGCAAGACATTTCAGGCGCAATTTATATTTTTTTCTGCCTTGCTTTATTATTGTCTTTGTTATTTGTTATACGACACGAAAGCAAACGTCTTGTTGGCCTATAAATTATTGATTTTCCTTTGCGCTTAACCAAAATCTTGGTTATACATACCTACTTATATACCCTTACATATGTATGCCATGCCTTTTAGCCTTTTTCAAGAAATATCTCAACTTCTTGTACCCTTTTTAATTGTTTTTGTTGTTGTACAAACTATTTTCATGCAGCTGACAGTTTGTGTTGCTGTTGAAGGGTACATTTAAAAGTTTACTATTACCTAAATGCTTGAGTTTCCGCAGCCATTTTCGGGGTCAAATTTGGTAATTTGTCGGCAGCGGATATAGAAACGGTCGCATGTTTCTGATTACATTAAAAATAGATTTAGGCTTTCACTTGCAGGTCTTTCATATAAAAAAATAAAATAAAAAAAAATCTTAGTTTTCACAATTTTTTCTGTTTTTCGTGTTTTTTTAGGAAAATATGCAACAAATTTTAACTTAAAGCGCTCATCATACCTATAAATTACTTAATTTGGCCGTTTTATGTACCATTAATGACTTTTTAAACTTTGCGCCTAATTGTAGGCAACGATTTTCGAAAAAATTTCGAGTTTACATATAATTTTCTATCTTCTGTGAATAATTTAACTACAGTTATTTGCCACATAAACCGTAATTGAAGTATTAGACAAAATTTGGCTATAAGGTACTTATTGTTTAATATTACGCCTAATTGTAGGCAAGGTTTTTTAAAATATTTTCGAATTTTAATAAAATTTTCATTTTTTCTGTGAATAATTGAACAAAATGTGCGGCATAAAAGCACATAAGTATTAAACAAAGTTTTAGCTTTAACTTATTTATTTCTATATCTTTCGCCTAATTGTAGGCAACGTTTTTTGAAAATATTGTCGAATTTCCGTACAATTTTCTTTGTTCTGTGAATATTTTATCAATACATGGCACATAAAAGCTTGCTTGAAGTAATAAAAAATAGTTTTAACCTTAAAATATTTATTTAAAATATTGTCAGAAGCTTCTTAGGCTCTAGCTTAAAGAGCTTTATAGCAATTTTACTTAACTTTATGCTTTAAAAACTATATTTGTACACTGTCCTCCCCTCAAATATTCTATAGAGTCCACATCCATTGAGCGCTTGTCAACTGCACGTCCCACTAATGCACGGCAATGCACTAGTGCCCGCATATGCGAGTAAACATAAAACCAACTCTGCTTTCGCTCTGTCATCGCTGACAAGTCATGTATTTTGCACTCTGAACTTAACTTTACTGGCGTTTAACACATTTCTGCACTCGCTTTGCTCTGCAATTGCCAACTCTACGCTCTGCATATCTGCTATTGTGCGCCTGCTTGTGTATCTTTTGTCGGGGCGCTTCATGTGGGCTGAGCGCTTGGATAGAGCCAGCATATTTTCGCAACAGCAGTGCGCACACAAAGCACACATGCAAATCTCTCTGTGTGTTTTAATATTAAAGTTGTTGCTTCAGTTTTTGTAGCCTACTGCAAGGCGCATAATGTCCAAACTCAGCAAAGCTATCACAATTTGTGCCTTTTTCCTACGCAGTGCGCTTGCATATACGGGCTGATAAGCTGCTGGATGGTTACTGTACGCTTTCGAGTTGTTGCTGTTGCCACTTTTCCTTTCCTTTCCTTTCCTCGCAACAGAAAAAGTTTAGGCATTTTGCAACCTTAACTTTGGCGAGTGCTGCAACTTTTGTTACATTTTAATTTAACGTATTTGCTTTTAGTTGTGGGCGTACTTCTCACTACTAAGCGTAGGCTGGCGCTACGATACAACCAACCGTTACACTTGCAACGCACTTCATCTCTTCCACCACTTCGCCCTTATTTGCTTTGCTTTGCACTTGCTGTCTTCCTGAACTTTCTGCGCTGCATTTGCGCTGTTTGTTGCCACTCGCCATCGACGTCGTTGTCGTAAAATGGCGATATGAAAAGTAGTTAAAACTAAGGAGCCAAGCGAGCGAAATTAAAAACTAAACGCGCAGCGAAAAAATTAAATGAAAATTTTTTAATGAAAACTTCGCGTTCTTGTTGCCTGCCACCAGCTGAGACGGCCAGCGCTGTAAGTAGTTGTCGTCGTCGACGCCGCCGCCGTGGCTGCTGGCATGTCAAAGCGCAGGAAGGCAAAAAATATTAAATGAAATAAATATTAAACGCACAAACACACACACACACGCGTTCAGAGCTGGCAGGCCGCTGTGAAGTTAATGGGAAAAGATAATGAAAGTATGCACAAAAGTTGGAAATGCGCGCCTCTGCAATTTGCAAGCTGACTTCTTGCGAAAACTTTGCGAGCAAACATTTTTAAATCGTTGCAACAATTTGCGTGAGTCTCTCTCTCTGTGTGTGTGTGTGTGTGTGTGAGCGCTACAAAACAGCTGCAATTTGCAACAGTTCGCTACTACGCCTTCAATATTTTCAGCTACCCCACTAAAGTAAAACTACAACAACACAACACAGTGCAATATAAAAAGCAAATGCACCTAGAAGTACCTGAAAAATCTAGGTAAAGTAGCGGGTGTGGCAACGCGGCCAATTTGCAGTGCAAGTGCAATCAAAATCCTCTGTGTGTGTGTGTCACTTTCAGCTGCAACGCGCCTACAACAGTCCTTGTTGCGCTTGCATTTTGTTTATTACTCAGCCTGGCAGCCGGTCACCGCTTCGCTGAAAAGCAAATAAATGTTGCAAATGAAACTTTAAAGTTTCCCTGCATTAGTTCGCATGGCGCAAATTTAATTAGCATCAGACGGCGCTGTCGGAAATTCGTTTTGAGTTAAATTGTTTGTTGTACTTTCTTTAAACTTACTTCATTTGTGCAATCATTTGCATTTCTTTCTATTTACAGTTTGGAGACTTAAGAAAAGCGGGTCCTATTAAAAATTTCTTCACTCAGCTGGACAAAGCTTTTGGCAGTAAATAGAAAAAATTACAAGTTGCGACTCAACATACAATATTTTACGGTAAGTGATTGCTATTTATAATTAGGCAGCTTTTTATAAGCTTTAATATATCAAACTGAAATTGAAAGCTCTTGCAGAGCTTTTGGCTCCAAGTGAAAGCTAAACTACTAATCTTAAGGATAACTATACCAGCCGGCAGTATCATTTCATCAGTATACAGTTAAATCGTTGACCACATCTGGAGCTGTGCATAAAAGCTTTAAGTTCAGGAGAGCTGTTTTTTTTTGTGATACCCGAAGCTTTCATAATATTATATTGTATATTTTATACTTATTTCTGGAAGATTCATTCTATCAATAGTTGGTATATTCTGCAATTCTTGTTTTTTAAGTAGTTTTAAAGGCTTTCAAGTCGAGCTAGAACTGTAATATTGAAATTTTTGGATTCTGTTCCAACCAATTATACATCCATTAACTTTTGCTTATCTATACTACTATTATAAAGAGGAAAGATTTGAATGTATGTTTGTAATGAATAAACTCAAAAACGGCTGTGCCGATTTAAAAAATTATTTCACCATTGGAAAGCTACATTTACCCCGAGTAACATAGGTTGTATTTTTTGCTAGAATCTCAACTTTCTGGAAATAGTTCCCAGGTGAGGGTATCAAAAAGACTCCGTGATAGTGAATCTCAATCAAAAATAAAATCGACTGCAAAAAGATATAAAAATCTACAGTTCAGTATGACCCTGCTCGTTATTGATGGGCACACCTAGTGTGATGGCCTAAAAAAAAGATGATTTTTGGGAATTTTAATTAAAAAAATACTTTATTAATTATTTCAAAATTTTAAGTATATATTTATACATGTTTCAAGAATATACAGTGAAATTTTTGAAGAAATAAATTAAATATTTTTTTATAGTCGATCTCCAACGGTCCTTCACTGCTGCAGTGATTCCGGCCTAAAAAAAAACTCTCATTAAACTAGATAATATTGTCTGTACAATGACCTACAATAAAAAAAAAATCAAAAATTGACAATATGGCGGCGTTTAAAAAAAAATATTCGATTTTTACCCAAAATTTTGGTCGTTTTTGGCCTGCCAAAATTCGATTTTTTGATCAGATCAAAAATCGATAGGTAATTGTACGGAGAACTATATATAGAACATGTAAAATAAATTCGATAGTGATCGGATCATTTGTTTTTGAGTAATCACTGAAAATTCGAGAAAAATACGTTTAAAGATAAAATGATCCTTTTCACTGTTACCGAGCGGCTGCTATTTAAATTGCTATTACTCAAAATCTATTTGAGATATCGATTTGAAATTTTAATATGTTATTTTTCAAGATGTAATCTACCGAAATATGAACAAAAACAAAAACCGATTTTTTTTGAAATTTCACACTAGATGTGCCCCTTAAGAACGAAATAACTTGTATATAATATGGGGATGAAATTGATGAAATATATTAGATATTATCTGTTAGAATTTTTATTATTTTGAGTAAAGTTTTATGTTCAATAAAGGGTTCAGTGCTTAGTAGCAATGAAGTAACGCTCTGGTGTTAAGAAAAATGTGGAACGATTTATCATAAAATGCTAAAAATATGTTCAATAACTCTTGGAAATTTGCTTAAAATATGAAATATTTGCTTATGAAATAATTACTCCTTCTTTCAGAAAAATATTTATACATACTAAAACATGAAAAACTATTTTCCAAGTCTAAAATTCAGCGAAAAATGGTTAAATAACGCATTAAAAAATCAATAAACGGTGAATATGGCGTCACTTTCAACATGATATGATGGCTAATAAAAAGTAAAGCGTATGAAAAAAACTGCGTGAACTAAGTAGAAAGTAATAAATGCAATGCAACAACAATAAAAATTTTAAAAATTGCTTTTATGATACTTCAACGAATGAAAAATAAGTAGGTGCTCGCGATTGTAGCCAAATGTGCAGATGTGAGCAAAGTTTGCGAGTCGACGCAAAGGTGCATATATGCCATTATATATTCCATACTATATATAGAGTATAGTAGAGTATAGTAACCATAGCACATATAACAACGTTGCACATATCGATTTCGAAGGGATCAAATTTATTGCACACAATAAAAGCAATGAAAACCGAGCATACTTAGAAAACACACACACAGTCACATACATCAGAGTGTGAGTACGAGATGTGGAGCGCGCGATACTGCAAGTGACACACATACATATACACACATGTGAGCAGAGCCGAAGGCACGCAGTAAAGGATAATAAATGAGTAGCGCAACATTAGTGGGCAGGTAAAAATAAAATAAATCACGTTTCTAGGTCAATTCGGGTGCCGTAACTGAACTGCAGTGCAGTGAGAACATAAAAACCTCACCAATACACACACACATACACAAGCAAATGTGCGCAATATGCATGAACACAAGTGAGTGTATGTGTGTGTTTTAGAGGTGTGCATGGAAATGCAATCATGTGCAAGTGCGTTTAATCGCATGCGAGCATCTGTTAGAGTATTTTTTTGACTTAACACAGCAGATCTTCATACATACATACACAGAATGGATTGCACACAGTTAATATATACTAGGGCTATAAAATTTGCTAGTAAAAGTAGCAATAAATACTATTTGCGCACTAAATATTGTTGTTTTTGTAATATACGTGCTGACGTCACGCCGTATTGAAGCAAAAACAACAACAAAAAACTAAAACCCAAACCAATTGCAACCGAAAATAATGCACGTCTAATCAACAGGAATTTATGCTGACTTTTGCTATTACTTGTTTTTCCACGTTGTTGTTGTTCTTATTGTTGTGACTGTTGTTGTATTGCTTTGAGTATTTTGCGTTGTTGCTGCTGCTACTCACCGCTTGCCACTCTTATAACCACTGGAAAGTGCTAATCGCACAACAAATCACGTTCACTGCTCAAATCAGGTTTTTAGTACACACAGCATCACGGGGCAAGGCTTGGAAAATTTTCATTTTTTTTTTTTTTTTGTTAAAAAACAAAGCAAAGCAGGTGAAATGCATTCTTAACAATAAGTGATCTTTTATTAAAAAAAAAATTGTGTGTCTCTGTAAGCCACCGTAATTAACGTTGAATGCAGCGCTGCTGCCAAAATCGCCGCTTGCGATCGCTCTGGAAGGTGTGAGCGTTTTGTTGAATGATCAACATATTCACCACGATTTGTATGCTACTACAGCTAGAATACAACACAGCGCGCTCTTATGGCACGCACACACACACAGACACCCACACAGCCGCATTTTATGCTCAGCTTAGTTAGCAGCGGCATACTGGAAGTACATAAGCGAGCGCTGATCGTTGGATTTGATAAAAATAAGAAAATAATAATTTTTTGGAATAAAAAATTAGAAAAAAAATTTAAAATGTAAAAACAAATACTAAAATATAATTTTATGCTTTTCTTGGAAAAATAATCAAAAGTGAGCACGTTGAAGGCAGATCTTCCTTTTTTATTACTCCGTACGAAGCATTTTAATCTAGAGCTACAACTTGCTTATGAAATTAATATTTTTGTCTCATATAAGAACTATATTACTTATTAAATTTGTAGTTGTTGCCTTATAATCTACTTTAAAAGAAAAAAAAAATTAAAAAAATTATAAAAAATATAGCATGCGATTTTTTATGAAAAAAAATATAGCATGAGATTTTTAGCTGCTGAAAATATAATTAACTTTTTTTTGTAAATTAATGTCTACATGAAACTTTAAAAATATAAATTTGTTAATTTTTAGCAAACAGTAGCAGAATTCAGTGGCTTTGCAACAAAAATATTTGTGTCATTACCGCGTAGACACGTCTCATCCACAAACTGTGCGCTTATACACAGATAGATATGTAACTGAAAAGCTTATACACACAGACATACAAACAAACAGAGTTAAGTATGTAAGCTTAATGACCGCTAGCCGACTGACCTCCACTCAGTGTGCTTTGGCATTACGCATTTCCAGCGCAAACGAGATCAGACTCTGGCAACAACAACAGCAACAACAATAGCGTAAAGAACACAAGCCAACGCAAGACAAAAACAAATATGAAGAAATCAAATAAAATAAGATAAAAAATAAATAAATAAGTGAGCGAGCGCAATAGTTGACCGCCAGCAGTCAGCGTCTTTGAAAATGTCTACAAAAGCGTACAAAAACAACAACAAAGCAGCTATCAACATAAATATTTGCGCGTTCACGCACCCGCTGCAGCTGCACGGGCATGCGAGATTCCAGCTCTGAGATTTGAGCTCTTTGGCTGCGTGCCCTCTGCAGCACAACGCGCCGCCGCCGCTGCTGTTGCTGCCACTGCTGTTGCCATTGTCTTTGTACAAACAGCAAAGTCAAAAGGCAAACACAACAGCAATAACATTAAGTGGGCACTGGCCGACGCACACACGCTGATATTTTGATTTCTCACTTATCCAACTCCACTTCCAAGTTGCTTTCTTGTTTTGCTTATCTCGGCCGTTGTGTTTGTGGAAGTGCCTACTTTGCGTTTATGTGTTTTTGTTTTTGTTTTTTTTTTTGTTATTTTTCCAAAATATGTAAACAAATGGCTGTGAATCGATACGAATTGAATTGACTTTAAACTGACAGCGGCTTGTCAGCACGGTAGACTTCGTTGCACAATTCTCAACACACAAACACACCAGCCAATGTTTATAGAAGCACTCACACACACCTACATATGTAGCTGATTGTACACACATACACGCACACACGCTCATTAATAAACATTAAGTGTGTATGTGCGCGCTTCCAATCAGAAATTGAACGGAAACCAAATTGATATTCAATAAAATCGTAACTTGATACATAAATAAATATTTATTTCCCAAGCTCTCACAGATTTACTTATAAATTTACGTCTGTCCATATGTATATATATAGAGTTGTGCATACATTCAAGCTTACACTTTAATACGCAAATGACTTTAGTGCTGTCTTATCAGCTTCAGCAACCTCGCAGCTTGAAAACATATAGCAGACGAATAAAATCTCAAATGCCACTTGACCTTACATGGTTACATAAGCTTGTTTTTCTGTTCAAATATTTCCAAATTTCATAATTTGATAAGCTCATTTGGAAAACAAGGTTAACGTTGAGAAATTAATATTAATAGACAGATTCAAAGTACTTATACATATATACAGTTGAACTTCCCTAACTCAAAACGCCATAATTCACACAAAAACTTCGAGTTGGAGAGGCTTCGAGTTATAGAAGGCAATTTGTATGAATTTTGATCAATTCAAGAGTTCGAGATATGTATGTATATATTAAAAAAATAAAAATAAATAATAATAAATGATCAAATCAGTTGTGATGTGGAAGAAATCTTCCACTCAGTGTAAGCACAGAAACATTTGTATCGAAAAAAAGCAAATTAATTATGTGGATAAGTACCAAGAATAAATGAATATTTACAATAATCAAATACTGAATACATTCCTCTAATATTTTTTAAATATTCTCTGACTTTTGTTTACTCAAGGTGTCTTAAATTGGCCACAATCGAGGTAATTTATTTGTGGAATATTTTCTGTACAATTATTGTATATACTATTTACTTTAAATTTCGATTTTCTCTCAAAAATGTCAGCAGCGAGTAGTTGATATTTCAATTCTAACTATTTATTGTACTAACTTACTATATTCCAAGTGAGCACCTTAAAGGGCTATACCAGTGTAACCCATGAAAAATTAGACCATTTTCGTGAATTTTTCTTTTCAGAAAGTACTCGATCGAATGTTTCGAAATTTTTTTGGAGATAATAAGGTATATTTTCAGCAATATTTTAATTTTTTTTAACAAAAATATTGAAAAATAACGGAGTTATGTGCTGTCTTCGGAGTTGCCAAAAAAAAAATTGCCCTACTGCTGACATGAATCCGGCCAAATGAGTAGCTGAATCAAAAAAAAAAAATTCAAAAAGGTCATTAAAGTTGAATATATTCCCAATACAATGCCCTACGATTATTGAAAAATATCAAAAATTAAAAAATGGCGTAGTTTTGAAACCAAAATCGTTTTTTAGGTAAAAAATGGTCTTTTTTAAGGCAGTAGTCTGCTTTAGAAGCCGAAAAAAGCGTTCTATAGCCTCTGGAACTTTAACTATTAATAGCCAATATTCTTGGATTGTTTTGGAAGAGATTTAAAACAAAACAAAAAAATCGATATTTTGAAGCCAGTAAAGCGGACTACTGCCTTAATGCCAAATTGACAATTTTCAAAAAATCATAAAATCGTTAGTCATTGTATAGTATATATATTCGAGAATACTCAGTTAAGTTTTTGAAGACGATCGGTCAATTTCTCGTTTAGTTATGCTGTCAGCAGTTTTGAGAAATGTCGTTTCGAGATAAACGCGTTTAAAGTTTCGACTATAGCGGCTTCTACGTGCGTGCGGTCGCTCTTTAGAACGCTGCCGTTCAAAAACTATTCAAGATGAGAACTTTAACGCTTTCATAGGATATTTTTGAAAGTATAAACTATCGAATAAGCAAAAAATAAAAAAATCGATATTTTGAAAATGTCACACTGGTATAGCAAATGTATTAAAAAAAAACAGATATAAAATAGTGTCTGATGGTATCGAGAGGAATATATTGGCCGGTTTATCCTTTTCTGATACAAGGAATTTGAATTTCGCTAAATGAAAAGTAGATGAAAATATTGACCGATTTCAGCCATTTGAGCTCATGAAATTCAGTTGTAAGTGAATTAGGTAGACATAAAATTTCAACTGATATGTTATGAGTCAACAGTTAACTCGAGTAAGCTCTGATTTTCGATTGATTCGTCGCTCTCTCTCTCTCTAATTATGACTTTTGCACAAAATTTTATGAAGTCCTGAACATTTATTTCTACATCAAAGTCGAGGGTTAGTCATTGTTTTACTTCTACTTTATGAATTTACAAGTGACATAAGTCCTTTATTTTTATTTAAATTATTTTATTTTCAATATCCAAAAACTTCATTAGCCAAATTCAATATTAAACATTTATAATATTTATATCTCCTCAAAAAGTTAGTTATTTCTGCAGAAAATATAAATATTGTCAGCTTTTTAACAAAACTCTTGACCAATAATGACTAATTTGACATTGTACAAAGGCAGCCACAACAGCTTTCGGCTTATTAACCCTTGTGTTGGTCAAGCAATTGAAAGAAAATGTATAACAACCACAAACAAATTGCAGCAACAAAAATTATAAAACAATAATTTCGCAAATTTACATACAAACTCGCACGAAAATCTCAACTCACAACAACAAGAAATTGCAAGCTCCAACAACAACAATGCCAACAAACAACAATTCCAACAGCCAGCAATTGCAAAACACATCAAATTATGGCAACTCGCCGCCACTGACCACTCTTCTATGTCCACACATGTGTGTGTTGCAGAGAAAAAGTTTATGAAAAGCGAATTATGAAATATTTGAGAAAAGCCAAAACAATGGCAGAAACCACACACAATAATGACATAATTGCTGGAAACTACAACCAAACCGACTTTCGTTTGGAAACTTGAAGCGAATGAAATGCGGTGTGAAAATCGTTTGCGGAGAAGTGGAGTTGAAGTCCACAAAATAAAAACAAATATAATACAAAGTTCAACATACGCAATGGCATGTGTGCGTCTCGTTTTTGTGTAAACGTTTCTAAAAATAAGCGGATCTAGTGTTTTACGCATATTTATTTGCGCTTATGTAAGTTGTTGTGATTTTGCATGCTTATAAATAGTAAGTAGCCAGTTCGTAAACGGCTAATTCGTTGCAGCAAAAAGCGCATGTGTTGTAAACATTTACACAATACTCAATTTTGGAAATAAGTTCAGTGAAGGAAAACTCGGTCGAAAGTTTTTTATTTGATAAAGTTAATCATAGACGAAGTTATCTTAAAAATATTTGTCTGTTTGTGGATATTAATAAGCTGGGAACAGTAGACCAGTTCTTCGTTTGAAGGTTTCAAAAGTTGCTGTCTAGAAATCACTTTCTCATGGAAGAGAAACAATATATATTTCTTTTTTTTTCAAATAAATCTTAATAAAAATTTGTATTTGCTTTTGAGAAATAAAAATCGAGTCAATGTTAAATGGATTTCAACAATTTGAGGTCCTCCAGTCAACGAAAATAATTAGAAATTTAATGTAATGGGAAAATATTTAGAACGATACTTTAACCAACTCTTACATAGTATGTATAATAAACAATCAACTTATTATTGTTGTTTCAACGAGTCAACACGAGCTTAAAATCATCGTTAGAAGACAGTTGAAATACATATTCACATATTGTGGAACCAGCATATAACCCAAAAACAATTACAGAGAAACCTCTCCCAACAGACATCTCTTTTAAACGGACACCTCGCTTGAGCGGATATTTTTTCATGCACCAAGTTAAATTTTTAGAACAAATGACCCTTTATTAGGTGGACACCTCTCTTTGGCGAACAAAAATCGCTCGACGGTGAGTATCCTTCCAAGAGACTGTATGCGTTTCTAGATCTAATGAAGAATCACTTTTGTCAAAGCTGAACTAAGTAGATCAAAATTTGCTATATTTTTTCCAACATAAGATCTTGAACTCTGGACGATTACAAAATTCGATAAAGAGAGTATTTTAAAGACTTATAGTTCAAACAGTCAAAAACGTTCCGTCCGCCTGGCGACAACCCGTATCAACCAAAATTTGTCAAAAGTTATGCTCGTAGAAGCAAAGAAAGAATGAGAAATTAATGTTGCCATTGCTCAATTTGTCAGGATTGTTTTTCACAAATTTAGCTTGTCAAATTTGTTTTTTTTTCATAATATAAAATATCGAAACTCATATAAAAAATTAAAGGTAGTCTAACAATTTATAAATAATTGTATTCCACTGTGATTTTGAGATAATTTAGATACAAAATATCGGTACTGGCAACCATACGTTGTGAGAGACTCGAGAGTGAGAAGCGGCCGACTCGTCTTTACAGGAAAAATCCGAATGACTAGAATGCCTACGGTAGAAGCGGGCGGCAGAAGTGGTGATGACTGTTCGTTTATATTGAAGTCTCGTAAGATAGGCCGCATCGGCTCTCTCCGTCAACGGGTTTACGTCGTTCACTGTTTGAACTATTATACTAAGGATCTTTAAGGAGAATTTGGAAAAGTCTTAGTTCACTTGTTGTTTCGAAGTGATTTCCAATATGTAGAAAAAGCGCTTAGAGTCAAGCGAAAGAATTTCTTAAAATATGAAACGAGTTAAATTAGTTCAATAATCCTTTCAGTTAACCTTCTTTAATTTTACTTGATTTTGAAAATTCCTAACCACTTCGATCTACTAAATTACTAAGCCTCCCAGCATCCAACTTAAAACCGATTTATATAAACGAGCACTTACACTCATTCGACTTATTTTGCAGCTTGTTCGTTGGTTTTATTGCACTAAATACGCTTTTTATAATATATATAAACAGCCATACAATCCAATATACATACAGACGTACACCAGTATGTACTCAGCCGTAATCGCAATTCATTCTCTCACCAAACAACCGACGGACGAAATTGTTAATAATGATAAATGATAGCATTTTACGGATTTTAGTTTTAGTTTCATTTGCAACACATTTCGGCAAAGGATTACTTAAATGTACATATATATATATATATATATATATATATATAGATATATATTGTTATAAATATATATTTGTTATATATAAGTACATATATATATCTATACTTATGCTCCACTGAAGATTTATGGATTTTTAAGTAGTTATTGTCATTTGTTTTGGCTTGTTTTTGTAGGCTTTTGCTTTTTGTGTTTGACTTGCTGCTTGCTGTACGTTGTTGTTGTTGCCTTAGTGGTGCCGTTAATCTTCAGCAAACACACGCACAATTTTCTCAGCGCAATCGTACAGTATAAAATCTGTTGTTTGTATCGTCTGTTCGCACATTGTTTTCGCATAAAACACACACACATACACACACTGCAATACTTAGAAACATACTTGGACTACACTTAGGGCCATTATTAAAACAAATGAATGAATGAATGAGCGAATGAATGATTGTGTCTTGTGGTTGCAGAAATGCCTTCTTTGTTGAATTTTCTTGTGTTTTTGTTTTTGCTTTAGGGCCTGCAATGCTTTTTGTGTGGTTAGGTGGAGAATTCATAATTAACTTGTAATTGCTTTGTAGAAGAGTCTTTGCAAAGTTCACAGATAATTTTATGTACTTATGTGTTTTAGATTTTCGTTTTTCATTATTTATATAGAGTGCTCATTTTTTACAGACTTCCATCTGTAAGCTGTACTGATAAGTTTTCTGATAAGACTATGTGATCAAATTTGATCTGAACTTTTTAGAATAGCATATCAGTATCGGCTTTAAAATAGTTTAATTTTCTATACGGATAAGCAAATTCATGATTTGGGCGGACTTTCTAAGATTTTTTTATATTTTTTTTTAATTTGGTCCCAATGACCTTTGACTTCTCTAGCGAACTTCTAAATCTAGCCACAATTGACTCATCACTTGTGCTTCAAGGCTAATAACTTTGTTTTTGAACTAGAAAAATGCACAAGTAGTCATAGAAAACCAGAAGAGTTGACTAAGATCAAAGATTTTTATACGAATATACAAAGGCTTTTGGCAAAAATCTAAGAAAATATGGTCCGAGCTCGAACGGTGACGCAAAATATGTTCAAAAAGGTGATCAAATTAGTTTTCTAATAAATTCTGAACCAACTTAATGAATAATAATTCACTCTTAATTCTCTTGGAGAACTCACCTTTTTTGCGCATTCATTATCCAACTTGACGAACCAATGAATGACTGTTTGACTTTGTGACGGCGCCGAGAGGAAAAGCGATGATATGTTTATCGCAGCAAATGCAGTAGAAATTTTGAAATTTTCCGCAGATATATATAGGCTTATTGATTTTTTTCTTTTGGCGTCTGAAATTGATACTTTCACAACTCTACTTTACCACCCACGCTCGTCGCTGACTAATGGGCGCGTGGCAGTGTTTATTGTAATCTTTTCTTATTTTATTTGTTTAAAGTATGAATTACACGTTGTAAGGATAATCCCTTAATACTTTGGTACTCCCCAACCGCTGTTTCGGTTTTGGGGTTGTTGACGCTGGGAACTTTTTTACGCTGACGCGTTGACAGGCAACGAAACCTGCTGGTTTTTATTGTTTTAACTGATTTCTCTTTGAACTTTTGATTCGGTTTTATTTCATGATTTTTTTTTCTTCTTTTTTTCCAATTCACTTATATGCAGTTTTTCGTTTGATGGTTTGATTTTGCTTCACCTGTTCGAAGAATTTACTTGATTTTTTGGTTATTTCAACACACATTAACTAGCTGTATTGTTTTTGTGATACCTGAAAATCTTTGCTAAAATGAATTGTAATACAATAGAGGTTAATAAAGCACAATTTCACTAAAAAATCCCCATTCATGCTTTGGAAAAGTTCCAAAAATTGTCTACATAAATAATCTGTTGTGTATCGCCATTAAAAAAATTTCGGATTTTTCACAGGAAGTTAAAAATAGTTAACTAGATTATAAAATTTTTTTATTAAATTAATTGACTTCAATAATTGTTTTTAACATATTCGAAACTTTAGTATTAAGAGACATATTTCTTATTTTATGCGAGTGCCAATAGAATGCTCAACTGGTCTAAAATTTCCAAAAAGATTTAAATGACTCTTGTAACATTACTGATTTGAAATAAGAGATGCATTAAATCTGTTTTTGCCATTTCGATATACTTTGGTTGATGTAGACCTATTTCATATTTTAAGCGCGTGCCATTAGAATGCTTAACTGGTATAAAATTTCAAAAACGATTTTGAGTGACGCTTCTAACTTTTTTTCAGTGAATCAAATGGTACATTTTTGGTTTTTTATTTAAAGAGATTTTGACAGCATTATATATGAAATACCCAAAATATATCCAACTGTTAAAAAAAATCAAATTTGATCAAAGATGCATTATTGAATATTAGCTTTTCATTGACAAAATATGAAAAAGTTTCTAAAATATGCTGAAGAATGTTCAAAATTACTTGGTTCTGTAATTCTATATACTTTCCTAAGAAAAAATATTTTAATACAAATTTTTGTGGTTTCCAAAACCTGGCTGGGGAGCACAATGGGCCTAATAATGGCCTAAGTGCGGCCGCTTGCCGTCAGGCTCTCTTTGCTTCCCTTTTCAACCAAAACCTGGCTTGCTATTGGAAAATATTTCACCTAAACAAGCTTTAAATGTCTTTCGAAAAGTAAACTAATATGAATTTCCGTGTGATTTGTGAAATTTGATTTCAAAAAGTTCAATTTCATAAAACTCAATACAATTTTGTTCAATTATTTCTCACACAAAAAACACAAAGCTAGTGGAAAAGCTTATAGTTTTTGTAATTGTACAAATATTTCGTTTATCTAAGAGGCTTTTTTGTTTCATTATTTGATTATAACGCCAATTTCATTTCACCTAACTACAGCCTAAAACATTTGTGGCGAATTGCTTTCTTTCTACTTATTTTGGTAGTTTTCGGTGAGCGCCGCATTTTTCATGGCAAAGGGATTAGTGTCACGTTAAGCGGCTTTCCAATTTCATTTCGAAAAATCGCTTTACTGTTTAGCGCTGGCATGAGAAAGAAATTTCTGCACATTAAGGCACATCATCAGCTGTTGTAATATTTTAATTGAACATTAAATGCCATACAAATAAAAAAAATATTCTTGGCAGTTGTACAACAATTCTACAACAAAGGCAGCACATTTCAAAAACTTTTTTTTTTAGCTAGTTCTACGTTTGTTTAGTAAATCGCACACTTTTCAGTTTGCAACGCACATTTTTCACCAATTTTATTCTCGCTTTTAATTTCACATAAAATTCCGCTTTTCATGTTTTCTTCCAAATATTTTTATTTACACACTGTTTGACCTCTCATCCACGCCCTTTTGGCAGTTTTGTTAACAATTCTCGCAATTCTTTTCGTTGCCGAACACACTTTGGCACGTGACTCACTCACTCGACGGCAATGTCACATGTGACAGTGCTACTACTGTTAGCATTGCGGCTGCCGCCTGCTTGTCTAACTGTTTTTTAATTTTACATTTCCATTTTCAACACTTCACCAGCCAACTAGTCTGGCAATGGCTTGGCGACCCCGCTGCTTTTCGGAGGTGAGCACTTTTGCACCTTTTGCTCCGCACCAGATTAGGTCACAACACAGCACACACGTGCTTGAGCACGGCAAGGACTAGTTTTGTGGACAAAAAAACACAATTTAAATTGATTAATATTCAGTATGATTTCAATCACTATATCGCAGATTAAAAAAAAAAAATTCACTGTTCAACTGTAAAAATTCCACATCTTATTTGCTCACCAAATTAATTTCACTTTTGTTTTTTAATTTAATTATATTTTTTAAATTTACAACATCCTTATTAGCTGATTTAGTTTATTTCAAGCGCGCGCGCCCGTGTCTGTCCTACTCTGATGTCTCTGTTGGCTGCGTCTGTGTCCGTCTCCGTCTGTTTTGTGTGCTCCAGCGCGTTTGGTCACAATCCACAAAATTTTCGTGGCACAGACGGGCGCCACAGCAGCACCGTGCTCGTAGAGTGCTCAAAGTACTCAAAAAATAACGGGAGCATAACGTTAGCAAACGTCAGTTGGCGGAGCGACAGTTCGGCAGCTCTTTCACTTGAGTTTTGCTGTTGGAAGCTTTGCAGTTGTCTAACAAAATCCAAAAACGACCGACAATCGCCTTTCGTGCTGGCGACGTGCTCTTCGGGAATTTCGTTTGAGTTTGTAGAAGTTTTAGCGTAGCGGAGTTTCGTAAGTTATTGGGAGCTACAGTGGCTACGTGAATTCTACATTTTAACTTATATTGAGGCATTGGCGAAATATATGCCAACATATTTATTTAATCTGAAGTTTATACATCCAAAACCTGGTTTATGGAAAACTGAATAGTCGGGGTAGTGAAGAGAGCCCAAAGTCTTTACAGTGCCTTTACTTTATTTTTCATAAAAGCTCTCTTTTCTATTGTAGGCTTTCAGCTCCTACTTCTTATAGTCCCATCTAAGCTTGACTCTTTCCATTTCCGTCTTTTTGTTCTAACCTCATCCTCACATCCCATCTTGTCGGGATATCTCACATGTTTCATAAACCTTGAATATAACAACCAAATACCCCGAATTATCTCCTAAAGTTGGAAGATCTTCTTAACGGAAATCTGTTCCCTTGGGAACTAGATTTGAAACTGCAAATGAGATCATTATATCGTTCAACTTTTTCGAAGTTTCAATACTATCTGTAGAGAGTAATGTTGGAACGGTTTTTGTAAGCTCGAGACATTTTGAAGAAAGTGTGGACAAATCTATTACTTGGATCTAAACTTGGAACTCAGTTTTGAATAAACTAGTTCTGGTTAAAAGGTCAGTATTGAATGGTGCTCTCATGGAACTCAAACTGACTGAGTTCGGAAACAGCTGATGGAGTTCGGACATAACTAAAAGTAGTGCCTAGTAGAAAAAAGAGTGGACTCGTTTAAGGATAACCGTCAATGAAAAATTTGGAGTAGCACGAGCAACTAAGTGGACGCTATGAAAACAGTGAGTGCCACAACATGGGAGAGCGGTGAAAAATGAGCGAAATTCGAAAAGCCTGCAAAAGACGTGAGCTATCAAAGCTGTCGATGGCATGTGGAGCGAGTGTGTTTGACAAAGGAGCTGTCAAAAGCGCTTCTATGTTTGTGTATATTTCGGGATTTTGTTTACAGAATCTGCACAGAAACAACACCCAGCTGAGTGCAGAGTTGCCGCAGCACACGCTGCAAATCGATGGAGACCGGAGGAGGGGGAGCGCCAACACAGGCACTGGCAGATTGCTGATTGCTGTGTGCTAGCTGTGTTGAGCGGAGGGGTGCGCGTGCGGGGCGATGCCAAAGGACATGCGTTCGTGCAAGTTGACACTTAAAGTGGCTGTTACATGCGGATACGAAGTACAAGCAAAAGGAAAACTTGTGTGTAACAAATATACACACGCGCGTTGACATGCTGTGGACTGCTATGTTGTTTCGACTGCTCAAGTTGAAACCGACTCAACATGTTTCCTTGGTCACAAAGCCTGTAATATGATTTTGCACTCTGCAGCCACAGCCACTAAGAGTTGCTGCTTTTGGCACTGTTAGCGCTTGTTCTTGGCGCTGGCATGTCTTGCTGTTTTTGCATTTTCCAGCGGCTGAAATTGACGGCTGTCTGTGCCTTTGTGCGCTCGCTGCTAGCGCCTGCCAAACTGGAAAATTTTCCGAAAATTTCAAACCTGTGCACGCGCGCGGGTGTGGTCAGCAATACGCCTCACATACATAACGACTGGCGCATATATACAAACATACATAGATATATATATATGTATGTGCGACGCTACCTAACTAGCTACATACGTATAGAGTAGGCGCTTTGTAGCCGTTTGCAGTTTTTAGCCAGTTTCAGCTGGTTGTTGTTGCTTTTTTCTTTTTCGTATTTCATTAAATTTTTTTTTTTTTTGGTTTGCGCTCACTTGCTACAGCGCGCCAACTTCTCTCCGTGCAAACCGGAGTCGCGGTGAGCGCTATTGCGTGCCAAAGGTATTTGCAGACTTCGCTGTGTAGAATTTTTCCTCGCTGTTTGGTCCCCCACCGCTTGCGCGTTGTTGCTGCTGCTTTTCCAATACCTTACTATACAGGCTACATACAGGCGCGCGCACACATACACACACACGCGAAAATCTATGCATTTTTTAGTGTAAAATATTAAGGCGGCACATGTGCATAATTAAAGGCACGCCAACCAACTAGACGCCTGCAATTCTACGGTGGAATCACACAAAGAACACGATTTACAGCGTTTTTTAACTGCTTACTGCGCTCGATAATGATTTACGAGACTTTTTCGTGTTGGAAACGCCAACTTTTTCACGCCACACAGCGATACACAACAGATTTTCCCACCCTTAAGCGCCACCAAGCGCACACACACACAAGTCACGGCGCTAGTTCCGATTGTTGACATTTTTAATTGCTTTTGCTTATTTATTTCATTACCTTCACGTTTCACACACAAACGCGAGACTCACGTACACTTGAAGTTGTTTTTGAAAATTTTCACCACTTTTGTGCGAGCGATTTGCTAGCGCATTTGATGCCTTAGAGCTGGCGACTTCACTTCGATTTGCTTTTGACTGAAAGCACACACACACTCACACATACACGCGCGCACTGTATATCGGGTTAATGATTTTAGTGGTTGTGGCGCTGTTGGTGAATAGCTGTGGTAGTGGTGGTGTTGGTGTTGCTGCTGACTGTGGCAAGCATAGAATTTTCCGACGGCCTGTGTATCTATCAGACAGTGTAGCGCACACGCTTTGATTAACCGAACACGTTCGCTTGACGGGCACAACAACTGAGTACTAAATTGCGGAGCGTCAGGCAATCGCACAGCAACCAGCGCTGGAAAGTCGAAAGCTAAGCGAGACAACAGCGAGCGCACAACTGCACAAGCAGCGCGACCTGTCGAACAGCGTGCAGCCGCTCAGCAGCGCACTTGCAGTCTAACAACAGAGCGGCGGCGAGTCAGAGAGCGCGAGCAATGGCAGCAATTGCGCATAAGCGGCGCTGCTCAGCGCTCAAGCCAGCAGTCACAAATAGCATCATGTAATAAACGGAGTCATGAGAATATTGGAAATTTCTGGTCCAAGCAGGTTGGCTGAGTGCGCGACTCACTGGAAGACAACGCGCGCTCTCAGTACTGTCTCTTCGTTCGTTTCATATGCTTTGAATTCTTCACATTACAGCAGTGGCTGCTGCGCATGCGCAACGCTACGGATCTTCATTCCGGCCAGCAGCAGAGGACAACTTCGTTATCTTGTTTGTCTTCAATAATGCCACAGTTGGACAGTTTGTGCCACTCAGGTGCAACTGCTTCTTATATTTGTCGCGCTCTCTCTCTCACTCTCTTTGTCGCTCATTATCAGTGCATCCTTTGCTGTCTAACGCGCTCTATATCTAACCTGTTGTTGTTTGTGTGTGGTAACAGCGTTTGTTTGATGTTTTGGTTTTGTGGCAGCTCAGCTCAGCTTCTCGAAACCGGCCTGAACCCTTTAACAATTGAATTGACCGTTGGTGCTTGTTTTGCTTATGAATACAATAAAACAACAAGCATACCCGTTCACCACGCGCATAGTTGCACAAATACCGAGTTTGAAGTGTGTACACTGTGAGAAATTTGACTAGAATTTTAGGCTTTAAAAGAGATTCGTGTTCTTTGTTAGTCAGCAGAGGGCAAAGTAAAGACTTATTTTGAGAGAGATTGTAGTTTTTTCTTTAATTTCTTCCTATCCTTTTGATTCCCCATTTGAAGTAGCAAACTTTCCTCTGAAACAGTTCTCTGTGCGTTCGAAGTAAAGGTTCTTTGAAATAGCTTAGATCGCTCGTCCGATTTTCGCAGTTTCTCAAACTCAGCGAGTATTTAACACAATGCCAGCTCGTGATAATAGAGTTAAGAGGGGACTTTATACATTTTAGAAAGCTGAAGTTTATGACTTTTTCAATGAACCTGATTTTTCGAACCTTTCCAAAAATGGAACCAATCACTTTCGCTACATAATTCGGAGTTCAGCCCTGACATCGATGTGCTGTAAACTGGGTTAGTGCTCTCGACCGCCATGGAGACGTATCGATTTCAATACCTCTTAAGACCTTGTTGACCTTGATAGCGTTCCCACGTTAGTCGGGTCCACGTAGTAGGAAGTGATCTGAATTTTTAATTGTCCAAGACTGTCAACACGGCATAATTTCTCAAATTTTTCTAAAGAATATTCTCTATCTCTAGAACAATAACAAATATGACTCTATGGCTGGCATCCTTTTCCGATTAGCCGAAATTCTCGCAGAATACACTTTGAATGAAAAGAAAGGTATATCAAACAGATGTGCCTTTTTCGCAGACAGTCAGTCAGGTGTATTATCTCAGTGTAATCTCGTTTCTTATCGAAACACTGTTCTATAACATACCAACAACATATACCTTGACACCTGTACATACATATTTATGTCATTACATGCTCATCATAACATCTATATATAGAGTACATATGTACATATATATACATTTAAATACGTTATCGATCTGATCTGCTGAAGCCCTTCTTATTTACCAGCCTTACCACTTAAGCGTCTTCTTCCGCTGCTTGGGCTTCAGCTGATACTTTATGCAGTTTGTGTTATTGTTGTTGTTGTTCCTAGCTTTACAGTGGTTCTACAAGCTGCCGCTGCTGAAATGCTTGTCTTCAATGCGCCACATGACTTCCTGCTTTTTGTTGATATTTCGTTTTCGCAGCACTCACTCAACAACTGCAGGTTCTTTTGCTCTTCATTCATCGCAAGAGACGCGCTTGTGTTAGTTTATTTCTGTGTGGGTCTGTGTGCGCGTGTGAAACCTATTATGTACTTTAAAGTTGGCCCTAAACTTCGCCATCAAACACAAGTTCGACATATATATTCTTTTGGTTTGTTTGTTGTAATGCTGGTACATGAAACCAGTTTCTTTGTTGTTGTGTTACTTTGGACTTCTCAAGAGTTTGGCGCTTATGCTTGGCATTTATGCTACATTCTTATGGTGTGTTTGTTGTTGTTTTTCAGTTTTTGGTAAGAAACCAACCAAGTTTTATGCTGTGAGCTGAACTTGTTCTGTCTGAGCAGAAGCTTTTCTGTGTCAAATGGTTGGATGTAAGTATGTTTGCATGCTGAGGCAAAGGTATTTCTAGTACATAAGTGCTTACATATATATATAGGTATATATATGCGAATGCATTGCTGCACCGGTCACTTCGAAAAATGCATTTTTTATTATTGTACTTTATGCTAAGCATATACATACATACATACATATGCAAATACATATTGACAGCAAGTATATGGCAGCTCCAGCTCTGTCTGCTCACTGTTGTGGAAAATCGTAAGTGTGTGCTAACTGCATTTTTACAATACTCATTTGTGCATCATTTTTCTTCGTTTTTATTGTAATTTATTGCGAGTGATTTGCTGCTGCTGCCTCTGCTCAGCAGCTCACACACACAGGCATACATGCATACAAATATGTAAATATTTTGACATTTGTTTATTATAATCGGAAAAAGCGCATAAAACATGTGATTACTGACAACAACAACAAACAACAACAACAATCAGCTATAGTTGTCTCGCTGCATCAACATCAGCAATGCACGCATCGCTTCAATCGCAATTTCAACCACAACTCAAACATCATCAGCAGCAAAAGCAGCAAACTTTCGGTGGCTCACCATTGTTTTTTCGCCGCCGTCGCTGCTGCTGCTGCTTTAGTAATTTGTTGTAGTTGTAATTAATTACATGAAAAATTATGTTTTTAAACTCTTTTGACAGCTCAAAGGTTTATAATCGTTTTGACTGCCTTTTGCATTTGTTGTTGCTGCTGCTGCCTGTATGGTAGACTTTGTTGTTGTTGTTGTTGTGACGGCGGTTTTCCGCAGTTGTACACATATTTGTATTTGTACCCCGTCGGCGCGTTGATGCGATAAATTGAATAAAGTGTTAATAAATAAATAGTTTTTTCAAAAATTACTTCATTTTGTTGCATTTGTTGTCGGTTTGGCTGTCGACAATAATTTAAATACATATATTGTTGTAACCGCACTATACTAATAAAAATGAATTATCTTGCTTGATTATCGAATTTATTATTGACTTGCTGATTTAAATGTTCAAATTAATTAATACAGAGTGGATTGATTGATGATTTGTACAGTATTGGAATGGCATATATGTATGTATATAGGTTTATAGATATTTTATTAAAATATTATGTTATATTTAAAACAAATGCTTAATTTTTCGCATTCTCTGTCTTACTGAGTATTATAAGAATGATCTATATAGGTAAGGTTAGGTTAATCTGACAGGCAGTGAACCACACATAGACCGATTTTGTCCATTTGCGGTACCATATGGAGTGCTGTCACGCAGTCAATGTAAAGTAGTCATCATTTCGGATGCGCTTGATGCGAATTTTAAAAGTTGGTGTGGCTTCACTAACGAAATATCTTCCATATTATCGTACTGTGAAACCCCAAAGTGCTGAAGCGGTTGCTTTGACACTGCCGGACAAGCACACAAGAGATGTTCCATTGTTCCTATGCTACCTGCGCTTGACATTTTCGGCATTATTCGCTTTCTGTCAGCCCCATTTTGTAGGCGTGCGTAGCCCCAAGACTGTGACCAGTGAGTATGCCGATCATGTTACTACATATTCTTCTATCTACCGCTTTACACATAACTTTTGCGGTTTTGCATCCTGGTAGATCCTTCCAGCGCGCCTTGAACTTTCTTAACAAGTTCCTGTATTGATGATCATATAGGCAGTGCATGGGTTTACCTACGTCGATCACTCTTTCAGATCACAGTTTTACGCCTCTCTTGGAAATTTCGTCCACTACTGTGGCCTGACACCCAGTAGAATTGGAGTCGATTGTTTCTGGGGATATCCGCCACTGCTGCCCTGCTACCCAAGACGCTTTTGGCCGATACGCAAAAAGAGGATATTGCCTTGATTGACGCCTGACTATCTACGTATATGTTCATTCTAGAGTAGCCTGGTGGTGCTTTCAAGAATAGCTCATGACAGTACATCCCCGCGGCCACTCCGTCCTCCATTTTCAAGCCATCTGCAAATATATTATTTTAATGTGTTGCGTGCGGCTGCCATACCCTTACGCCAGCCATCTCTTTCCAGGTTTACTTTGAATCTTCTCTCCCATTTGAACAGCGGGGTCTAGTAGTCGATGCTTGTTATGTTGCCATTTCCCATTGAGCTATGACCAAAGGTTCTGTGCGTAAATTCTCCTGCTGCCATTAGTCGTTCCGCCATTTTTGCCGCGCTATTTTCAGCAAAGAAATCTATAGGTGGCAGATGTAGTATTAGTTCAAGGGCAGCCGTTGGAGTAGTTCTTAGTGTTCCCGTTATGCAAAGCGCAGCGAGCCGCTTAACTCTTTCCATTGATCTTTAGAACTAGGGATTAAAATATATAATTTTCAGTTATGTCTGTCTATGGGTCGACTGAAAGTTTTTACCGATTTGTTGCTCTTGAGCGCAATACGCTTATGTAATGATCTTCCCACTTTTCGATACCATTTTGGAAAAACAATTTCTTCAATAATTTTGAGAATAGGAAATGGTCTAGGAGGGACAGATCTTGAGCAATTCCGAGCCTTGTTCTTACAATTTTGTAAGTATTTTTCTTTATATGTAACTCGCTGCCTTAGTAGCTAGATCTATTTGAGATCGACTTGAAATCAATTACATATGGGAACAAATCGGTTAAAATAATATCCACTATTTTCCCATAGCTTGCAACGAATAACAAAAATTGTATGAGGTCATACTAAATTTATATCTGCGAAGCGCGTTACAAGAATAGATTTATTAAACCCATCAAACCTTTCAACCAAAAAGTAGGAAATTTGGAGCAGATAATGAATGAAGATCACACCGCATTACGAATAAACTATTTAATTGCCTTTGAGCCATTGATACACTTTCCCCAATATTTTTCATGCCTAATTGCTTTTACTTTTCGGCGTTCCCAAGCAGATTAAAGTGCCGCAGCGAACCGGTTTTCCGAGAACGACATTTTCGATAAACATAAATCTATGCTTTCTTAGCAGCAAACAAAACAAGCATTTAGAACAGATTAGTGATTTCTTCTTTCAATACAACGCAGTTAAAGGGCATTTTTCCATTTATACAACCCGCCTACCGCAACGTTTCCCATCGGGGAAACCGTGTTATTATCTAGCGGCGATGCTTTCATTGCTATTTCCTGCTGCGCTTTGTTACAATTTCCTTTTTCTCACTTTTCCTGTTGGTTGATGGTTGCGCAACAAACCATCATCAATAATAATTGCAGACAAATCGATTTGTTGCCACGAGGAAGTGATGCGTGCGCACATCCTGAGTGCGAGCGAAATTCATTATTTTTATCAATCACAGGTAAATGCCACAAGGGAAAGTGCGCATAGTACCAACAACAACTAGAAATGTGCGAGAACGTTTTTACCTCAATCAATGGGTGGCACAAAGAACGCGAAGGCAAAACCTGAGAATTGATTTTTTTGCCGCGCGCACACATCAGAGCGACTGCGCATGTGCAACGTCGTTGCTACATTTCCCACGGCAATGCGGTGAGCGGCTTTGAACCGTACGCGCTAGACAGATAAAAACTACTTAAGTGTGTAGGGAACGCATGTAAGCAAGTAAATCTCGCATGCTCGTCGGTTTTTTGCTGTTGTTGTGCGCTGCTGTAGCGGCGAACGTATGACGCGAACAGGTAGACAGGCTATTAACGCTTCGTCATTAAATTCCCATGATGCACCGAAAGGTCCGTAGCAACGCCGTGACGCTTGGCTTGCAGTTTCCCTAAGCTCTATGAGACCGCGCGCATCTTAGTTGGCAGTTAGTCACTAATTAAGCGGCATTAAGTAAGAACTCAAACATTTAATTAGTTGGCAATTAAGAATCCGCTTTGATCGACGAGGAGACGACGACTTGTGCAATGAGTTTACGACTATTGAGTATTTACAACCAAGCACCAGCCTTGCAGTCTCGTCGTTTGAGCGTGAGCGCAGAATTCTCAGGGCGCGCTGCAAAGCCATTAAAATTTATGAACAGGTAGACAGGTACTCCAGCGCTCGTCACGCTTCGCACCGCTGGAAGGTGCAACAAAAAATCGCGAACAGCTTCCAAAGGCGAGTGCGAAAATCTGTAAAGGGCGACATGAGTACTCGGTGTCTCCTGCTGCATAGAGACTGCGCAATAGCAGTTTCGAAAATGAACTGCGAAAACTCGAGGTAATTGAAGTCGTACGTGCCACACAGGACGAAGGCGGCGCTCTCGTTGTGAGCGCGTACTCCTTGCCGTCCACTAACTGTACAAGAGAGACACTATAACTCTCTCTCGCATTCCAACTCCTCGGCTTGCTCTACTTAACGAAACTGTCTACTGTGTCTATTGCTGCGGGGCCGCCTGCCAACTGAACGAAGCATCCACCTTTGTTGCCATTGTTTCGGTTTGCAATTTAACGCTCATTAAAAATTCAAAGCGGGTTCGTTTGCAGTACAATTAAAGTGTAAGGGTAGCAAAACATTAGCTTACGAGCAGTAAACAAAGGTATTTCGATATTGCGATACACCATACCGCCCGCACAGACACACACACGCACATATGTATATAGAGTCTAGTGTACGTTTTTAGACACAAAGGGGCCTTGGGCTTATACTCGTACGTAGCGCCATGTGTGTATAAGATAATTGACCAGTCGTCGCATACAAAGGCAGGGGTTTGTGCAAATAGTAATTTAATATTTAGCAGCTCTGAGGGGGAATTTGCGAATATAAAAATAAACAACTGAAACAATCGATGTCGCAATTATATAAAGCGATTTGTCGTATTTTTTAAGGAACATTAAAGCGGTTGTAGAATAATATTTGTTATTTAAAATTGGCAGGAATTTTGTAAGCCTCCACATATTTGTGTTATGATTGTTGCCACCTTTTTGGAAAATTAATTTTGAAGAAATTGAATCGTTAAATTACAATTAAGCTCAATGCTGAATATATCTTTAAGACGTATTATCAACAATTTCAAGGAATATGGGTAGTTAAAGTGGAAAGATGGTTTCTATTTTACCCTTATGGGTATCAAACTTCAGTTTTACGCTGTATTTTTTTTTTATTAAGCTGACAGCTATGGCAATTAAAAAGAATTTTTAATAATATTTTGGTCACCGAAGCCGTATTATCGAATATTTTAATGAATTTTTGACATATTTTTTAATAATATTTGACATTTTTTGTCTAAAAAGTGTTGAAACACTTTAATCCACAAACATTTAAAATTTGTTGCCGTGGAATTTATATATAAAAATTATAATTAGGGTTTATAGATATGATTGAAGTACACTTTTTGTCAGTCCAAGTTTTACCAAATTCAATCAACCGTAACAAGTCGACCATATCGAATCGAATGGGCGAGTTTCATAATAAAAAAATATATATATAATTCATATATGATGAACTAAACAGGCAATAATCAATTTAGTTCTATTGTCATTTAAGACTTTACAAGTTCTTTTTCAGAGCATTACTGAATCTACGAGATTCATTAACTTTTAGTTTTGATGTAGTATTCACTTCAGAAGTTCTGATTTGACATACAGACAACTCTGTTCAAAAAAATGTTTAAATCAAAATCTCCTCAAGTACTTTCCCGAATATTTCATTAAACTCTTAACACATTTATTTTATTTAGTTTGATTTTTTTCGATGGGTGGCCACTCTATACTGCAGCTGTCTATATTAAAACTTATTACTTGTCTGTAGATTTATAGTGCTAACTCTTTTTCAAAATATGAATAAAAACGCCTTCAAAATACAATATTTCTCTAATTGTTCGTGTATTTCTACTCTACTTCCTTAGTAACCAAAGTTAGACCTATATTTCGCAAGCAGTTTGAGGTCTCGAAGAAGGTATAGTCGTTAACACAAATCTCTTAAAGGCATAAATCTATTCTAGTAGTCAAAATATTACTATCGGCAAAGTAATTTTGAAATATTGACGATATATACAAAGCAATCTTCCCATTCAAAGTTCGAAAGGTACATTTTCGAGCTCTGCAAATTGAAAGAAATAAATTTCAAAACGATTATTATTATATCCGATTACTATTGGTGCTGGGTTAATGCTCTGCTTCTACTCGATTCGATTTTAATGAGTTTTAATGGAACTTATTTCGCAATAAAAATTATTTATTATATTTTTTACCAAACAGTATTGAAAAAGTATCCTTAACCCTTTCATGACATTTTTGTGCCTATAAGCAACAACCTGTAACTAATGAACAAGGATACATAGGACTTTGAAATTTTTATCACTTCATATTTGAGTTAAGACTAATATATATCTGTCCTAAAAAAATATTAGCTCCGCCAATTTTAAATTCGGGCATGAGAGGGTTAAGAGTTTCTGAGTATAAAATGTAAATCAACAGTATGTTGCTTCTTCCATATCCAAAACTATGGCAATAATTGGCGAATAAGATTCAGCTATTTTCACCGATTTTAAAATTATAAATGAAATAATTACTGCAAAATTACAAAATGCCATAGCTTAAAGCACGCACCGTCATTTAGCGCATCAACGTTTTGAAGTGTTCGCCACTGCGCTGTAAATACACTAACTAAATTTATAATCACTGATGTGCAGTTATACCTTGGCAGCATTGCAAGCGCGTAGGTTGTGCATACTTATTTGCGTTTTATGAGCACTAATTAACGAGCTTTCTATATATACCTTATACTATATGTAGGCACTACACACTTTATCGGAATATTGAAAGCGAGGCGCACCGGTTGGTAGCGATATTCATATACGCGTTGCTGGCAAACGCAAGCTTTGTTGCTATTGCTGTTATTATTTTTACTTATAAACGTTGTTGTAGTTGTTGTTGTTGCTTTTCGGTTTGTTGTTTTGTTGTATGCGCGCTTGTCACATCTTTGTAATGAGTTAATGTACAAGGATTAGAGCGTGTTGATGCAATAATGATGTACGAGCATTATAATTATACGCTTCACACGTTTGCCAAGCATGGCGTTAAATAGTTTCACAATGTTGCACCAACACCAACACGCGCACACGCGCTCACACACATGTAAATGGAATTACATATGTATATATATATGTGCGCAAATATGGCAAGGATGTATGTTAGTGGTAAGTGGCAAGTGGCAAGTCGGCGCCGGCACATTGCCATTCACCGCAGCGAAGCGCGTGAATTAATTCTACATAACGGTACATGTCGGATTGTTGTTGTAGCTGGCGCGCTTTCAATAGGCGTCGCCCGCTTGTTGGCGTGGCGCTGCAGGGGGGCGGGGCGGTTGGCAGTCTGTTAGCAGCGTTTGTGCTGCCATTTGAACGCTGAATGTTGCCACTTGCAGTTGCTGGTTTTTCTTCACGGCAACGCGGCGTAGGTAGCGCGCGCGCTAATAAATATGAATATGTAGGTATTTAAAACACGTGTTGTTGTCAACGCGCCACTAAATGAGTTTTACTAATTTGACTGTGTGTGGTTGTGGGTGTGTTTACACCTGAGAATAACGCCAGCGCCACTAAGGCTTTCACAAGGCAGTAGCATGAGCCTCCGCCATACATACACACACATATATCTAAACTGACATTGCGCTTCCCGCCTGTCTGCGCTTCAGATCTCTGGGTGATAAGGCAAAAAATAAATTAAGATTTACGACACTCCCTCCCAGTGGCACTAATTCCCATACCACATTTGCCGCCGCCACAGCTCATATTTGCGTTAGGCACTTACTAGCGCCCCGCTCCGCCTCGCAAACGTGTGCGAAAAATTTTCTCCTCCATTAGTATTTCTAATTTTAGTTTGGCACATGCACACGCACCTACGCCACTGCCACTGCCGCTGCCTCTAACTTAGCGCTTCACTTAGTTCTCTTCGCATTCGCGGCTAACTGACTGTCTGACTAACGCACTTAGTTGAGCCGGGAAGTTGCTGCGACTCCGGAAGCGGGGAGGCCTCCGCAGTTAGGCTTTCAGCTGTGCGCACAGACACACTCACTTACTATATATCCACATATATGAATATTAACAGCACAAATACGTGCACTTTATAAATATAATATCACTGTGTGTCAAGCGTGTGTGTATGTCGATGCGTTTGTGTGCCAGGCGGAGGTTATCCAAACTCGTGTAGGCGTGTTATACTCGCAGCAGCGTATGTACGTTGCAACTCTCACATGGCTTGTATTAAATGAGCTCCATTACGGGCGTAGGTGGCACACACAAATACCCGGGCCCATGGCTCAGCAGTGAAAATCGCTTATTAAACTACAAACTGTAATAATTCAGGCAGCTATTGGGACTACAGGTACACACTAGTAAGCGGATCATGGCTGATGTGTGTTTACCAGCGGTTCGGTGTGTATAACAAGGTAATGTTATTAAAACCTCTCAGCTATCGGCGCAAAATTAATTTTAAAATAAATTTCTACACAAGTGTGTGAGTAAAATAGAGTAAAGCGTGGTATTATTAACAATAATATTAAATTCGCTGAATGAAATGAAGCTTACAATGAAATAGATTTGGAAATGTTCGTAGCTCTTATGTATTAGAGGGATTGGTGGGATGGCAGCACGTGCACTGGTGGTTCGCTACTAATTTGATATATAACTAGTATGAATTTCCTTCTCAAATGATGATGAGATAGATGGGTGTGTGTTAAATAAATGACTTGAACGTTAACACCATTTGACTATCGATTAAGCTAATTTATCTGGAGTCTGAAAGAAGTTCTTCGAAATACATAAAAGATATTTTTGATACATCAGTATATTTTTAATTTAATATATTCATAGAAAATAATAAAATTACCTGGAAAATAAATAAATTAAATAGAGTAATGTGAAAAGAATTATTGCATCATAAGGCTATTCGATCGTTGGTACCCCATGCCTTTATTGCTGGGTTAAGTTGTCTTCTTGTTTATACTAGATCTTCTGCTGGACAAAATATGTCATATTGTTCTCAGCTACTGAGCTGTAAATCGTAGAAAGGTGCATTAACTTGTATGTATTAACAGTCTCAAGAGAGCTGACACCTCATTGAAACCACTTATGATTCTCTAGTACTTCTGTGATTGGTTGTTGAAGTACATTCCTTAAAATATATTATCTCTTCTCTTCCCTGGCTTATCAATATACCATATAGGCCTTTAGGAAAAAAGCTTCCAAAAAGATATTCTTCTATTCCATCCAATTCTAAATATGGCGTCTTACTTATCTTACATTTTTATTTTTATTCCCAAAATGCTTCCAAAATTTTTTTTCCTCTCAGATTTAAAGTTTATTCTTAACAATGTTCATTATCGATTTTAGGTTAAATGGTTATATACCTTTTTTTGGATCGAAAAATTCGAAAAAATGGTTATGTTAAATTTTCGAAATGTATACTTTTAAAAATATCCTCCAATAATATATCCAACAAAGACCAGAATCAAAGTTATAGGTCTTTATAGCGCGCCTGAATAAATAATTTAATTCACGAAAAATGTGCAGTTGAAACATTGAGCTCGATTATCTCGAAATTTTATTTTTTGAAAACGGCCTTAACAGTGAGCAAGATTTCTCGAAAGCCATTTTACCGATTGTTCTGTAATTTTCAGATGCTGTTCATATTAACTAGTCATTGTTCGTGAACGAAAGAAATTTAATTTGAGAAAAAAATAATATTTTTTTTTTTTGGTTGGAAAACTAATTTTTGGGAATATCAAAAATCGACATTTTTGAAAAAGTGTACCCAATTTTCGTTTATAATTTTTTAATGCAAATCCCTTCGTTCACGAACGAAAAAATACTACAAACTGGCAGTTTTTTGTTCGTTCATGTATTTCAGATAAGCTGTTCTTCTGTGTAAAAACGGGGCGTTGCCGAATATGGGCCATGGACGTCACAATTCTCCGAATATTCTAATACACTTATTTCTACAAATAAGTCAAAATATGTACAACTTGACATTAGGAAAGTCGTTTGGAAATATATAATGTAAAATACCTAAACATAATCTCAAAAATGCTCAACTTATGAAGTAAAATTTGTACAAGGACTTTATCTGAATAAATTGTCAGTTTGACATAAAGTTGTTTTCGAAAATTCGAAATTACTTTTTTCAACTATCATTCTCACTATTTTGAGGTTATTTTGTTTCGAGAAAGTAGTTTGAAATGCCATTATGAGATACATATATGGAGTTGTTTTCGAAAATTCGAACTTACGACAACTACCCTCCTCTTTAGTATCTTTAACAATATTTATATCTCTAGAGAAATGAATTTCTAGCCAATACAGCGCTTTTAACTGTTTTAACATCCAACTATCTTGTTGGCTTTGTAAGTACATCATGTAAACTTTAGTTGAAATAAGACAACTCAACTTTAAAGAACAATCTGAGAAACAACTAAGTACATATCTCATATAAAGAGCTCTTAAATAATCACTACAAATACCGTTATCTCAAATTTTCCGTTTTCAATCTAAACAACTCATCAACGCATTCAAGATTTTAAGAATCACTGCAAACAATTAAGTCAATCTCGGGCTAATAAATAATAATTATAAGCTCCCCATGTCAATTTGAGAATAAATATTTCCAGCAAAAATGTTCAACTAAGCGGATTATCGCCGCTGCATTTCCCAAAACAAACATACATACTTCCATAGATATACACGCTGGGAAAGCAGCACGCATAGTTGAAACTCATATGTGAGCATTTAATTAGCAGCGCACAGCTAAATGAAGCACCAACATTATGGCTAGTTTACAAAGAATTTTCCACTTATTGAAATTCTCAGATTTTTGTGGGAATTTCTAAAGTTCAAATATGCCAGTCCAGCACAACTACATACATATGTGTGTGCATGTATAACACTCCATTTCATTACTTCGCTCTTCAGCGCATTATTAGACACTGTTGCTATTTTGATGTTCACTTAAATGAAAATGACACAAAATTTAATGACACACTGATGGCAGCGAGCGAGCAATAAAGACAACAAGCAACAATATGTTCCACCCCCTCAACAAATAGTTTTCCAGCACACACACACACTCACACTTAGAGGAGCATATATGTACTAGTGTGCTGTGGCGAATGAAGTGGCTGGTTGCTTGGTGGTCGGGCAGCTGAAACGCGCTGGACTCCGCCGCGCTGCTGAAGCGTTCAAGCGTTTGGGTGTTATAGTTTTCACATGCTTTTCGTGCAAACTCACGCACACACACACACACATATAAAAACATAAAAATGCTATGCTCGCAGGCGATGAGAAGTGAACAAGTGTGTGCGCACTTAAGCAAATACTTGTATGTGCTGCTCAAGCGCTGTTTACACGCTCCACTATATGTGGCAGCGGCTATTAAAGCGGCTATTTATGCAGGCGTGCGTGTGCTAGCGTGTGTGTGTTTATTAGCGTTTATGCGGGCGCACAAGCGCCGATTAAGTTATGCATTAAATGTGTACGCTCGCCTTCGAAATTGCCGCATTTAATAGACACAGCGGCACTTATGTGCTATGATTTACTATATTTTTCAGCAATTTTATGACATACGCTAGCTACACCAGCAGTAAGTGCGTACAATGTTTTTCGCAAAAAATATATAAGTATATGTAAGCAGATATGTTTTGGTTTTATAGTAGTTTAATGATATTTTTCAGTCCTCAAAATACAACAAACTACTCCTTTTTGGTTCTTATTTATTTATTGTGGGTCATAAACTGACAACCTTAGTTCAAAGTGGTAGCTGTTTGGTATGGTTTTGAAATTCTTTCTCAAAGTAATATTTAAACATTTTTGAGAATTTCTATTTATTAGGAGATATACATATTAAAGTTTTTCAGAACAACAGTCCTTTCTCAGCTGTTGCGATCATGCAAAAGATTTCGAGAATTTCATGTAAAAATCTAGAATTTATCAAATCATATTTAATCGAGTGCGAATCGAACGCTCAACCGATTTAAAATTTACCCTGAATATACTTTTCAGACACTGGAGAGGCCTGAAATGTGCAACAACATATATTGAGTGTTTATTTAAGTTAAAAAATCAAAAGAAATTGACGATTCGAAAGATTCTTTGATAAACCACTTATGAAAGAGAAGGTTGTGAACGAATTCAAGAATGAAACTTATGGTACTGCCAGCTCAACTCAAGAATTTTGAGCGAATTTAACTGATGTTCTTTGAATATATACGAAATATCTTCAGTATCTTTGAAGAGCCAATATGGAATTTCTCAAGAAATATTTTGGTATTATTCGTTTATCAATATGTGATAATAAAAGGTAATGGGAGGATTCCTCCCTTAAGGAAATTATAAGCAGAAGTACCCAGCAATGGTACAGGGACGGGTCTAAGACAGCAGATGGTATAGGTGCCGGGCTCACGGGACCACGCATCAAGCTGTCGGTGCCCATCGGACATTTTCCCAGTATCTTTCAAGCTGAGTCTAGCTATTAGCAAATGTGCTGTAGTAATAGTGGACAGGGACTATCACGGTGAACGAATTGTCATCATCAGTGATAGTCATGCGGCTCCCCAGGCACTGGCATCCTTCGAAATAAACTCGGGGTTGGTTCTGCACTAATAGAGTGACAGCAACTACAGCTTAATCTTGTTCTGGGTACCGGGACACAGGGGTATACAAGGCAACGAACTTGCTGATCAACTAGCTAAAAAGGCCGCGGCTGCCAGGACGGTAGGTCCGGAGCCCTTCATTGCTGTTGGTCCGTAAGTTCTCAGAAATAGACTACTGAAGACGAAATGGCAAGTAGAAATCGCTACTGGCTGCACTTGCAGGGACATCGCCACTCCAAACTGTTTTTAGGGAGGTACAAATGGAAAGACCAACTCAAGAAAAAAAATGAGACAACTAGTGGCACTTTACACCGGCCACTGCAGACTAAGGCGACATCTGAACAAACTCGGAATCTGTTAAACAGACCTGCGCAGATGCTGTGATCTAGAAGCGGAAATTCCTGAGCATCTACTCATGGACTGTCACGCAATTGTGGGGTTAAGGTGTCAGGCAATGGGGTCTCTATATCCCCAAAGGGAAAGTATCACGTCCACCAGCCCTGCAGCGCTACTAAGATTTCTTAGAGTTACAGGACTAGATGGTATTCTGTGTTAAACAGAGGAGGGCACAATAGATATTAATCTTTATTTTTCCAAGCTTTTAGGGTAAGTTTCAAACTAAACGATATTTAAAAACTCTTCAATTTGATAATCATGCTATGAACTGTCAATATTTTATAAAGAAATTATCATTTTTATGCTTTGAGACTGCTATTCAAGAAGTGGTTATTCTCTTTACTAAATATTGTTCGCTTGCAGCACATGGCCTTAGTGTTTAATAGCTTGTATAAAAGGAACCTTACAATTAAGAAAGTCCGTTAAAAATTCACAACATAAGTATGAAGAGTATAAAGCCGAAATGAAGCTATAAAAATTGAATTAAACCTTTGAGCAAAATTCTGCTAATTAAGCTATAAATGCCAAAAAGGTTACGGGTCACATTCAGCAGTAAAGGCGAGTCACCTTATACATCTTCAAATATGTGAAATCTTAAAGCACAATGGGATTGAAAAGATAACGTTGAACTAGTTCATCACTGAGAGAGAATATGAAAATGAAATTTTACTCTCGACACATATTTTTGGACAACTTCAGTTCTTTACTTAGAACAATTTCAATTTTGAAAATGTTTCATATTTTTACTTGTTAGGTGGCAACTCTAAGCTAAAATTTTTTATAAAGATATCAATAAAAACAATAAAATGAAAAGTTGTGCTCTCACTCACAAAAAATAATATCGATTACAAAAATACGATTACAAAAACACCATAAATTAGTAAATTAATAAAGACACATCGCATTAGCGCCCATTGTAATAGAATGCGCTCAAAGCGCCATTAAAAGCCCGCAATTATCGCGACTGACTTTCTTTGGGCATAATTAGGGCAGCGCAGCGAATCGCAATAAAAGTCACGGCATACAAAAATTAAAAATGAGCGACTTAATGGGCGCTAAAATAAACGAGATCAAGCAAGCGACGAACAAACAAAAAAAACCAAACAAAGAGCAAGCGAAAAAATTAAAAATAGCAGTAAATACGAGACGAGGCAATAACGGCAGTGGCAACACAAAAATTTTTAACTACCCAAAAATAATGAGGCACCGTTGACAGGAAACTGAAATGAGACACCGCGAGCTAAAGGGCAAGCGCGATGAAAATGGCATGGCGCAGCGTCGGCATGTTGGCATGGTGCAGCTGCTGTTTAATGGGGACCCACTCTCTCTCCGCCACCATAGCGCGGTAACAGACTCGTACACTTGATGCCGTCGCCGGTTGTCGAAGCGCGCTGCTAAACCTTTTCGGTAATTATTTATGTTCGCTTAAGCTAAAATAAACACAACTCGGCGCTGCACACATACACATGCGCACCGTTCGTTCTTTCGTTCGTTTGTTCGTTTGTTTGTTTGTTTGCACATAGACAATACACAATCACACAGGCGAACGGATGCAAAGCTGAAAATGTTATCCTTTTTTACGCGCATTTTCACCATCATAATCCTCGGTGTAATTTTTGGCTTAATGATGCAACGCTGGCTATACAATATCAGCGACAGAAACAGCTACAACAGCAGCAACAATAACACAACAACAAACATACAGCGTTAACATCAATAAAAACAATGTTATAATGGCGGCGGTGAATAAGCGTAGCGAACGAAGCAGTAAACAGCTCATTCGGAGCGCGGCATATTTGGACGCGGAAAAAACACACTTACATACATATTGTACATATGTCCCGAAAAATAATTACAACTCGCACCGCTCGCCTGCGTCGCCGGGCAGCCAATGCGCTGACCTTCATCTCAATCGACAAGCTCACAAATGTGCCGACACCCGTCTCCCGCGCGCCTCAGCAATTCCCTGTTTGTGCAGCAGCCATGCGCTTCATCCACACTCACTCCCTCTCATACTCACTCAAACTTTTCGTACATCCTGTGCGCGCATCCTTGCGACTTCCGCCGATTTTCTGCGGCACAAACATTGCGCTGCGTACACGAGCACTACTTCGTGCGCGTGTTCGCCCGCCCAGCGAGCGCATTAAAATGAGTTAAATATTTTATTGTTTTTATGGTTGCCAGAGCTGTAAAATTATTTATTATTGCACGGGTAAGTAGCCTTCGCCGGCTGACGCCCATGTCAGTAGCGCGCTTGAGAGCCCCTTACTGCACGGGGTCGTAATGCCAACGCGGTAAATTTTCGCAAGCGATAAATTTAGTTGAGCTTAACTTAAAAGTTCCTTTTGGCGTTTTTCTCATGTTTTCGGAAACTCATAACTCTTGTGCGGAGTGTGAGGATGGGGGGTGCGGCACTAAAATACTTGTGTTTACTGCCAGTATGTCGCACAAATTACCTAGTTAGTTTGTGTTTTTGGGAAACTTCTCTCATACTTCATTTGATATTTATGACTTTACTTGCTCTCGCACATTTGTTAGCAGCGGATTAGTTTTATATATCTGTATATATATACATATATATATATATATGAGGATTGTTGATTTTCTGGTTTGATGATTACGCTTGAGATGCTTGTGTTGTAGTGAACTTTATTTTCTAATTTTTAAGAGTATTGATATCTCATATAATACTACAGCTGTTGTGTTTTCAATTTTTACTGATTTGAGCTCCGTCATGATTGGAAAGGACCTCTCCGAGCCGTTCGATACCAAACGAGGTTTCAGACAAGGTGATTCATTATCGTGCGACTTCTTTAACTTGATGCTGGAAAAAATAATACGAGCTGCAGAGCTAAATTGAGAAGGTACAATCTTATATAAGAGTGTACAGCTACTGGCATACGGCGATGATATTGATATCATCGGAGGCAACAACCGCGCCGTTAGTTCTGCTTTTTCCCGCCTGGATAAACAATCGAAGCGAATGGGTCTGAAGGTGAATGAGGACAAGACGAAATATCTCCTGTCATCAAGCAAACAGTCAGCGCATTCGCGTCTTGGCTCACACGTCACTGTTGACAGTCATAACTTTGAAATAGTAGACAGTTTCGTATACCTCGGAACCAGCATCAACAATACGAACAATGTCAGCCTCGAAATCTAGCACAGAATCACTCTTGCCAACAGCTGCTACTTTGGACTGACTAGGCAATTGAAAAGCATAGTACTCTCTCGACGAACCAAAATCAAACTCTACAAGTCGCTTATCATTCCCGTCCTGCTTTACGGTGCAGAAGCTTGGACGATGTCAACATCAGATGAGCCGACACTAGGAGTTTTCGAGAGGAAAATTTTGCGCAAGATTTATGGTCCACAGAAGATTGGCAACGGCGATTACCGCAGACGATGGAAAGATGAGCTTTAAGAGTTATACGACGACACTCCAGCTCTGAAAGTGTTCGATGGTGTACCAGCCGGAGGAAGCCAAGGAAAGAGAAGGCCTCCACTCCGTTGGTGGGACCAGGTGGAGAGCGACCTGGTTACACTTGGAATCTCCAACTGATGCCGAACTGCGAAGGAGAGAGAGAAGTGGCGCACTATAACCGGCTAAGTGGTTGCAACGCCAATCACATACATACTAGTTTGAGTACAAATTATGGTAGAAAGAAAGGCCAGACTGACTTTAGATTGACATTTTGACGAACTTTCCCATTAGATCCTCTGGTATATACTCCAAACACTATGGCAAATTCTAATTGACTCCGCTGGATTCTCAATGTGTTTCTACTATTTCTAAATGTAATTTGTCATTTCTTTGACAAAGAGATGACAGTTGTAGTGAAGTACGAATGTCTCTAATACGATTACCAAACACAAACTCAGTTTGTTTTTACTATTTTCTCCAATTGTTTCTCAAAAATTGCTATAAAAATGAACCTGCAACCCCTGGCTTTAATTTGACTATGACTGTCATTAAATTTGACATAGTGTAAACCACACATTACAGCTGCAGTTCAAAGGTACCTGCATGGCTCAAATTCGACCACATGTTACATGAATATATATAATTAGCAGTCTCCAAAAATATATGAATATTTACTTAGAGAAGTACGAAAGAAATTGTATCCTTTGTGTCTCTGCAAACTATTTGGCACATGCATGTATACAGTTCAATTCCGCAAATTGATTGCATGTCTATCAGGCCGCTGAGCGCCTACAGCTTTTAGCCGCATGCATCTTTTCTCTGCCTGAATGCATGTATATTTATACCATCTGTTTGCCCTGAATCCAATTGGAAATTAGTTATTGTTTGCTATCGTCAATGGTGCGACGGCGTTATGTTTATTCTGTCATTGCCAGTGCCCGCAGCACAAAGCGTTCAAACACCGGCTGCCTTTATTGGCTCTGACGCATGCGAGTATACATATTTTCATTGAAACCAGTGTGTGGCGCGCCTTTAGCTCCTCAAGCGATGGACTTGATGCGTCTGTCACTCGTATGTTGAACGGACCTTGGTAGACTTCACGTTGTTTGCTTTTATGTTGTCTTTGCTGCCGCACGCATGCACTTATAATTTTGCAACCTATGCATTTCATTTCATACTTGACACCAATCATTCACATGACATCGGATATCACTTTGCTGACTTTATTATCCCTCATTTGAATCAACTAATTGCGCATATGGCTTTGTTTGCTGGTTTCGCTTGCGACTCAAGCGGTTGTTGGGACTCATTTTTTTTTTTCAAAATAATATTTTATTCAAAATAAGGCAACTAATTAATCCTAAGCCGTCTCAATACTCCTTGATATTTTTTCCAACAGTTTTTAATGTAAAATCCTTCAATCAGCAAGTAAAGTTAGAGACTTAAAATTTTCAAACAGGTGGCAACCTTACAAATTTTTTTAGTAATTATCCTTTCACTTTATGTGCTGCCGGGTCGAAATCTGATGTCGACCAAAGCACCACGCAAGTCCCACTTACCACCACAATCAATCAACTGACAAATACATAATTAATGGTCAATGAAGAGTTCGAATGACACTAAAGTAATAATAGTAATCCTTCATTCCAGAGAACCCATTTCATGAACCAATTATATGGATTGGTCGTAAATCTGTAGTCAGAAGACTCATTACAGTTTTTATAACACTTGCACTCAACCAACAAATTTCATTTCAATACCATTGCCGTAAAGAGAAGCGTTGAAAAAATTTTACAGTACTTAACACATTTTCCACACTCTCTCACTCCTTCACTTCTAGCCGTGCACCTGTTTTACAGTTCACTTTGGACGCTAAGTGGATTGAGCCGTAAAAGAACTTGGTCAGCTCGTAAAGTTATTTTCATATACGAGGCCAGCAAGGTAGTTCACAACGAAGAGCATTGCTTACAACTAGAAGACACACCCAGCGGTGGTGGTGGTGGTGGTGCCGTTGTGCCATCAGAGAAAGTTATTATGTTCAAAAGTCTATGGGTTGGCGCAGTGGAGGTGCTGATGACAAGCGTTGAAAATAACTAACGATACACCATTGCTTGCTGCCAAGCAGTCTATTATAAACAACAACAGCAACAATAACGCTGGACAACAAGGCAATCAAGTGCGGCTATAATGGCCCAGTTATGGTCTACGGCAAGCCGTGACAAGTGTGTCCAAAGCCAACGTCACACATAAACAATATACAACACACTGTCCGTTAAGCGCGAAGCGCAGCGAAATGAAGAATGAGAAAAGACAACAAGGGAGATGGTATTGCAGAGTAACAGTGCAGCTGTTGACCGAGGAGAAGAACTACAAAATAAAGAGAAACTGCAGAGAATCGTAAGTGCTCATAACTAAGTGCTTACAATTGCTTTCCCTTTGTACTTAGCAAATTTCTTACGGCTGAATGATGCCAGGGAAATCAAACGTCGGTGGATCGAGAGTTGCCTGGTGGAGCAGATGTCACTTTTCTATACGGCAATTCGATCTACGATCTATAATTTGCTGTTGAGTAGAGTTACGAAGTGATATTTTCGCTGTTTTTTACTCATTCTAACAACATTCTCAGGTCTCTTTTCTCACTGGGTTGCCATTCTTAATATACTAAAGAAGCAAAGAAGTATGAAGTCCCAACTGCACTGCCCACTCGCAAGCGATAACACGAAAAAGTCTGCCATTAATGGCAACGATAATGACAGCGCAGTTCCTGTGGCTGCCACAAAACGCGCCTACATTCTATTTGCCAAAAATATTGTATTGCTCAAAAGTGAATGGCGAAGACCAGGCGACAACTTCTGTTAATTATTAATGTTATATGTGGGTACTTATATACGACACTGCGCCAAAAACGGTTAAAAATAGCGTGAGAGTAAAAGCAAAGTTCTGTTGTTGAAATATAAAGAGCAAAAAATAAACAAAGAATTTTTGAATTCCAAAGGCAAGACAAACAAAAAACGTGAAAATGTTGTAAAAGTGGAACTTGCTTGCTGAAAAAAGAAATCGATAAGGAGAGGGAGAAATCTTTGAGTTATTAAATAACAGAATTGTTTGCAAATATTTTTAAATACCATAAAGATTATTCAAATGCCTTTCATCTAAAATGAATATTGAAATATTAAATTCTTTTTAGCAATTTATTCGAATTTATTTTTCCCAAAAAGGAGGCAACCTTATCATAAAAAAAATTTACGTCCAGAAATCTCCCATTATACTATTTAGTTTGTTGTCTACATTGGATCATATATTAGATTCCAAATAGCGAGCTACCGTAGCTTCTGACGAGTCACCAACGAAGTGTGTGGTCTGGTGTTGTCCTGGTAGAACACTACACCCTTCATGTTGGCCAAATATGGACGCTTCTGGTCGATCGCCTGCTTCAAGCGGTCCAGTTGTTCGCAGTAGATGGTAGAATTAAGCGTCTGGCCATATGGGAGCAGCTCGTGGTGGACGATTCCCTTCCAATCCCACCCAACACACAACAAAACCTTCCTGGCCATCAATATCGGCTTGGCCACTGTTTGGGACGATTCACCGGCCTTCGGCCACGACTGTTTTCGCTTGATATTGTCGTATGTGATCAAAATTTCGTCGCCAGTCACCATCCGCTTCAAAAATGGGTCGAGTTCGTTCCGTTTCAGCAGCCTATCGCAGGCGTTGATTTGGTCCAGAAAGTTTTTTGCGTCAAATCATGCGACACCCAAACATCAAGTGTTTTTGTGTATCCAGCCTTCTGCAGATGGTTTAAAATATTTTCCTATCTCCTGAGCGATGTCACGAGATGACACATGCCGGTCTAACTCGATGTTTTCCATGATTTGATAGGTATTCGTCGTCACAGGTCTTCGGCCGGCTGGCTTATCCTTGGTGTCGTTTTCACCGGCTCTGAATCGTCGAAACCATGTCTCCGCAGTTCGAAGTGATAGAGTACCATGCCACAAAACACCATTAATTTCACGGAACGTTTCTCTTGCGGATTGGCTTTTAACGAAGGAAAACTTTAAAATAGCGCGAATTTCAGCGGTAGTGGACTCCATGTTTACACGTCTATAACTGTTGAACGCAATACCCAAAGTAATCATACATAGCGTCGTTTTGTAGGTTATGTTAAGACGTATAGAATTGTTAAGATGTATAGAATTGCTAGATACGAGCTCTGTAGCGCTATATACATAGCCGCGAAATTCAAAAAACAAAAAGGTGGAAGGGAGATATTTGCCAACCTAATATCTTATTATATCTCTCAAGTCGGATACAAAAACAGATGGCAACCCTTCTATCATCAAAAATATGTTCAATACTGATTTTTTACCGATTTTTCAATTTTGTTATACTCCAGTGTCAATTTCAAAATCTGAAAGAGTTGGTTTTTAACATTCAGGAACGGCTATCAAATAACCCTGACTACAACTGACACTAGAATATACTCTCCATGCATATCAAAAGCACCTTCATTATTTATCTGTCTCTTCAAAGAAATCTTTACAAATTTTTTACCGCGCAGCTATGCACATTTCTTACAAAGAAAACCAAACACTCAATAAATTTCATAACCGAAATGAGTTTGTACACAAATAACTGCCTAAAGGCGTTGAAAATCTCAGCTTTACGTGGCTGGACCAATGCGAATGCGGCGAGAGTCAACAAGCGAGCCAAGTAAGCAATCAAACAATTCGGAGCAGCACCTTTCGTCAAAACCGCTCAGACGGAATGTGGATTTATGGCGTGAGATCAAAGTCAATTTTCATTTCACTGCCAACTATTTGAATAATCTCAAAGCTTTTCGCAGGAAACGGATAAATGGGTTGTATAACGAAGGTAAATGGCTTACCTGTAAACACAAAAGACCACTTACAATCGATGACTAATTTAACAGTTGCTCGCCACATTCGAAGACCCTTCGGTTAAGGTGCTGCTAGTGAAATAATGGGTGCTGTGGAAATACATAAAAGGAAAAAACGAGGATCTACTTATGCTGAAATGCAAGAAATCTAGTCTTTGGATCAAGTGGTTACCACAAACATCTCTGAAGACAAGTAAGTCAGGTATTGTTATCGATCTTGTCTAGCGGGAGGTTCAAGAAACTTTGGCGTGTTTGGAACCTGGAGGACTCGACATAGGTCTTTACTGTACTCCCCAAAACTAGTTGAGTGTTCTAATGCTGCAACAGCAATAACTAAAGTCACATCAAATATTTAACTTCACTGGCTTTCAGCTGAGTCACCCTGTATCTCAGCGAAACCCGTGTAGCGTGAAGATTTGTGCTGCGGTGAGCGCCAAATTCCAACCGAGTAGCCGTAGGCCAATGCAAAACCAGCTGAAACGCAAATCCAAACAAATACAAGCCAATCTGCCAAAAGAAGCCTCAGGAAGGAGGCCGATAAAACGGCATTCTTTCAAAGGTAGCATTAAATCAATTTTGTGCGGATGCTGACAAGCCAGCGAGCATTTTTAATGAACGAATATCCGCTTCGTATTTACCAATTCTTATGAACAAAGCTACGCACAAAACAACGGCACAAAGGCCATGAACATGAAAAAGAACAACAACAAACCGGTGAGTTAAATTTACGCAAAAACCCACTGGCTGCTTGGACGAAATGCTTTTTTGGACAGAAACTGACGGCAATTGAGTGTTGCGTTTGTTTTATGGATATGCGGCTCCCGCTTTCTAACTGTGAACTGTGAATATATGATGAGCTTTATGAAGCCAGCGGCGCGGTGTTGCGTTCTCCAACCTTTGGCTTCGCATTCGTATTAGCTTCCGTTTCCATTCATTTGTACGGTTTCCGTTTCCGGTGTACTTCCATATATACCACTTATATCTATCATACTCACAACAAAACACACAAACAACAACACTTATGCAGATATATATTTGTATTTAAGCGAGTGCAAATAAACGGGCACTTGAGCACTGAGCGTGCTAGGGTTTGTTTCATGACAGCAATTTCATTACCCCCATTTCGATTTGAGTTTCAATTTCCCCAATGTAATTTCGATATCGATGAATCGCTGACTCGTTGACTGGCTGTCTGACTGACTGGCAGTCTGACTGCCGCAACGTTCGTGTGGCTGTGCTGGCGTATCAGCATTGTCGCTGGTGCCACGCTACTCTCTGCTCTGCTGCCGTGGGGTGGAAATGTAAATATAATTTCCAGTTTGTATTAAGCACGTTGTTGTATTTGTTATGTATTACTCTAGTCGCTGATAGCATGACATTTTGATGGCATGCTAATATTCGATTGTCTGTATCGCACTCGCCAGACACTTAAACGCGACCGGAAAGTGCAACAGTTACTACAATATTGCTGTTTAAATATTCATACTGTGAGTTGTTTTTGTTGTTGTTGTTGCATTGATGAGAGATATTCATTTATAGTCAAATTGAACATTTTATGTTATCTTTTCACTAGTTTATTGTTAAGTTAGAACTGAAATGAGTTGCTGTTTGGGCAACAACTCATTATAAAGAGATAGATACATATAAAATAACCGTAAAATCTAATGATTTATGTTCTGATAAAAAATTCTGAATCTCTATTCAAAAACATTATTTTATCATATCTTTCATTTACTTGCAAACTTATTTCATTTATCTATTTTCGTAGCGCGTTTAGCGCCTATCTCACGCTGCTTCTGAGAATACATACATTTGAGGCTATATTCCCAGCGCTTTCAAAATGAATTTGTTGTTGTTTGTTGACACATTTTTTCAACCTAATTTAATATTATTTATTTAAATATACAACAAATATTATCGCCTTCACTTTACACTGGAGCTTCGTTGTTGGTCTTCACATTTCATTTGTTTACCCGCCGTGTTTATTGAATGTCTTTTTTTTGTGTTGTTGCCGATAGATTGATATGCAAATATTGAAATCAATAACTATATTGTGTAAGTATGATAAAAAGCTATGATTTGTAAATATTTGAAGAATATCTTAATGATTCACAGTGAGGAATATACTTTAAATATGAAATACATATCGCTCATTTACTTGAATAGTGTCACAACTCAAAAAATTCGATTTTTCAGGAGAGCGATTTAAAGTTTTCAATTGTCTCTTATGTAGCAAATATAGAAAAATTTCATACGTTTATTAACAAATCTAGTGGTGTGTAATATATTAAATACAATGTTGAGCAAAAATGGACAAAATAGACTGTACTAATGTTTTTTCTTGGGCATAAATGTGACCCATTTTGAATTATGTCGTTATTTGTGAAAAATATAAATCAATTTCGCCGTCATAAGTCAAATGTGTCGTTTTTGCTGAAAAAAAGCAATATGAAAAATTTAATTTATTTCTCATCAATATCGTTCCAACCCAAAATGGGTCGTTCTTTCTGAAAAGAAAACCAAATTCACTCTATGACAATATGTGTTGTAACACAAAATATGTCTCTCTTTCAGAAAAAAATACATGACTAATTCTGGCACAACTGAGAAATGTCGTTATTGTGGTTAAAAAATAATGCAACATAACAAGTTTAATAACGGCACATTCTTATTTCACGGTTTATTTTTCTACGCATCGGAATGAAATTTTTATACAATATGGACGATGAAATTGCGCACATTTCTGCATACTCAACTCAAAAATCGTTTTTTCAAAAATCGTGTTTTTTGAGTTGTGACACTATTCAAGTAAATGAGCGATATATAGAACCTTCATATGCTCGAGGTAGAATGCTATGCTAACGTTAGTACCAAAGGATCCCAAGGTAATTTGCGTTGGTATTGTGGAGATCACAAAAGCTCGCAGCATCTCTTCGATACGGTAAATAAAACGAGAACCCCCTCGTTATGTCAACAATTTTTAATGCGTAGGTTGTGGGAATGAACAGAGAAATATCTGAAAGAGATATTCTCATCAATACCTCTAACTATCTATGCGCCTATGGATCTATATAAAATTTTGTGATGAAAATGTAATCTATTGTATCTGGATAGATTTTATATATACCTTTCATCAAGATATAAACACTTGGTAGACAGTACAGCCTCTGAGATAGTTTGGTTAAACTAATATTTAAAAGAGTCAAATATTTCACTATTCCATAGGTTAGGTTACTCTGGTAGGCTAAAAAGCCACACATAGACCAGTTTTGGTCCTTTGCTATACCAAATGGAGTGCCGTCACGTAGTTAATGAGGAGTAATCATCTTTTAGAATGCCTGCGCTTGTTGCGAATTTCAAAAGGCTTTGTGGCTTCACCAACGAAATCTGTTCCAGATTAATGTAATGTGTAGTCCCCAAATGCCGAAGTCATTGTCTTGATAATGTAGAACATTCACAGAAGAAGTGCTCCATTGTTTCTCTGGTACCTTGCATATTCCTACATTCGCTTTTATTGAGCGTCAATAGAAATCTCTTGTACTTCTTATCTACCGCCTTACACATAACTTACCTTTCCATACACTTCTCTTCGTCTTCTCAAACCTACCCATCCATCACACTAGCTCTTCTTCCAGATTGTTCTCTTATTAATTCACTAAATGAAAGCCCAGCTTTTTTGCTCCCTCATGAGTCTTAAAAATCTGATTTGAATACGCGCGAAAGACTTTTCTTTAATGAAGCTATTTATAGATCATCATAACCATAACAAGTGGCTATTATATATTTGAATGTATCTTGAAGCGCTTCACACTTTGATTTCCATTCATTAATCACACAAAAAGCAACGCAAAATATTCTAACTAAGCAAAGAAACTTTCTAATTCAATTTTCCGTACATAAATGAAATCATTTGGCCACACAATGGACACCACTCAACAGAGAATTTATTGAGGCTTTAAGGAGTACCGAGCAGCTGAGTGGCTTCCTGATAAATATGAGTAGAAACACGCATGAATCTACTTTGATGTCTTCGCATTTACTGTATCTATAACCAACATGTGTGTGTGGGGCTTTGAAAATAATTTTTCCAGCTGTGAGTGTCTTGTAGTATTTCTTGGGCTTTGAGTATTATTTCGGCTACTTTGTCTGGCTGAATTGAATTGAATTGATGGTGTGTTTGTGAGAGTGTGATTGTGCGTAAGTGCGTGAGCATTGTTGCCACAATTTGATACAAATAATTTTATTATGTAGCACCAGAAGAAAGAAGCTTCATATCTGTGTGTATGTATGTGTTAGTGTGTGTGAATAAAGTGAATAAAAGTAGTGGCAAATCAAAGAAAAATTGACCGTATGAGAGAAAAAATGTTGAAAAAAGAAATTGCAAAAAAGAGAGAGGTTGAAGACTTGCAAGACTTGTAGAGCTTAAGCAATGCCACAAGGCAGCAGATACCAAAGCAGCCACTCATATGTGCGTATACATACATACTCGTAGATATGTCAAATAGTTGGTCTAGTAAATCACGAAAATAAATTGGCGAAGAAAACCTACCGAAATAGAAATGAAATTCAAGAGAAAATAATAAAAGAGTGTCCAATAATAGGTGGTACAGAAAAAATTGTGGCTTCTGAATAGAACTGAAATTGTAGCGCATTGTATGCGGTGAGTGGTCACGACGAGATGGTCCAGTTGCCAACTTAGTGGCAGTGAGAAGCCTGTAGCAAAGAGGCGCTTCTTGATGGTTGCATTGACGACGGGTATCATTTTTAGGTTGTTTGGGGGTGGTTGATTATATATAATGCAGTGAAAATAGACAGATTATATACATATATTCAGTTTTGCGCCCACTAGGAAAAAATAAACTTGTTCGGAGGAAGACTCAATTTCTGAGAAATTTCTGCAGTTTGTGTCTTGGTAAAAGTAAACGTTAATTATTTCTTAAATAAATCGAGCTATCATCACGAATTCTAGAATTTTAAGCAAATTAAACGAAAATTTTTTATCAAGTGAAGTTAGCTGCGGATAGGGTCCTTGGGTTTCAGTTGATGAATATCCAATATCTTATACGGTATAGAAGTGATAAGATCTTAGATGGATTGATTGAGTGGACCAGGACGCTGCAGCGTTGGAGCTACGTTGCTGGCAAACTCAAGCCAGAGACAGAGATTATTAGTGATGTAAATTACAGCAAACGATGAGTTGAAGTCGATGATGATGAAGATGAAGAAAAGTTCTGAGACACGCTCCAGGAATGAATTTTCCATTGGTGGCTTTACAAATAATAAGTTTGAGATTTAAAGAGCCATCCAAGAGTAATATTATTTAAAAAAAGATGATCTTCCACGGTGTAAAACAAACTTCAAACCCTCCGATTTTCCTAAACTGCAGCACCATTAACAATTTATGTATCTCCATATGCCTGACTGAACCCCAACAAATGGCACAATCACACATTCGGTTTGTGGCGAAAGCAAATGGAACTTGCCTCGCTATACCATTTCGCCCACAACTTTTCTTAAGCAGTTTAACAAAGTTTTAACCACTTTCCATGCGCTTTCACCCGCAGCGCTGCTTGTATTGAAATGCAATTGCTGTACAGCGAAGTTTGCGGCAAAGTTTGGCAACATTTTTAAAAACCTCTTTTTCGACAAGTTGCTACTATTTTCTAGCAACTTGTTTCACTCAATAGCGCGCCATTGTTTGCGCTGTGATTTTTCACATGCAACTCCAGTCATGTGACTAGTCAAAAAGTTTGGCAGCACACCGCACCCACACACACACTCACATGAGAGTGTACATAAAACAACCGAGTCACATGCAAGCGCACCCCTAAAATATATTGCTCCAACAACAACAAAACAAGTATGCACTCGCAACAAATTTTAAAAGCATAAAGCAGTGAAACAGCAGCAGAACTTGCACGAGAAATTTATTAAGGAAACGAGGCAAAAGTAAAAACTCAGCACATTTCGAAACACAGTGAATGAAAAAAGTAAGAGACGAAGTATGAGGCTGGCGAAATTGTGTGCAAGTCGGTGTTAAGTCGCTGCGAACACACATAAATTCACCGATTGATGCATCTGTCATCGGCACAATAGACCGGGCTATAAAAGTCCAAGGTTGGTTGGTTGGTTGCTCGGCACTTTGCTGTACTGCACTCACTGCTTACTATACTCTTCTTCACCTCTCTCTCTCTCTCTTTCTCCACCATTTTTTACACTCCCATTCGCCTTTGCTGTGAAATTTGAAATTTGGCAAGCGTAACTGAATTGTTGTGCTGCTTTTTAATAAACTTAAAAGCCACTGCAGGCGAAATATGCTGCTACGCAGACACAATGCAAGCTTCAAGAACACACAAACACACACACACGAACAAATGTGTTTTTGTAGTGGTGGCGTGGTTTACATTTCGACTTACTAACGTATTCCGTTGTAGGCACTTAATGCAGCCTTAGTTATCTATGGTCTCGCTTTTGGCCAAGCTAGCTAGCCAGTTGCACTAATATTTCATGCCAAATAAGTATGTACGGCTGTGTGTGTGTGTATGTAGCCGTAGCCAAACTAACCTCAATACCGAAAACTGAAAGTTAAAACACAAAGCGAATAGAGTTATCTAAAAGCTAAAGTATGAAGCAGTTTCTTTTCTTTTTTTTCATTTTTGTTTATTGTTTCATTTTTCAATTACATAGTGCAATTTGCGGCTGCTCGAACCACGAACAAAGTGAATTTTAGATCATAAATGAAACTAAATGAGGTCAGTGTGAAACTGTGAGCTTTTTTTTTTTTTGAAAAAATATTTGGAAAATGATTAACTTATATTGATCCAGAGAACCTTTGGTAAGTAGAGATTGCTTAATCATATTACTTTACTAAAATTGACTGATTATTTTATCTACACTTTGTGGATAAAACTCAAATGGTAGTTGCAATAAGTCAGTCAATGCATATCGTGGACTTATACATTGAGTTCATTCAGAAAAAAAGCTTTCGATTTTGTTCTAACGAATCTTTCATACAGTGTGTTGAGCAAGTTCAGCATAAGCTTTGGAGTTAGTTCAGAATGAGCTTTCACTTAAGATACTGACTTAGTTCAGAAGAAACGTTCGAGCTAATTCGAAATGAGCTTTCACACATGATATTGAGTTAGTTCAGAAAAAGTTTTTAAGTTAGTTCAGAAAGAGCTTTCATAAATGATAATTTGTTAATTCAGAAATAGCTTTCACAATTCAAGCTAATTCGAAATGAGCTTTCACGCATGATATTGAGTTAGTTCAAAAAGAGCTTTTGAGTTAGTTCAGAAAGAGCTTTCACATATGACATTGAATTAATTTAGACAAGACTTTAGAGTTAGTTCGGAAAGAGCTTTCATAAATGATAATTTGTTAGTTCAGAAATAACTTTCACATATGATATTGAGTTAGTTTACCAGAAACTTTCACGAAATCTCAATTATAATCATATAGATCAGAACACTCTCTCAAAAAAAATTAAATATAGTTTTCTCAGCCAAGAAAACAAGCGTTTGGAATTGACCAAATTATTTACAGTTATTTTTTCAATGGCAGAAGGTGAAAAGAATTTATGTTGAGAAGTGAATTAAGCCGTATTTTGTGCCAAAAATAGATAAACAGACATTTCTGTGAAATGATAATTTTAATAAATTGGAGATGGTCATTGGTGAAAAACAATTTGAGTGCAAATAGGTAGATAGAATTCAAATAATGTAAGTCAGCTTAAATACTTGGCAACAGTTGATGAATATAAAAGTATTTTTATTTTTTTTTTTTAACAATCCTCTAGGTATTTGTCTCTCATTTTCATGGCTCTTGGCAAGGCTCATCGTTAGCTTTAAACGACTACGAGTATACTTTGAAGGAAGGTATACGAGCACATAACTACTTCAACCCAACGCATATACTCGTATATGCTTCGAGTGTACCGTTGCAAAAATAGCAAAAATGTTGCAGCAATGCAAACTAAAAGCGAAGAGCACAAAACAGAAAACAAAACACTCTAGTGCGAATTGAATGAATTCCAAATGCCAGAGTGGATAGTGAGTGGTCAGCGCGTAGCTGTAGCTGCTCCAACACCGGAGTCACTTTTGTTTTGGCTTTTTTTTGTGTTGATAGTGGCATAAAAGGCCGGAAGTAGTATGCATTTCCTGCCAGAAAAATTCAAGCACTTTAGCGCACACTACTTTGCAATGCAAACGACACTCAATGGCGAGTCAAAAAGTAGTGAAGAAGTGCCTCTACACAGATGTACATATGTGGCTTTGTAGCTGTGCATATAGTTTGTATGTGCTTTCTGTGTATGTTTGTGCAATATTGCTTGTGCAATAGTCAATGCTAAATAACTTGCTGGCAGTGTAAGCGGTCAGTTGGTTGTAATCCTTGAAGCCTTGGCGAGTAGGCCAATTGCCTGCCACCAGTGCTTGAACGTCTGTCTGCTTATGACTTTCTTTTTTTTCGCTTTTGTAATGGAAAAACACAGCATTGGCGCCGTTATGGTTGAATGGTTGCAAGCGAAAATATCAAAAAGAGCACTTCTGCGCTCTACTCACACAACTCTAGTTGAACAACATGGTTGAGGGCTTGCATTATTTTGGGTTTGATAAAAGCTATACTAGAGGAATGCTCTCAGATATCTACAAGGAAAGGGGTTTAGGTTTACCAAGAGAAATTATTTTGAAGTCTCAACTATTACCGAGTGTTCACTCATATAGTATGTTATATGCACTTATATTTAGTTTGAATCTAGTTGTTTAATACTTAAGTCAATTCCAATAAAAATTCTTATTTTTGGCAAAATTATAAATAAATTTCATTGAAATGAAATTCCTTGGCTGTCATAGTTTGTTCACAATGCAGCAGGTCCACTAGGCGTATGAGTAACATAAAGGCAAACAAATGACAGAGACCACACTGGGCGTATGAGAAACATATTAAATGGTATACAGGAATAAAAACAGCACAAGAATGTGTTTCAAGCACGGGAGACCGTAAATTTGTATGAAGAGAGAACGTCAGCAACACAAAGCATATATGTACTTTTGAGTTGTGTACCACTCAAGTATGCCTTGCGTAGAACAAAACCATTGCATATTTCGCTTTTATTTCATAAATTTGCCTTTGTACATATATGAAAGCGAAATATCATTGCAGATAAGGTGCAATAACATATACACATATATCCAGGTAGAAACATTCCCAGATTTGCAGCAGTTCAGCGCAAAGGTGCCACAGACAAAGGCCAGATAGCAAAAGGAATCACTCTGATTTTGGCATTGATGACGTTTGATGAAATGGAATTCACAAGCTGAGAGCGCTGAGCACGCACACACAAACACAAACAACAACAAAACTCACCGAAAAGAAAACAAAAGGAATGAAGTAATAAATGAGAATGGCAAGTCATTGCCGCAAATGTTTGTAGGTATGTGTGTATGTGCGTTGTTCGCACCTCAGCTGCGAGGCGCATGCTGACAAAGACAGATGAGCATTGCGCTGAACTCGACGTATGGACTAAGCGAAGGCACGCCATGACTGCTGCAATCTTCAGCCACACACACAAACACACCCACACACTTCTCCTTCGTGCATGCACCTGGCAGCGCCTTTTGTATATATATTTGTATAGATATGCAAGGAATGTGTCTGCGCACTTAAGTGTTTTTCAAAGATCATCATTCTTTGCGTGCATTTGTCCATTTGGCGTCTGGCATACATTGCGATTGATTTATTGAGCGATTAATGCCGGCGCATTTATGTCAGCGGCTGCAAGCGCCGGTGCCGTCAGTTGCAGGTCTGCGACTGCCATCAACGCGGCCATCAATATCAACAACACATTTGACTATGTCTTCCCAGTACCAGTTCCAGTTGTGTTGGCGGCGCTATAATTTATGTCATGTCGGTCGCCGTCGTCGCCGAGTGTGGCTAACAAAAGCAATTTCGTTGTTGTGGCAAGTGCAAAATGACAAGCAGAAATAAAGTTGTCACAACGCATTGAAGCAGCGCTAAAGCTGGGAGCATGCTATGTGCTATCATTTATAGGTGTCTCTGAGCTTTTGTTCGACATTTGGTGACATGTCAACTGTTTTAGCACGAAATGCGTGTGTTTAATGGATTATTTTACTACCTATTTACCTATACCTATTCATCGAATAATTTGTGAGATATCTTATCAGAGTTAAGTGTTCGTTTAATCATAGATATAAAATAGCTTGGTGGAAGATCTGTGACGACGAATACCGATCAAATCGTGGAAAACATCGAGTTAGACCGGCATCTGACATCACGTGACATCGTCCAGAATATAGGAGTTAGTCACCAAACCATTTTAAACCATCTGCAGAAGGCTGGATACACAAAAAAGCTTGATGTTTGGGAGCCGCATGATTTGACGCAAAAAAACCTTTTGGACCGAATCAACTCCTGCGATATGCTTCTGGAACGAAAAATTGATCACTTACGAGAATATCAAGCGAAAACGGTCGTGGTCGAAGACCGGAGAATCGTCCCAAACAGTGGCCAAGCCGGTATTGACGGCCAGGAAGGTTTTACTGTGTGTTTGGTGGGATTGGAAGGGAATCATCCACCATGCGCTGCACCCATATGGCCAGACGCTTAATTCTACCATCTACTGCGGATAACTGGACCGCTTGAAACAGGCGCTCAACCAGAAGCGTCCAGAATTGGCCAACAGTAAGGGTGTAGTGTTCCACCAGGATAACATCAGACCACACACTTCGTTGATGACTCGTCAGAAGCTACGGGAGCTCGGATGGGTGGTTTTATAGCATCCACCATATAGCACGGACATAGCGCCAAGTGACCACCGGTGCCTGTTCATGGCTGTCCGAGTTCTTCGCAAATAAGGAGGGGGGCTTTTGCCGTCTAGATGGAAACAGAATATCGAATAAAACGGCGCATATTTGAACTAAATCCGATCACAGTAACACCTTTATGGCAGATGCAAGTTGCCAAGGATGTATGGAGGAAGGCGAGTGAGAGTCATCTAAGCATTTCCTTCTTCATTGTCCAGCTTTTTCCAGACTGAGGTTGACACACCTCGGAAGGCCCTTTTTCGGCGATCCTAGCGAATTGGCTAGAATCGATATTAGCCGTCTTAAGAAATTTGTAACGGATTCCAAGCGTTTTGCTGAATCTTAAAGGTCTTTGATCCACAGGGAGTTTTATTGGTACCACAATGGACAGCACCAGGCTGTCTAAGTGAGATCTGCCTAAAAACCTAACCTAACACCTTTTATAAAGCATTGAATAAAGAGCAAAAAAGGTAGATATTTGACAACCTAATATCACATAACCACAACTGTAATATGACCTCATAAATTGAATAAAAATTATAAAAAAATATTCTTCCAAATAACCTGTATATTGGATATTAGGATATCTTTAAAAATATATTAGTATGCCATGACAACGATTTATTGCTTTTCATTTCATACTTAAAATGATTGCATTTCCAATATTCACACATACATACACACCTCTGTGTGCACTTAAGTATATTGAGTATCAAATCAGTTATAAATTACAGCAACTTAGGTGGAATCAGCTGATATATATTTACACTCACAACATCATTTGTTGGATATATATGTATGTATATTGACAAATTCAACGCTTAAACATTTTTATTGCTTTATTGCCACTATGCACACACACACACAGACACATACATATAAGCCACACAGTGACCTTTTTGACCTTCGCTCCCGTTCTCTCTCTTCGCTTGCGTATGTTTGTCCCTTAGCTTACTTAGTGAATATTTAATAATATTATTGCGTATACGTCACGTTTGACATAAAAGCCGTTATTAAGGCTCACTTTTCGAGGCTGAGAATGCATATAAACTGCTTTGCATGCCAACAAACACACACACACATATATAGAGAGAGAGAGTACTTTAAATTTGAGGCCGTATACTTACTACTAAACTGCGCCATAAATATTCAGCACACAGTCATACAATAAATACACGCCACATATACAGTTACACTGGTATTCAGAGACAGGGGTGCTTGTGTAACTGTTGGAGCAATATTTACCGGTGTAATTTTGAACCTTTTTCCGTAGCCAATAAATTCTTATGAAATTTCTTAATAAATCGAGCACTTTTAGGCGGCATAAACACATAAAAGTCTACAGAACAACAACAACAACAACAACACAAACATATTACCACGTCGCAGCGGCTGTAGGCCATATAAAGTAGAGACACTGCACACATTTCTCATACTCACTCGCTTGCCTGCGCCCTCTCCTTCTCTTTCTCCTTCTCGCGCGCTTGGCTTACTTCCGCTGACTTTTGAAATGCGCTGGCAGAGGACTTAAGTCATAAAACGTTCAATCGCCAATCGTTAAGCGTGAAAAAAGTGTGCCAATATGCACACAAACAACAACAAAGTTACACAAACGTTGGTGGAGCGCTTCACTGTGGAGAGAGATGAGAAAGGAGACCGTGAGTGCTGCACTATGAGTGTTCCGTTATATTGATGGATGCGTGACTTGCACACAGGCGAGTACATAATTGCAGCGTCGCGCAATAACGGTGCCACTGCAGCAGTGGAAAGCAATAACGCTGCCAGCATAAAGCTGCACTTAACGGTGCAGCGAGGCATGAGCTGAAATGCGTTCGCAGCGCAACAAAAGCAACAAAGACGCTAACGGTGCTGTTGACAACGTCGACTTTTATATAGCTTCAATTTATTTGATTTGGTTTCATTTTTTTTTTGTTTTTTGTTTTTGTAAGCGTATCAATTCGCCAGCGACGCAGTGTCAACGTGTTACCCTTTTGTGTGGCAGCAACAACAACAACAGCAATTGTTTGTAGCTTTCTGTGTCAGCTAGTAACTTTTGTGATCCCTCTCGAGCTGAGCGAAGACGTTTTATGACAAATGGAATATTTGATTTATAAGAGCGGTGGGTCGTTCAGTCGGTCCTTCTGTTGGTATGCGGGTGGGTTGGTTGGCTCACTTGAAGCAGCCGAAGTGAAGCAAGCAGCACGCTTTAAAACGGCAATAAAAATGACGAAAAATCAATCAATTCAAGCGAGCACTTGCATTGAAGCGTAGCAGGAATCTTTAATTTGTGCGAATTTTATTTAAAAAGGACACATTCTTGGTTTGAGGAATGCGAGTGGGTGATGTGAGTGGTGTCTTCAGGCGGATTATCGAAAGTTTTGTTGGCAATTGTTATTTGAAAGTTAGAATATATTCATTTATTTAGTTTGTGGAAAATCGAAGTCCTGACAACATGCAACACAACTTTATTGATGTACTGAGCTACTGTAAGTTCTGTATTAAATAAACTTTTGGAGAACAACCTGAATATTGAATCATTGCTATCAGTATCATCAAGCTGGGAATATGTCGGCGTGACAGTATCTTCCTATAGTTGAGACTGGTAGTACTATTGGTCTACAACTTTGCTTCCGCCGGTTACAAATGTCGATGAGCCTCAGCCGCACTTTTCTCGGAATTAAAAAAGAAAAGCAAAATTTCCCGCAAATGTCGAAAATTCGGCTCAAAAAGTGACATTCAGTTCAGTTGAGAATAAGTTTGAGATGCAAACAGAGCTCTACAAATAATTTGTTGGGTTAATGTTGACACAAATGTTCAAGATCGATATAAAACGATTTAATCGAATTAATCGACCAGTGCTTGACCCTAGAGATATCTATTGGAAAACAACGGAAACAAAGTTGTAGACCAATATATGGAATACTTTGTGACAGCTTCTCCATCGCAAGACCCTTCTGGATATAAAGATTAGGAGGTTAGAACTACTTTCTTTACATCCCAACTTTATAAGAGATAAAGCCCCTGTTAATATTGATATTAAAGAAAACATTCTTGATTCTTTCGGTAATTAATTCAAATTTTATATCACTGCTCACAATACCATCAGAATGGAGCAGGACGATTGGCCGTTCCGTTTGCATAGGGTTTGAGTGAGCTCGTTGATCGTTGGTAAATAACCATCACTTGTCCGCAAGACCTACAATAGAACTCTATAGGTCGATTTGCTTCCAGGTAGGAACATATTGCTCCAACCGTAGGGTTCTAGCGGTGCAAGTCCTAATCTACGCGATGAGGCTAATCGTTTTGGAGGAAGCTAAATGTCAATGTAGTCAATGTTAGGAGGAAGCTAAATAGTCTTTAAAAATAGAAAAGAAAAGAATTATCTCGACACTTTATGATGCCTGTCATCTCTCACAATTCATCAAAATACGATTGAAACCGCTTAGGCGTAGTATCATCTGTCATCCATCTGCAATCAAATGCAATCAAATGTAAAATGATAAACTTCAATAGATTTGGGATACATTCAAGAGTTTTGTTGTTACAAGAGGTGTTTTGGTACATATTCAGTATGTCAAAGGATCGGTGAACTGTTCAGGAAAAACCAAAGTGAGCTCTCTCTCGCGGATCTCAATAAAAAACCTAACTTCGTACGATCATAGCTCCAGTTCAATCTTTTCAACATGAAAGAGGATGAGAAAAAACGCACACGCATATAAATGATATTTACACAAACACATATTATGCTTGTTGATACCTTGCGCGATTACCGCTTATCGGTTGATCGGTTAACCTATCAATGTTGGTGCGCAAGGTAATCCAATTTTCCTGCAAACACCACAAAGTATTTTATGACGGCAACGATAAATACCAAACAAAGTTGTACACACACACACAGACTCACTTTAAAACTGCCGTTACATAGAAGGCAACACACGAGATTCTTGAAGTTCCGTTACTTTGCGCATTTCGTCTTCAATGTTCGCTAACTGAGCGAGCGAACGGCTGCAACATACGGCATTATGACGCCATCTTTATTTGTGCGCTTTTATAGCTGCAGACGCCGCTGCAGACTGCAACGCGCCGCGCGCAATTCGTGGATGTTTTGCGTTTTTTGGTTGTAAACTTTTGCAAGTTTGTAACCATTTTCGGCGTTGTTGCAAGTTGAAACATCTTCCGCGCTGAATACTCGTATATTGAGCGCGGCTGGCGGGCATGCGGGTGGCTTGTCTTCTGCCAGGAGCTGTGCGTTGCGGTAATTCTTCATGCACCAATTGCCGACAGATCTGTAGCAGCAGCCTGCTTGCACACAACCGACAACCGACAACCGAAAGTGTTTAGCACTTTCTTGCGCGCCGCCAGCTGCTTGTTCGGTTCGGTATTGTTGACAGCCCTTCCTGCCGCTATCTCCGGTTTCGGTCGCAGCCACAGCCCTGGCGCGACTGCTGCAATTTATCTTGCGTGAAGTGCTCGATATACGAAAAGTTTTTAATTTCTCGCTGCCGTTTTCGGTCTTTTGCGTTTTATATTTTCAGCTCTGCCATCGCACCAGCTCATCTCATCTCTCTCGTGTAGAGTGCCGCGAATGCTTAAGTTGTTACTATGAAGTTGCAAATATAAAGTGTTGCTTGCCGCTGGCGCACTTGTTTATGGCTGCAACTGCGCGCATAAGCGCGGTAAGTGTACAATAAAGTGCTTAAATTTCCTTGCACTCCCTCACCGCCCGCCAGCGCACCATCGCACCAGCGCATTGAACGACTTCCACTTTGGCGCGTTCGCTAAATATGCGCGCCAGCGTCTAACTTCATTAGCGCATCATCAATCCGTCGCCGGCACAAAGGACGTAGCAACTCCTGCCACAAGCGCCGCCACCAGCGCGCATACCGCACCGAATTTCCTCAACAGCCGCAGGCGCTTCTGCCGCGCATTACTTTGGTGGCAAGCGGCCAAATGGGCATGTGGGTGTGGGCGTGGTCGCGTAATGAAATTTACGGCCGCAAGCCACTGCATTTTGTCTTGCTTTGGCAATCGAAGCTCATTTGCGGCGTCACATGCTCGTATACTCGTGTTTGTCTGTGTGTTCGTTTATCTTCGCGCCACTCGTGCTTTTTAGTGCGAAGTCAAGGCACTTATATTTTTCATGCAATCGCGTTGCTGGCATTACTCGGTAGAGGCGGTGGTGTTGTTGCATTTGTTGCTGATAGGTAATTCGGTGATTCATTAGCGTCGCGCTGCGCTCACTCGCTGCCACCGCGGAAGTTTAATTAATTTTCGTACTGCAGTTCTTAAGTGGTTTGCTGTAAGCACCAGCCAGCTCTCGGCTGTTCTCCTTTCGCTGACAATGTTGAATGTCGGGTTAAGCAATTTACTTCGAGTGGAAATTGTAGTGAGACATAAATCTAGTGAAATAAAGAATTGGCGCAGCGATAAGTGTGTTTAATGTATCCTTAATCAATGCGTATTAAAGTTGAGACTTCTCTGATTTCATATAATGATAAGGGGCCTGTTTCAAGGGTTTCATATCAGTTTCAAAGTAGAAATCTGCCATAACTATACTTTTGGATAGCCAGGCAAGCATTAAAACTCGTTTCAGCTCTTAACAAGATATATTACTGGATATCATAGGGTGTGAAAAACGAAATAAATGGATAATGATGGGCTCTTTGTCGAGTATTTGATAACCGGTACGTTTTGATATAGTCATTTGGAATTCTTCAGAATAAAGATGACTTAATAAGAACCAAAGAGTCGATAGGAGTCGCTAGCAAAGATCAGCTTAAGACTAAAAATTATGAAGGACAACAGTTTAAAGTCTGATGTTTAGTATTTAGTCTTCAAAGTGGATTGTAGCTTACCTGCTTTTAGTGGAAGACTGTAAAAGTACTTCTCAGAGAAGAGTTGACTCCCCAAACGAAGTCTAAGCACATCCATAGTTGAAGAATATTTAATTAGGACCGACTTTGACGAAACGGTAGAGCATTCCTGGTGCAAAGCATCCACCTAAGTTTATGGTATCGATCCACAGAGACTATTGAGAGCCTTTGCTGTTTAGCGAATACTACAACGATGATCTCACGGTCTTCATAGAACAAGGTCGTAAGCTTAAAGCAATTTTTGAGTAACATACATAAAATCTCAGAACTGCTGAGCTCTTCGAAGAACACTAACTTCAATTCATTTCTCCACCGATGACCTAAGAATTAATTATTGATATCATATTAATGAGAAATGATTCCAAAAATACTTAAACTTGTTTTTGACTACTATTTAGTTACATACCTTCAGACCGCCAAGTAGATTTTAATCGTTGTCATTTGCCAGGTGGAATGTTTGTACTACTTACCTTTGTAGTTTTCCTTACATTAACTGCGCCGTTTGCAGAGTAGAGTTCATTATTATTATTTCTTCGTTGCCAAAGGTTACCGAGAATGCGCTCACTTGCCTCGACACCGCGCTTTTTCTTCTTCGCAGAGTATCCAATTTACGATTTTTAATAACAGCAGCAAATTCTCGCGCGCACACCGAGCGTCACCGCAAAGACAAGTGCAAAATTAATGAAACGAACTAACGGTAATGTTGAGTGAAATTTCGTTTAACGTTAACTGCATAGATATGTGTCTCCATTCTGCCGTTCCACAGCCACCTACTCTGCGCGCTACTCAACACATTGCAACTTTGTGCTGTCGCTGAGTCCGTAGAGCACCCCCCGCGTGCGGGTGCAGCTCAATTAGTCATACTAAACTAAACATGCAATTCATTTTAATTTAAAACCAACTCGTTCAACCGCAAATGCCACACACTACACACAATGGAACAGGCAACAAAACGCGAGCGGCGCAAATGGAAATAATTACAAGAGAATGCAATGCACTTATGTGGCGCTCGCTGTGTCTATATCTGCATTGTATATGCGGTCGGGCGGATATGTAAGTGGTTGATGTTGGTATTTGGGTGGCGCAAAGGCAGCAAGAGCAACGGAAGTGTTGAACATCCGCTGCAAGCGTTACAACTGCGCGACAATGGCGACCCTATGCCTTAGTAAGGGTGCTACCCCTCTGCTATTGCGCCGAGTTTGTAACTTGGTGGAGTCGGCATTTGAAATGCCGCCAGTTGCGCCGCGTCAAGTGGACACTTCACTTTCGACAGTTGCCACCAAACGTAGGTTGCAACCGCAGTATGCGCCAGCAACAATACCGAAACCTAATTAAATTCCCGTTATACGTGCCGTAAAGCTTTCTAGTTGAAATCAAAGTGCAGACGTGGTAAGGATGTAGACGCGCAAAGTGGAATTTCATTGGAAATGCATAAATTAATGTGGATTAATATTCATCTGATTATATAAATATTTTTGTATGATTAGCAAGGAATGGCAAGACAGTCTCGTTAATGGATGACTGAAATATCAATGTATTATAGGCATGTTGTCCTTTCTTCAACGAAGCTCACCAACAGAAGCAGTTAATATACAAAGAGCTACCAAATCGATAACCGTTATACATAACAATCAAGTAGTATATTGTTAAGAATTGTGTAATCAAGTGTAATTCATTATTGTTTATAAGACAGGTATCGCACGGCTCGGAGAGGTCCTTCCCAATCTTGACGGAGCTTTGGGTGTTGCTCAACGTTAGTCTACAAATAGCCGTATTAGTTTTGAGGGGATACCAATATCTTTAGTCTTTCACACAATACGCTCGACAGGACCTTGTATGCAATGTTGAGGAGGCTTATCCCACGGTAATTGGCGCAGATTGTGGAATCTCCCTTTTTATGAATTGCTTTCTTCCGTCCATATTCTACAAAGAAGCTGACCTTATCGGCCGGTAATCCATCGGCCCCCGCCTATTTGTTGTTCTTCAAACGCTTTTGAATTTCTTCATGGTCGCGTAATGGAACATCTATTCCATCGTCATCGATTTGGGAATCGGGTGCGCCATCTCCTGGTGATGTACTTTCACTGCCATTCAGCAGGTCGGAGAAGTTTACCCTTCATAACATCCTAGTTGCTTATTCATATCATAAAAGCAGTAAATGTGGTTTGGAGGAGAGAAGCGGAAGACATTGTTTTCATTAGTTTTATGAGTTTCTTGAAACCATACTTTTTGAATTGATTTAACATTTTCGAGTTTACTTCTTGTATAGGTGGCAACTCTGCTACCAAATATGTTCAAAACACAGAATTCTAGAAAAATGTTCGTGCAGCATTCTTAAACGTTTAATATTTCAAGCAGATTTTCAGTTTTAGTTTTTTATAAAGGTGGCAACCCTACTTCAAAAAGTCATTCTATAATTTCGTAAGTTTTTTAAAAACGCTAAGAAATATTTAATTAATCCTTGCTGGGCTTCTTCCGGAGCCTTCTCTTGTTGGCAGAGTTGGAACCCTCGGTCGAATCCTGCGGAGAGCGAAGAAGCTCTTCTTCTTTGTCAGTATTTATGCTCACAGCGCTTTCTGGGTCCGAATCTTCATGTATTGCGGAACCCGCGCGCTGCAGAGCTGGTCTGGCAGTAGCATTACAACCGCCGCAACCTGCCCCCTTGCAGTGACTGTGTGGCCGCTGGCGACACAGCTTGAAAAGTCGCTATGCCCGCCGGTGGTAGCAGCCTCGTCTCCCACCGACGTATGGGCTGATATCCCAGCCCACTGTTCTTCCTTTTTGACATCCATATTGAGTTTTTGTACTCGGGGGTCTCCTCCTCTAGCGTTTTATACCTGCCGCCAGGTATCTCACTGGCAATGGCTGATGAACTCACGCCTTCACCACCTTATGAGGATAGATATAAAGCAATCCAACATATGATAATGGATGGGGAGTACATCAGCCTTAGCTAGATGGCGCCTGCCAGCACTGCCGTGGCTTAGCTTGTCATAGACAGCTTGAGACCCAAGCAGTGCAGGCAGCGCCACCCATTGCCCAGTCGACACCCGCGCGGAGGATATAGCCAAGAGGAATTTTTGTCGACCGATAGATGACAACAATATTCTGAAAGAGTTCAGATTTAAAATAATCTTTATCTCTTTCTTGAATGTTAATTAAGACTAAATATCTTGCAAAGAACTAGAGAAGAAGAGACGCCACTAATTATAACCAATTTATGTTTCAAATATATAAATATGCCTCGCTGGCAGAATTTCACGTCTGTATCATTGTATATATGTATTTATCTACATATTCGCCAGCAAATAGACGCTTAATATACTCCAGCACATTCATGTTTAAATGAGCAAAAAATTGCCAACCGAATTATAATTGAATATTGGCATATGAATAAAACGGGCGAATATATTGGGACCGAAGTCATAAAATAAGCAAATTTGCTTAAACAGAAATAAGCCGTCAAATTAAGTTGGCAAACTGAAAGCCACACAAGCACACATGACGGCGCTTTTCTAAGCTCAGCCGACACACACACACACACACACACACGAACACAACGAATGCATATTGAGATTTTGTAAATATTTTTAGTGGCTGAGCGAAAGCGGTCACAATGACCGCAAAACAAAGATGTGGCATGTGGCAAGTGTGTGTGTCATACTTCCGAGAATATCCCGCTTATCAAAAAGCAGCCAGACTTTTCCATCAACATATGCATAGAAATATTGTAGCTCATGCGGAGTATATATGTGAGTGTGTGTGTGTTTGAGTGTGTTTGATTGTGTATATTGACTGGATTCTTTACGGGTTTTTGCCTCGGCGAAGCTGATGAAATTGAAATGAATTTCTTGGTTGATAAACAGTGAAAAAAGGAAAGCAAACGAACCGCAAAAGTGCCCATAAGTGGATTACATTCACCACTCATTAAAGACTGCCGAAGGCAACATACTACTTTCGGTATATTAATATAACGGCAAATATATATATATATATATTTATTCTCTATGTGTGTGAGGGCGTATGTAATTCAAAGAAACATAAAGCACACTCATTGCTCGACACAAATTGGCAGTGGTGGCGCTCCATATACTCGTGTATACACAATTTAGGGACTAACAAAATATATCCCAAAATAACACAAATTGGCAGGCTGTCGTTCGGTCGTGAGACAAACAAAGTGAGCGAATAGAGGCAGCAAAGGCAACAAAGTTGGAATAAATAAATGAAAAGGAAAATTCACATTGCCAACAAGGACCCCCACACACACGCAAGGACGACAATTTTATTTCGACATTCTGCAAAATCAAATGCGAACCGACCAAAAATTACAACAAATACACAAACAAACAAACTGCAGACTGATTGGTGCGACAGACAGACAGACAAACCCAGACTCATTGAATTTCGTTGTGGTTTTTCGTCAATTCAATACTTTGCTGAAAGAAAGAAAAGAAAAACGCTCGCCTTCAGCCAAACAATTGGACAAGCTAGAGCTAAACTGGGGCTCCGCAATGACTTACGCAGCTGCTTAGTGTAGATATATGTGTTTGTATGTCTGTGTCTGTGGTTGAAGATATTTATTTGCATGTGTAGTTTGTAGCCCCGCAAATAATGCCGATTTGAATGAGAGAAGGTCGAAAGTATTTCAGTTGTGTGTGGGAAAAGAACGTACCAAAATACAAATACAAAACCGTATGCTCAAACGCTCGATTGACGTCGGATGTCCTTGACACAAAGTCCACAAAGCAGAAAATCACACACACACACATACATAGCTATGTAAATGAGCACACACACACACACACATACACGCAAGCAAATGAAAGCAGAAAAGCAATTCATGGCATAGGTATCGATATTCAATCAGTTGAATTGATTTGAAATGAATTGAAGTGAGTTTCCTTGAACACAAAGTCAAGTGCTCATTGCGATATGATATGCCTCCCTCTCTCTGTGTGTGTGTTCAATTCAGCTTTGCCTCGTATAAATATGGTTTTTGTATAGTTTGTTTGTATGTTCTATTGAGGGTTTTCACTTTTAAATTTACCTTTTGGACTAGCTGTATAAAGCTGCATTGGTAGCCACAGTAGAAAAGTTTGATCAATTCATTGATTTTAAGCTTAGTTTTGCGGTCTCCGCAGAGAGATAAATTAATGAAAGATTGAGAAATTTGCTTGAGTTTATATTTACATATGAATCTTGCAGTTAAAACTAGTTTCTAGTCTCAGCAATGGATATATGAGCCTAAACAGCTGGTAAGCATGATATTTTGTAATAAATTGACAACAGCGCCATCTATCGGACTTAATATTATAGGAAAGCTCTCAAAATTCTAAAAGCTCCCAGAAGCTACTGTAAATCCAGACAGTTGTACATAGATCCTATTTTATATCGCTCAGGAGAAAACTGCTCAGTTGAAACTTTTCAGTTTTACCCTTCATCTTTAGTTCACAACTACACAACTTTAATCGGATGTCTTCAGTTTTTTCAACTATTTCTAAAAGCTTTGCGCACTTTTACACTAATACTTCTAATGGAAAAAAAGCAACAAACCGCATGCAAATACTACGCAAAGTTCTTTCGATCAGCAAGTGGGGCGCCTCGTTCGTTTACTTAGGGCGAAACTTTGAATTACTTTGGCATTACAGCGCATTGGCTTTTGACGATTGTCGTTTCTCTTTTTCTTTGCTGTCTTTTTCTTGCTGCTGCCTTTTCTGTCGGCCGCGCGTGCGGTTGATGGTCATTTGCCATTCAATGCCAACGCAAAGTTTCATCTTTAATGCCGTCAATCTGTAGTTGCAGCAAGGCAAAAAAAAGACACCGCAAAAGCCTTTCAGCCGCGCTTTTTATTGCAGAAAGTGGAAGAAGACGCCAGCAATTGTCCTTAGCTGCCGCTCTTATCGGACTTTTATGCTGCACTTCCGTCCGCGGACGCAACTCTGGACTCGTCGCGGTCGCATCACGCGCTTACCTTGCGTGACTGGCAGCGGCGGCCAGTGATTGGTAGACATGGTGGAAGTTGTTCGTGTGCTGAATTGGGGTTTGCTGGCATTTTATTTTTTACATCCGCTGGCTTTGACAACTTTTGTGCTTTTCGCTGCTTGTAAGTAGCGTTTCTTTTCCGTCCCTTTGCCCGCTTGCATTCGTGTGCCTTTTTTGTTGCGTGGACAGTATTGCTGTAAACTCGTTACAGTTGACGGCGTTTCTTTTCTTTATGCTGTCATCTTTCGGTTATGATGTTTTGACATTTCTTGTTTTGTGGCAAAGTTATTATTGCAGGTAAAGTAAAAGTACAAAAATTATGCTGTTGGTGTCATCAATTGACGATTTCCTTCTGTGCGAAATTTCTTTGACCGAGGTGTTTGAATTTTTACGCTCTTTCAAAAAGATGTGATATTTTTGTGCTTTAAAGAAATTCAGATATCTGATCGAACTGCTCTGCTTCATGAAATGTTCTTAAATTTAATAATACAATAAAAAAGATATCACTAAACCAAGAATATCAAATTTGGCTAAATGAACGGAGGGTCTAAATACATAAAGCGGAGTCCAGAATTGAATCGAAAAGAAGAACATTCCACTTTTTTCTCTTTCGCAATTCTTCAAAATGTGTCCACGTCCCCGTGGTCGCAATTTCATTTGTGTGGCCTACTTTTAGGCAAATATTTATTTTATCTTATAGCATTGCCTACATTTAGGCAGTGTGATATGTGTCTTTTTTTGGAAAGTTATACATTTAGGCTTACTCCAAAGTAAAAATCACGGACTGTGTGAGCTGGTGGATCAATAATACCATCTTAGTGTAGACAATATCTGACAGTAAATGGTTTGAATGGAAGATGATCTGTAGAGCCTTTTGAAATACTTTAACAACTAGTTTAACAGGTATGCCTCTAATATTTTCAAAACTCTTAAAAAACACTCTAAATAAAATATTAAACCCTGCATGACTGGCTGCTAAATTTGGTGACACATTTTGATGCAATGAAATAGCATTTTCCTGAATGAGCAGTAGCCAACATATAAGCTTAAAGAGTGAAAGTTTTTAACGCATATCAACAAAAGAAGACCCCAATAACAACTAACAACACACGTACCTTATTCAGCACCACCTATGCGCTTTCATCGCCGTGGAAGAGAGAAGAGCGTTGCTGCCAGATTTCGCAGCATTGTTGATGCATTGTTTGGCCGCACACTGTTGTGGCACTGCGGCACGGCGTTGCGGCGCAATTGCGGCTGTCAACTAAAAAAAACTAAAGAGTGCACAAATTTATGAGCCGCAGAGAGTGTTGCGGTGTTGGTTAGTGAGTAGTAGGACGCGGCACAATGCATACGAGCACCACATGCAACTGCTGCGTGCGACGAAAGCTCGTTAATGAAATGAGCTGACTGCCTTTTGTTTGCGCGGCATTGTGTGGATAATCACACACACATTACCTGCTTGTCAAGGTGCGAAAAATCTGAAAAGCCTTTGATGTATACTTGTAATCCGTTTAGTGTTGGAACAAACGCGTCACAAACACAAAGCGCATGTGAAAGTGACTTTTCATTTTCTCTCCGTGTTTGATGCATACAATATCCTTGTATGTATATATGTAACTGATTACATTAGTAAATATGTCGAGAAATATTTTTCTTACGACTGCATAAGATTTATGCAAACTGCCGCCAGGTAACTCATATTTGTTAGTACCCAAAGAATTGCTGGAAAAAATGTGGCCATAACTGTGGCAAATACTTACAAGCATTGAAATTATTTATGCCGAAACTTTTTGCATTAAGTTATTAGTGCGCGCTCGTAAACGCCGCTAACGGTACATACATTTAGTCATGCAGCAGATTTGCGACAAATTTTCGCACACTCACATGGACATAAGCATTTAAGCGCTTGCATTCCCAGCATGCTAAGCATTCGTCCGCTCCTTCTCTCTGTTAGCAGTGCGTCCACTTGCCATAATGATGACCGCCAGCAATTACATTGAGCCTGTATATGTAAGGTAAGTAAGCGGCGTCGTACATCGAGCGCTAAGCGGCAATCAGCTTGAGTCGCACACACAAACGCAGCCGCGCCATTTTGACTCAGCGCTTGCATGTACATAATCATGCTAATGGGCGGCAGGACGCGCTCGGCTTGCGGCCGCCGCCATAACTCGCGCTCACAACAAATGCGGCGATTTCTTTTATTACAACGTCGGATTAAGTCGCGCGCTTTTTAGAATTCTTGCGCTCGTTCTTAATATTATTCCTTTTTTATTTTTGGATTTTTTGCTTTCTTCACTGCCTGCATTTTAGTACCGCCATTTATGCGTAGTTTTTTTTGCGCTGCTGCTGTCGCATTATTCATTTCAACATTTTTCGTTTCTTTTTCTGATTTTTTCCGGTCTTTTTTTGTGCGTTTTTCATACTTACGCTCACTGTGGCGGCATTTCCCTAATTGTCCCTGCATTTACGCTAATCCTTAGACTACTTTGCAAATTATAAGGTTAGTATTATACTTTGTGCGCTCTGCTTTCCGGCTATTGTCACTGCCTTTCTTCTTCGTTGACTTCCCATTTTAATTTCTTTCTTTCTTTTCGTGCTTTGCACGCAGCATCGCCAGTAAGTGGAAATATAAATTAAAACTTTTTAAATCTTCCTTCACGTTAACTTAAGTGCCACATGCAAATGTTCAATTATTCAAGTGGCGAGTTTGAGCAATGACATGAATTAACGCGCCAGTTTGTGGCATAAAAAGTGTCACTGCAGCGGTTTCACAGCGAAATTTGTGTGCTTAATTATTGAAAAATTTGCAGCAAATTTCTAGTATAAAGGGATGAGTTTGAGGATACTTACTTTCTTGCAATAGCGAAGACCACATTATATTTCTAAGAATTTTGAAGCTCTACGTAGTAAAATGTGCGGAATTATGAGTAGAATTGCCTTCCTGGTTTCTGGCTGCAAGATATGACTTAAGTATAAAGAAATATTAAACTCTCTAACCTGCTCATTCGAGGACTACTTAGGGTTTTGAAGTTAAAATCGATAATTGGTTACTGACACTCAATCTTGAAAGGAATCTTCTTCATAAGGAGACCATATGGATCAAAAAAAAAATACAAAAACTATTATTTGTTTGCTTATATAGAAAATAGAATCTATTAACGAAAGAATCTTAAAGCAAACTCATCTCAAAAGAGCTAAACCCAACAAAAGTGCTTCAGATATATTATTATCTGATATATTCCGCCGTTTTCCATTAGATGTCTCTAGGGTCAAGCACTCGTCGATTAAATCATTTTATATCGATCTTGGACATTTGTGTCAACATTAACACAACAAAATATTTGTAGAGATCTGTTTGCATCACAAACTTATTCTCAACTGAAAATGCCACTTTTTGAGCCGAATTCTCGACATTTGCACGGCCAGAAAGAGTGGTCAAAAATAGTAGCTAGCGACAGCCAATATTTTGAATAACATTTTTGTAACCGTTTCTATAGAAAATAAAAAATAAATAAATTTTTAATTTTAAACTCAAATTCCTTGAAAATACTTCACCACATGCTTTACCTTAAATTTTCTTATCAGAGAAAATACACCTACACGTCTTAAAGCCCAAAAGTGCTTTAAATTACCACTAACTCCCGTTTAACGTCCGTCAAGCATGTGCGTGTGTTTGCCTGGGCGCGCGAATTGTGAGGATTTTTCTTGGCAAATGCCAGCATTGTAAAGCCTCTTTGGCATTCCGGCTAACGCCCACCGATTCGTGTGTGCATATGTGTGGAGCACACATGAAAAAAAAAAAAACAAAAAGCAAAATCTGCCAAATAACAAAACAAACACAGCTGCGTACAATTGCCACACAAAAAAAATATAAAAGGGAATCCGGCAACAATAAGCGTCGGTAAACACATACATACAAGCGAGTTTACAACAGAATACAACAACATACAGGAATGAAGTAGAAACAAGGTGTAAGGATAATGTAGTCGAACATAAAGAACTGGTATCTAAACTGATTTAAAAGTAATGATGATTAGTCTTGAAGGCAACTGATGACAAGCTAATAGGTTAACAGGCTTCATTTACTCTATAAAATATCAATTTTTGAGATGTTTGAATTGGTTTTGATCTCTTGTATTTTTGCTGCTCTAATGTTCTTCGAAGAACTGTTGACTTCGTAATTAACTACTGGGTCTTTGCGCTTATGCAACGCTGTTACACAGCTAGGCAAGCAAAATTGTATTGTTTGCGGCACGTGTTCGAGGCTTAAAACGAAATTCCTCACACATAACAAACACACAGTCGTTTACGATCCACGCAAGTTACGCCATTTTCTGTGTCTAAAAGTGTTGCGGCAACAGTTTTATCCAGCTTTTGCGCTTGCTAGATTTTTAATAGCTGCCTATGTGCACATTAATGTGGGTCAGTTTTTTGGAAATAAAATTTGTAAATGAAGGATTTGTGGAAAAGAGTCGAGAAAGGCAACAGAAAAAAACTTTTGCTCAATGCATGGGAGCCTCCAGTGCTATTCTCATATCAAGTGTAGTAATATTGCTCAGCTAAGCTTAACTTCAAATGAGTTTCTCACTGCCGATTTTTTATGAATTTCAATATGTTTGAATTTTTCAATATTTTTGAATTTTTTAAAATTTTTGAATTTTTCAATATTTTTGAATTTTTTAAAATTTTTGAGTTTTTCAATATTTTTGAAATTTTAAAAATTTTTTGAATTGTTCAATATTTTTGAATTTTGAATATTGTTGAATTTTTCAAAATTTTTGAAATTTTCAAAATTTTTGAATTTTTCAATATTTTTGAATTTTTCAATAATTTTTAATTTTTCTAAATTTTTAAATTTTTGAATTTTTCAAAATTTTTGAATTTTTCAATATTTTTGAATTTTTCAAAATTTTTGAATTTTTCAATATTTTTAAATTATTCAAAATTTTTAAATTTTTGAATTATTCAATATTTTTGAAATTTTCAAAATTTTTGAATTTTTCAATATTTTTAAATTTTTCAAAATTTTTGAATTTTTCAATATTTTTAAATTTTTCAATATTTTTGAATTTTTTATAAATTTTTGAATTTTTCAATATTTTTCAAAAATTTTCAATATTTTTGAATTTTTCAAAATTTTTGTATTTTACCGTGAATCCTTAATACCCTTAAGCTCTTTTCATTTTTTCCATTTACTACATTCTCTATAGTTTCTGTTTGCCTGAAGTTTCGTAGGCAAAATCGCATGTTTTAAGCTCTTGGCGATTGAGAAACCCACGGAGCTGTACGTTGTTTATTGTGCAAGCGGAAGTAAACATCTTTGAATGATTAATAAATGGGCACTGCGAAATTCTAAAATTGAAGAAAAATACCTTGCAACTTCTTTTAGTAAGAATTATATCCCACATTGAACAAAACCCTCAAAACATTTAAAATCAGTCACATTCAGGCATAAATACAATTCAAAAGTCCATAAAATATGTACGCAATGAATACGCATTTTCTAAATGCTCCCAAGTGACAATGCCACATTGCTTTTGTTGCTTTGTTGCAGCGCTTGCTTGCACGCGTTGTTGCTTTAGGGCGGGAAAATTCACGTCAGTCTCACTGCTTATCGCTGTATCTATGTAAAAACAAAAAAAAAAAAAAATCGCTTAGATAGAAATTAAAAATGCGCCCCAATTCAATGGCCTAAGTGTCGGCGTGAGGGTTCTATGAATAAATAATTACACTCTGGAGACATAATACCAACACGTGTCAACGAAAATTACCGTCAGCGGCGCAGTGTCTGGCAAATGCATGATTTCGCATTTATTTTAAATCGAGAAAAGTTTACCAGCTTTGTCTGCAAGAGTTTTCAAGTGATTTGCATTTTTTTCATCGAAATCAAGAGATTTTGTATATAAAAGATCTGAGATTACTCATACGCCGTGCTGTGTTTTGGAGTGGTAACTTGAAATTGAGGCTTAAGATATAATTTTTAGTATTTTTCAGCTCTTCAACTCTCTGAGAACGCCTTTGTATACAGGTACATGGGTTCAAAAAATAACAAGAATTTCGTTTTTTTTTAATAAAATTTTCATTCTTCAACAATAAAAACTTTGAACTTCGAAATTTTAAAATTCCTGTTATTTTTTGAACGCACCTCGTAGACGTGAAAAATTTAGTTTTTCAAAATTTTAAATTTCCCGTTTTATTAACACACTTTTGAGACGTGAATATTTCAGTTTTGGGAAAATTTCAAAATTCACGTTATTTTTTGAACAAACTTCTTAGACGTGAAAAATTTAGTTTTTTGAAATTTCCGTTTTTTAACATACTTCTAAGACGTGAATAGTTCAATTTTTCGAAATTTTTTAAATTCCCGTTATTTTTTGAACACATTTCTTAGACGTGATTATTTCAGTTTTTGGAAAATTTTAATATTCCGGTTATTTTTTTAACATACTTCTTAGGCATGAATAGTTTAGTTTTTCAAAATTTTAAAATACCCGTTATTTTCTGAAAACACTTCCTAGACGTGAATAGTTTAGCTCTACTTTTGCTAATATAATTTTTTACTATTTCGAGTGTTATATTTCTATACCTTTAGGTATTAATTAACAAAATTTTGCCTTTTACTCTGCAAATTGGCTTCTATCATGTAGTCTAACTCTGAAAAATACGAACATTTTCATAGATTAAGTTCAAGTATTCTTTCTTATTAATACTTAACCTCATTTTTAAGTCAAACTCATTGCCTTCACTACTCCACTACAATAAAACACATTTATTCGCTGTGCTGTAGGCAAATAGTCGCTATAAATTTCATTTTCCATACAAAACGTGTATGCAAATGTGCCATGCGCCAGCAACCAGCAGCGGCGAGCTAACGGGGTCAAATATAAACTCGTCTTTTAACGACTTATGCATACAGTTGCTGCTGCTGCTGCCGCTGCACGGTTGTTATGCCGCACGACAAAAGGCATGTACCGTTAGCGCTAGTTTGCCGTAATATTTATGAGCACTGCTGCATAGATAATATTTTTGGCAAATCTCAATTTAAATGCCAGCTAAGTCATATAAATTTCAACTTATGCGCGCGCGCTGGCAAAAATGCATTGACGCATATTTTATGTGCACATTATAACATTTCATATGTGCGCATGAATGTGTGTGTGTGTGTGTAGAGTGAGAGAGTTGAGTTCGTGGCATCATAAATTTCTGCCACATTATTAAAATCACATTACTTGCAGGCGCACAAACGACAGTCAACTACTTGCCATTGCGCTAACTCCTGATTCGTGATGGCCTGCCAACGCCGGTGACTCTAGCTGGCCATTTGGCTAAGACCGAGTCGAAAGCAAATATATTTAAATGCAAATATACTATTGCATAACTGCAACTGTGAGTCGAATGCTGATGGCAGCTGGAAAGCGTTGGCGAAACCAAAACTAAAGTTGAACGCGACTAAAAATGCATGTGCTTCCTGTCAAACACACACACACACACTCATGCAGACATTTATATATATTTGTGAATAAGTAAAATGGAATAAAATTTTATATTTTATCGCCAGTTCAGCTGCCACTGCTGATGACTGGACGCTGTCAGTGGTGTCCCCTTCCGTTCGGGTATTTATGCATGGGCGGATAATCAGCGGAAGTTGCATAAAAAGTTGCGACGCTGCAATGTTAGCGGCAAAAATGCATAATGCAAGCATATGCAACAACAATAACAACAAAAATACAACAAAAGCAAATACAACAACAACAACAACAAGAAAAACAACAGCAATAACACCGGCAACCACAATGACAAAACAAAAACACAAACGGGGCAGAGGAAGTGAGCAAGTGATAAAACGCCAGCTAGCAATGGCCGCAGCGCTGCTTGCAACTATTGCCGCTGCAGCAGCTGTGTGGCAGCCCACAGCAGTGGCAGTTGTCGTTTCCGCTACGCCATTAGGTAATCCTCTAATGCTTCATAATAACTTTTCATTTCCCCACAACATAGTTAACTGGCTGCCCCAGCTAGCTTGCCAGAGTTTGCATTTCTATTTCTGCTGTTGTTGTTGTTATTGCGGTTGTTCGACTTTCCCGCTGCAGCTAGTAAAATAGTACTACCACTACACAGAATAATCATAAATATCTGCAAAATTGCTGATAAAGGCAGGAATTTTTATTGAAAATTGCACTGTGTTCGCGCTGGAATTTTAATCAAAATTTTACGAGTACCAATAACGGTAAACGCCAGTCGAAAAATTATATACATTTTTGCGAAGTAAATATTTAATTATTTTATGTTGGATTATTTGAAGTAACCGCTGTGGTGATGCAGTGGTGAGTAAATGTAGGTGGGCTAATTTGGACTAATGATAGGAGTGAGCTAAAATAGATACACAGTGTTCAATAAATAACGGGAATTGGGAATTTTTTTTTTTAATTTTTATTTAAAATGTAATTCGATGACTTTTTAAGGCGTCTTTATATAATGGGTCTGGAGGTGAATGAGGACAAGACGGAATATCTCCTGTCATCAAACAAACAGTCAGCGCACTCGCGTCTTGGCTCCCACGTCAGTGTTGACAGTTATAACTTCGAAGTCGTAGACAATTTCGTATGCCAGGGAACCAGCATCAACAACACGAACAATGCCAGCCTCGAAATCCAGCGCAGAATAACTCTTGCCAACAGGTGCTACTTTGGACTGAGTAAGCAATTGAACAGTAAAGTCCTCTCTCGACGAACCAAAATCAAACTCTAAAAGTCGGTTATAATTCCCGTCCTGGAATATAGGCAACGGCGAATACCGCAGACGATGGAACGATGAGCTGTACGAGTTATACGAGACATAGACATAGTCCAGCGAATAAAAAGACAGCGGCTACGCTGGCTAGGTCATGTTGTCCGAATGGACGAAAACACTCCAGCTCTGAAAGTGTTCGATGCAGTACCCGCCGAAGGAAGCCGAGGAAGGGGAAGGCCTCCACTCCGTTGGAGGGACCAAGTGGAGAGCGACTTGGTTACACTTGGGATCTCCAACTGGCGCCGAACTGCGAAGGAGAGAGGAGATTGCAACGCCTATCACATACATACATATTAACATAAAAAAATTTTCAATTGACAACAGGATTTTTGGACAATTAAATATTTAAAAATTCCCGTTATTTTTTGAACACACCTGATGTGTATCTAACTCAATCCAGTCTTCAATATTTTTGAATTAGATATATTAAATTCCGAATAGTATCAACAAGAGCCTTCATTACTCTCATCTCTCCTTATTATTTATATGACTTCTAGCGGACTCTATAGACCAAATAGACACATTTCTGAAGATAGTTGCCATATTTCCATAATGTTCAGTCAATTTATTCAATTTAATAATAATAATTTTTATCGACTTTATGCACGACAGTATTTTAGCCTAACGTTTGAACATATTATAGGAGTGACAGTGGCTTCTTCGCGTCACTTTACAGGTTCAAATCCTTCCGAGAACGTAGAAACACGCATACCAAAGTCTATCCAGGCCTCTATTTCAATAATCAGAATTTTTTAATTGCGGTTCATTAACTAAACTGAAAGCTCTTTCTTCATAACATAAAACTCTTGTCCACGCTTAGCACTCTCTCCCACCCCACCACTACCACCAAACTACAAATGCGACTTAGTTGAGTTGAATTTAATAATAATTATGATGAGCAAAACTCTTGTCCACGCTTAGCACTCTCTCCCACCCCACCACTACCACCAAACTACAAATGCGACTTAGTTGAGTTGAATTTAATAATAATTATGATGAGCACGCAGCATTCTTGTAGACTTATTAACTACCCCAGATACATAGAAAAAATAAAGAAAGCAAGCTGTTTTCAAGTAATTTCATTTTCCGTTTTTTTTTTTAGCGCTTAAGTCTACGAAAGTGGCGGCAAGACAAGTGGATAAATTTGTTCTTTCAACAAACAACCGACACATTTCATGCATTTGTTGCTGTTGTTGTCGTTGCTTTTTTGTCTGCATTCGCTTGCTTTTGCGCAGCATAAAATTGTGCACAGCTCAAGTGCATGTCAAACACTGCAATAAACTCGAAGTGCAACTAGCAACACCAGCAACAACACTAGCATACAGCAAACAATATGCCATAATCAACAGCAGCAACACGAAGCGTTGTCTAGCGGCGGACAGGCGGGCAGCCACGAAATATACTCACTCGTATATGATTGTGAAAAAATTTTTTAAAATAAATATATGACGAGAATTGCGAAAAATGTGCGAAAAAGCACAAACAAAAAGCCAAAAAAAAAGACGAGGACAACAACTGACAAGTGCCAGCCAGCAGTGCGAGTATTTCGTAGATGAAGAAGAGTCGAACCAAAAGTGGCGAAGAGTTGCGCTGTTGAGCTGCTGAGCTGCTGAACTGCTGCAGCTGCATTTGGATGCAATATGGCTGGATGTGTAGAGTAGAAAATAATTTTTGGAAAAATACCACTTTTATCCAGTTCTTTTATTCTAAAGACTAGCTCCACCAGCACATCTTTGAAATGCAACTATTTTCTTCTACTCAACACCTCAGTACCATTCTAAGTTCAGCCATACTTCCTATAAATGTATTTTTCGCGAAGTCCTTGCCAACCGCAAACTAACCAGTCGAATTTCCTACCGACCCTCACACATTCGCCTTGTCATAAATCTTATCCTAGTGCTTGAACTACTTTTTCGAGTGTAAAATATAAGAACATTCATTACATTATGTGTAGTCTCATAATATTTACTTGCATACATAATGTTTCGCCAAGCGCACTACTTTCAGCCACTTCGGCAATATGTATGTGTGAGTTTCATTGTGCGTGTGTGTGTGTGTGAAGTGTATGTATAAAGTGGCCACAAGTATTTTTCAACCTAATTAACTCATAATTTAGCAGATAAAGTATATAATAATAATGGAAATGGAAAAAAACTGTAGTCCACTCTACAATTGAGTAGAAGGAAGGAAGCATAAATGCAAATGCAACAAAAAGAATGTTGCACTTAAGGAAGTCCTATTGTGTGACGGACAAATTGAATCAGGTTTAGTTAAGAAAGTTTTTATTTGAATATTAGGTCCGATGGGGGATGCTATTGTATAATTATCTGAAAATTAAATTAATTCTAGGCCCTAGATGGTTTAGAGTGGATTGGAGTTCTCTTGGTTTCCTACTTTCGGATAGCTGAGCTTCGTCGAATTTTTAGAAGCAACTGAGGCTCATGAACAGCTGAGCTTAATCAAAATTTTGGGCAACCCCTGAATCTTGCACGGTCACATTGATCTACTGGCCCTATATGTACTGTGGAAAGTCAATGAAGCTTCTCTTTCCTTGTTTGGAATTCTCAACAAGGGATTATTTTAATAATTAAAGAAACGAATACTTTATTCTTTCACTTTTTGTTTCACCATATATTCTTAACAACATACATTCACACACATAGATACCAATACAATAGCGCCACTCAACTTTGTGCAGCAATCGCCTCATTTATTCAGGGTCAAGCTTGTGCAAAGGCCATCAAGTTTTTAAGTGGCTCATTATGACGTTAACATAAAGCTCAGCTGGGAAAAAGCTAAGCCACCAACACACATACACTCTGGGTAGATGAAGTCATCTCAGTTGAGTTGAGAGCTGAAAGTAGCGCCGGAGAATGATACCAATGAAACTGCTTTTGCTAAGAATAATCACTTGTCGCTGCGCGTGACACAACGTCCAAGCATGAGAAAGGAATTATAATTGGCTGGCGGACTTTAAGCGAGATGCGAGTATGAGTGGAAGAATGAGTACTACACACTCTCTGCTATTGCTGTTGCGCTACTAATAAAAAAGGATATCGCGATATTTAAGCGAATTTTACAACGCGATAATAAAAGTTGAAAGGATAACACAAATTAGCATAGATTACATAGGTCCGGTAAGTGTAAGCAAACAATAGCGAAGAACACTAGGTAAGGTAAGCTAAAGTAGGGGACTAAGACGCAAGCGTAATTAACGTTAATATTCATGAACTAATTTAGCCAGCGCACACAGGTGGCAGTTGACGCAAGAAACTGCGCTGGGCTAAAGTGAGCCGCACAGCCGCATGGGCGCTCGCTTGTTAAGCGCTTTCGGGCGCAAAAGCAGCGAAAATATGTTTTGGGGGTGTAGTGTAGGAGTTGTTTTTTGGTTCGTTAGGGAATATGACAGTCTCTCTGGAAAAGGGGAAGCACTTGAGGTTGATTTTTTTTTGTAGATTTTCAAAATTAAAAAAAAAATTAAAAAAAAATCTTTGTTTTTTGAAATTTAATTTTCCTTTTGAAATTTAATTTTCTTTATGCAAATATTAATAATAATAAATTAAAAATATTATTTTTCTCTTACATTTTCGTATTCACAGTCCTTCCAAAAATCCACTTCTAGTGTATCCCTTATTGTCTGATACAATAAAAATTAAAATAAATTGTTTATAATTCTATTAAAAACATTTTTCTGCCTTTTTCCGTGTAAAAAAATCAACCAACTGAATTTCAACGATTTCACATGCAATCCATCACTCAATCATCGAAATCAGCAATTGGCAAGCATTTCGTTCTTTCTCCATTGCGAGCTGCTTCCGTTGCAATGCTTCCTTTCAATTATTTTCATTTCATAATAAATATTATTTCACCTTTTTTCCCCTCCATGACATCGCGCATTTTTATGCATTCACTCAAATGAGCATGCACACACACACATGAACATAGTATTCTCGCCAGCAGCTCTTCGTATGTGAATATTCACATGAATTCATTTGTCTGTATGTTTGCTTGTATGTAAATGAGTCTGTATGTGCGCAATGCTTTAAAGTGCAAATTTTATTATCTGCAACGAACAATTCTTCACACTTGCTGCCACGCAATTGAATACAGGTAATTATGTGTGCACACATACACTCACATATGTTGATATATATATGGTATGTTAAACAGATGGAAATTCTTCCTTCACAACTGGCGCTTTCATCGCATTATACATTTATATTTTATATATTTTACGTATTTGCTCGTGATGGCAATGGATTTTTTTATTACACAACCACCATTGTCTTTAATGAGGCTTTTCCTGTGGTTGGCGGCAATAAAGCTTTGACGCGCTGAAGTTGGTGCTTTTTTCATCAATATTTTTTATTGCCCGTTGTAGTGGTTGGGGTATATAACCGAAGGAGAGCTATATATACATGAATGTGCACTTTTATATATTTTGCAGCTCCCCGAGCGAAGCATGAAAGCATAACTGTATGACATGTCCGGAAGAATTTAATATTTTTTCTTCACTTCTCACTTTTGTGTAGGCAGGCGAGGAATGTGGGTGATACTTTACGACTAAAGTAACTAAAGGTCGATATTAACAATAAATTTCATTCTTCACAAGCTTACACTAACAGTTTACCAGCTAAAAATACGCATATTGCCTGCAGCTATGACGATTCAGTTGTTATTGCATAAGAGACCACCAGGGCGTATGAGTGACTTTAAAGCTGGATTGTCTTAACAACAGAGTATATGAAATGAACTTTAATCCTTAGCTTACTGTAACGAAATATTTATGTTGAGAACAAGCTGAGCTGAGCATATCACAAATTTTAATTATAATAGCGCAAGCACTCTCTGAAGCATATGAGTGTGCCCAAAAGCTACGCGCACACATTGACATACGTACACAAGCACTACAGCGCGCTTGCAACATTTGTTGACCTGCTCCACTGACTTTTATTGCATTCTCGGCATTGTTCACATGCTTTATTTGTTATAGATACTGCTTCAAGCATTGTTTTTGCATTTTTTAAGCCGACGCCAAACTCCTCAAACTCACGGGTATGCTATGTCACAACAATGATGCAGCGTCAGCGCCACCCTAAACGATGTCAACTGCTGAGCGCGTCTATCTAGAATGCTTGAAGCGGGCACTTGTTGAGCTCAGGCGCTTGCTTGCTTGTGTATGTGTGTGTGTGTGTGAATGTCAACGCCGGTTCGCGCACTCCAAAGTGAGCTCAAGTGCCAGGTTATTGTATGTGAATAAATAGAAAACAATTTATTGCTCACAGCCGGGTGAGTAAATAAAGCTCCCTCGCAGTTTTTTGCGCTACAATGCACAAATATGAATATTTATATATTCACACTTACGCTCATATTTATATAGGTTTCTATGCAGTTGTGCCTTTTGCTTGCTTTGTATTTTGCATTTTTAATAACGCTGCGATATTCTCTCCTTTTTCATTTCATTTCATTATTAACGCTGACACATTTCATTACGCCAAAGCGCCGGCAAAGCGAAGACATATACAAACAAATATATGTGAGTGTTGTTGCTGTTGTTGTTGTACTGATTTCATTGCGCAAAGAGTTAGCAGAGCATCGGCAACAATAGGCGGCAAATAACAATTGTTTGCATTTGAAGTCGCCCCCGTTTCGCGTCAGCGAGTGTATGTAGAGTGCAGAAAAGTCACACTATCGTTCGCTTTTATTAAAAGTGAAACACGCCGCCCGGGGACAATAGACACAAGCGAAAGTTACAGCAGCAACACATATCAGGCAGTCAAAGCGTGTATTGTATTCAAATGAGAGAGCAAGCACGGGAAGGAAATCTGACATACTTCGCACTTTAAATAATGGAAGAAATATTGGGAAGTACGCAGCGCTATAAAAAGGCGCATATTTAATTAAAAGCGAAATTTTTATGAAAGAAATTTCCATTTCACTCAGATTTGGGTTGTTATCTATCTCTGTTATCCATTATCCGCATAGTAAGGGTATTATTTCTCTAAGGATCTTGTGAATACTGAGGATGGAAATCCAACAAGATTATTGGCCTTCGGGCAGTTCTTTAAATTTTTATAGAATGCTTGTTTTCTTGAGCATGCTTAGTGAGATCATAACGTCCTCCAGAACAATGACTAACGAAGGAAGAGGAGAGCCTTAAAAACGGTTACGAAAATGGCCGTCGCTAGCTACTACTTTTGACCATCTTTCTGGCAGCATGCGTATTCCGTGCAAATGTCGAGAATTCGGCGCAAGAAGTGTCATTTTCAGTTGGGATGCAAAAAGATCTCTACAAATATTTTGTTGGGTCCAAGATCGAGATAAAACGATTTAATCGATTTATTCGACCAATGCTTGACCCTAGAGACATCTATTGGAAAACGGCGGAAGCAAAGTTGTAGACTTAATATATATATTAGCCAGCACGTATGCATGTGAAATCTCTCTATCCTTTTTCCCCTTTTCGAAATTTGCGAACTCAACCCCAGTCACATATTGGAAGTGCCAACACTTTCTAATTGTCTGCATATAAAAGTAATTTAGTTTTCTCATTACTCAAACTGAAATATTCATGCGAGTCGGGAAACTTTTCAAATGAAGCTGTCTAACACATTTTCATTAAATTTCACACATTTCACATACACGTATGTATGTATGGTGCATAGGCACGAATACTCCTGTATGTTTTAAGTAGACGATGGGTTTGGAAGCGCTCAGTTACTCAGCAAGTGTATTCGAATGTTAAAGGTATTATCTTCATTTTGTGAGTGCTTTTGGGGCACTGTGAAACTATGAGAACAATTATTAAAGTTCCATTTTAGCTAGAAAACCCTTTTTAACCGGTTAAGTATAACTTTATGTGATGATACACACCAAATTTGTTAAACATACGAGACTAGACGAATGTGCTCCACTTTTACATGAATAAATCTACTTAAGAAAGAATTCAAGCTAATTTTATTTAAAAAAACTCGTCGTTTTATACTCTCCCAATTTATTGCTATATTTTTTATTCAGATAATACACAATTTGACCCATATATTCGGTATAAAGCCCAATAGAAAAACTACAATCATAGTATATGGTATATGGGCTAAGGTAATTTCTGAACCGATCAAACTTATTTTCATCACCAACATACATTATATATCGGATTATATGCCCATTTAATTTGGCTAAGATATTTCATATATTACCCGATTAATAGCTTATAATTTTTGAAAATCATATAATTAGCTATATGAAAGCTAGGGGACCTGATTATGACCTGATTTTAACCATTTCTGATACAGAGGCACACTATTAGAAGAAAAATATTTCCTCTGAATAAAATTAAGATATCTGAGAGATTTAACGATATTTTCGGTGAAAAATTACCATGGGGCACTGAGTTCTTCATATTCGATATCCGGGGCATTGAAAAGTTATAGTCCGACTACGACAATTTTTTCACAAGTGATGTCACAGCTCAAATACAGTATTTGTGTACAGTTTTATTTCGCTATCTTCATTGGTTCCTTATGTATATCGTATAAGGTGAAGGAATCAGATGGAATTCAAAATTGAGTTATATGGGAAGTTGTCGTGGTTGTGAACCGATTTCATTCATTTTCCACACGTGTCATCAGGGTGTCAAGAAAATATTATATACCGAATTTCATTGTAATCTGTCAAGTGGTTCCTGAGATATGGTTTTTGACACATAAGTGGGCGATGCCACTCTATAATATTACCTTTCCAGAGACTTTTAACAAAAAATTTATTACTTACAAATCATTGACTTCATATTTGAAAAAATTACAAAAAAAAATCTAAAATGAGAAGTTTTTTTTTTCAAATTCAGCTTAATAGTTGTGCTTCCTCAAATTGTTGCCTAACCTCAATTTTCAACAAATTGCCATCTCTTAACAACATGAATGCAACAAAAGGCAGGAACAAAAACTGTAAATGCGAATATTTTAGTGTTTGTAACTTTGTAATGAATATCAACCAAACTAACTAACCGAATAATAAATTATTTAAATAAAATAGAAAATAGAATAGAGAATAGAGAAACTCGGCAACACAAACAGGCACAGTGGATTAGTTGGGGTCTATGTGGAGCTTGTGGGAAAATGGAATTTATGTTTACCTGGGCACTTTTTTGTGTGTATATACTCCAGTTGAGTATTCCGTAGCAGCAATTTGCAGTACATTTCCTACTCACATGCCTCAACTTGGTTTATGCTTTCAAACATTGCAATTTGCTGAAAGTGTTGAAGTAACAACAGCAACTATATGTAGGTGATGTTAAATATAACCATGCCGTAAAGCCGCAAAAGTATAATATTTCTAGGAATGGAAATGCATTTATTTTCACTTACACACAGTAAAATTACGAAGAAGCGTTTGTGTGAGTGCAGATTCCAATCTAAGTTCGAATCAGAAACCAACTGACTTCTGTTGAATTTTTTTATAGCGAACTGATATGCAAGCCAATATAACTATTAGGTCTACGATTTTGCTTCCGCCATTTTCCAATAGCTGTCTCTAGGGTCAAGCACTGGTCGATTAAATCGATTAAATCGTTTTATATCGATCTTGGACATTTGTGTCAACATTAACCCAACAAAATGTTTGTAGAGATCTGTTTGCATGCCAAATTTATTCTTAAAACAGAAAATGTCACTTTTTGAGCCGAATTCTCGACATTTGCGGGAAATTTTGCTTTTCTTTTTTAATTCCAAGAAAAGTGCGGCTGAGGCTCATCGACATTTGTAAGCGTTTTTATACAAAATGAATTGAATTTACAAAAAACGGCGATAGCAAAGTTGTAGACCAAATATTTCTGTTCATTGATTTGAATTTCCGCCACACCACCATTTTTTTAATTTTTCAATATTTTTGCACGAAACTACATATGTATAGTAGACTTGTTGTTGTATTTTCATATGTTTTCCTCTCTTCAGCAGCAACCAATATTCTTCCTATTACAACTGCAGTGGCATTTCTATGCTGTTATTGTGGTTAATTGTAATTTTCGTGTTGCTTACTACAACAGAGAAAATAGAAAATAAATTCTGCCTCAAAGCGTGCTGTATGTTTGCGAGCACAGAAAAATATAACTGTAATTAGTTTGATCGCAAAATCGGCTTGATTTGCCAGTTGACTTTTGATTATCGACACTAACTGTAATTTCAAAGCGTATCGATGTTTTGAGGTCTACTTCACTCTTGTTGCCAAAAGCAGCAACAGAAATTGAACAGAAAATGTTGTGCCTTCATTTGTATTGATATACGGATATATGTACGTATTTCATTGTTTTATTTCACTCGGTATTGGTTTTAATGAGGGCATAAACTCGACTGCCAATCATATATCGAAATTGTGACGCTGTTCTGTATGAGTTTTGCTGCAATTAGAAAGGAATTCATTTCAATTGCTATTTACCTATCAGCATTTCATATTGTTTGGGAAATATTTCTTTCAAATTTATACATGAAAGCTGTACTCTTTCCTTGATTGTAGATTTATTGTTCAAGAGGTGAAGTATGTGGATATAGGAGAGAATTGGGAGATAAAAGCTGTTGTGTTTCCTTCTACTAATAATGAAGTGAATGAAGGATGTGTCTGTGTAGTGAGGTTAAATGAAATTTTTTAGAAATATATTCAGAATAGTAACGCTTGATATTTTCGATATAATTCTACAAAAATTATGAAATTATTTTTTTTTTTTTAATTATTTGCGTGCTAAATTCGAGCACCAATTGCAGCTCCAAATGTAATGAGATGCCATATAAAAATTATATATTAAATATGTGAAACATTATTCCAAAAACATGGCACTTCATCGTCTTGAGCAATCAGCAAAATGTGACTACCAAAAATTCATCAGCTCAGCCAAGTACTTGCAATTAAAATTATTTCGCTCGCACTCAAGCCTCCAACCGTTTTTCAAACATATTTCGACTGAGTGTGTATATAAATTTGGCTACCAAGGTCCATATATTTAGCGAGTACTCTAGTGCAGCAAATGCGTACTATGCCTGCATGCGAAACTAATTATGTTACAACATGAAATGAGCGAAGAGTGGAGCGCTTAAATATGCATAACAGCCGAAATTACTGCACTCACGATGAAATTATTTGCATGCAAAAACACGCTGCGGTAGCACACACACATCACTGCCACTGCCGCTGCCAAAATGGGTCTAAACGTGCCAATGCACGCGACTGCGCCGCCGTCACAGCTGTCAGTCAGTGAGTTCAGTTAGTTGTGGGGGGCAGGCGTCAAACGTCAGCACGTTATTTGGAACGTTATTAACCTTGGCGGCGGCGGCGGCGAAAAGTAGTACGCGCCAACGGGCGCTGTTGGGTGCGCCACTTAAAACTGGCAAACAAAGTTAAATTGCCAACGGTAACTATAAATTGTAAATTGTGAAAGCGCCGGAACGAACGACGAAAAGCGGCATACAAAAGTTTTCAGAAACAAGTGCGCAAAAAAGCAACAACAACAACAAACACAAAAACTAAAGCGACAGCAGCGTTGCAAAAATCGACAATTTTGTATGGTCGAAATGCCGTGAAATCAGTAAGTTGTCGACGCGCGCCTAGTGCAGTGCGAAGGCCGTGGAGCGAGCGGCGTATGAAACTGCATAAGCAAATATCACGTATACGCCGTGTGCGCTCATGCAGTATGGCGCTCGTTGTGGATGCCAAGTGTGTATGTGTATGTGCTGTATAAATGTAAATAAGTGTGCGTGTTGTTATATTTCTTAGCGTAACTGGTTATTTGGTTAAAAAATTATGGTTGCAAGCAATAATTTATGCAACAGTATAGCAGCGGTACGTACCATATATACAGTAGGTAAACAAGGTTGCAACACAGCGGTTGGGAATGTGGTGGTATGCTATATAGGGATATATGAGCTATAGATTTTCGAATGTAATGTACCTCGTTTCACTTTAGATCTTTTTGAAACAAATTTAAGTCCCAAACTAATTAAAGAAAAGTCAAGGTGGAGTGAAGAAATATGCTAAAAAGTGAGTTAATGAAAGAAGAAACCAGTTCGAATCAACGTATAGAAAAACACGAATAAAGAACGAAAATCAGAAAAAAAAAATCGGGTAGGTCATGGTACGCTAGATAAATATACAATAAACGGTGTGTTCAAAAAGTAACGGGAATTTTCATTACTGAAATAAAATATTTATTCATTTCTCATATACATTAATCTTGTCGCCTTCAAAATAGTCTGCATTCGATATTATGTACTGATACCAGCTTCCTTCAATCATCGAAACACATCTCAAACTCGACTTTTAGTCTTTGCTCTCTTCTCATTCAGCGATTTCTCATATACTTGTTAACCGATTGCTCTTGATGGTTCTCTTTTTGAAAAGAGGAGAAGGTCACAAGGAGTCAGGTATGGCGAATATTAAGGCTGCGGCATCGTTACAGTATTGTCTCTGGTCAAGAATTCACGAAAATGCAACGAAATGTGAACTCTCAATAAACGAAAGACCCCAAGCACATAAAAACACGTCTAACCTTAGCAACTACTAAAGGCAACATGTCCTTCAGTGGTATTCATATCAACATAATAAACAATATATTTTTTTTTTTTTTTGAAAATTGGTGTTTTGGAAATTTGAAAATATAAATTCCCGTTATTTTTTGAATAATTTGCATATTAATTTGTCTAAAAATCATTACACCCTGTATTTATGCGACTCGAGTGAAACTACTACTGTCACACCTGTATGGCTATCAAAGTATGCAAATAATATTTTCGCTAAATATATACCAACAAGCATGCGCACGCACTTGCAACAACGCTGTGTGGCAGTGAAAATACTGCCTTGCCACTATTTCATAGCCGCATAAACTGCATTTAAATTTATGTAGTTACTAATATACATACATATATGTATGGATGTTTTGTTGATTGTTGCTGCTGCTAGCTGCCCTAATTCCACACATATTTATAAACACATGCATGTGGCAACGTTGCTGGCATGTTTTGCAGCGCCATTTGGCTTCGTTTCAATGTTTTTTTCCAAATGGTTACCTCACAAAAGGATGATCTGGCAGCCGTTGCACATTTGCGTCATTGTGTTTATGCCGTTGGCATTGCCGCGACCCGACCGACGCTGGGTGTGGCATATGTATGCAAATATACAACGGTATTTTTTTTTTTTTTTTTTGTTGCAGCACATAACATACAATGTGCATTACGCTCAATTTAACTGGCATCCAATGTCTGTCTGCCTTCCTGTGCGCAGGTATATGAATGTTTGTGTGTGTATATGTATGTATTATATGAGGATTGGTATGTGTGTGAGAGAGAGTATGTGAATAGCACGCGTTATCAATTGGGTTTTTGCTGTGGCTCCGCTGTTTTATGACAGCCGCATAAAGGTGCGCCATTTAATTTCGTTGCAAAAGCGGAGGGCAAACACGCTTTTATTGAGGTCAAAGTTCAGTTTTCGCCAAGTGTGCAGATATCTTGGCGTTGTTTGAGTTTTTATTACACTTTTCACGATTTTTATGAGTAAAGTTAAAATAAAAAAATAAAAAAATAATAAAAAGTAAAATAAAATAAAATAAAATAAAATAAAATAAAATAAAATGAAATAAAATAAAATAAAATAAAATAAAATAAAATGAAAGAAAATAAAAATACCATTTTAATTAGTTAAACGTTCAGCTGGTCTTTATTTTTCTAGAGTGTGGATGAACAATTTTTTACGGTCCATCTGATACCAGCACATAGAGTAATACAAAAGCAAAAATGAGAACAAAATAAATTTACAACAAAAAAAGAAAGAAAAAGTGCGGATTACTTTGTGTAGCCGAACAATAGCGCCACTCGCTACTCGTTACATTGTAACAACTAGCAGAATCTCAACTTTTTCCATTGCTACAGATGATTCTGTGATAATTTTCTTTTATTTTAATACTTTCTTTTTTCACGCTCAAACTCCTCTGGTCTCGCTTTTAATCCTGCTGTGTTGCATGCCGCACACGTTTCTGCCATGAGCGCGACTAAGTTATGAGTCGGAGTATTGTGCTTGCAATGGAAGAAATAACGCTATGTGGCAAGTATGTTGCACAAACCAAAGCAACACATTATGCAAGTTTTTATCGCTTTCTCCATTCCGTTTTGGTGCTTTTTGTTTTGTCCTGCAACCGTAAAAATGGCTGCCAAAAAATTAAGTAGCATAAATGCAACATTTTATTGCAGCTCTGCTTATTTTGTGACACGCTGAGAAAGCGCACTTAGCAACCACTACACTGTTATTTCAACTGTTTATTTACCTTGAACGCAGGAAATAACGGAATCACAGTTGCTGCCAGTCGTGAGGAGGGTGATTGCAAGATAAACGCTACTTGCTACTTGCCACTTGCAACAATTTATCACAACACCTTAATTTGGTATGCTAGTGGCATCGGATGCTTCGGACTCTCAGGGTGGCATGTTCCAAAACATGACATTCAGTTGATATCTTTTCCAAGTACGCCACCTTGCGACATCATCAAGCCTCCTCTTATTATCAGCCAAATAGTTAACATTACTTATGTGTGCCCCAAGACTCAGTCAACCGCTTCTTTGCAGCCACTACGCGGCACCTTCAACGCGGACATTTATGAGTTGCTCGCTTTTCGTTTGCGCTCGTCCAAACTGCGACTTCTGTTGTTGTTGTTTTGCTGCTGTTATTGCTGTGTTGATGACTGCCACCATTATTATTGTTGTTTTAGTTCACTGTTATCAAGCAGTCAATCATGCCTCATGACATCCGCATTGAGTTCACATCCCGCAGCTGGTCGCATTTTGATTTATAGAATATATTTGCTAATGACATTTGTGGCGTTGAATTCGTGACACGAACGCTAATAAATCGCGAGTAAGTCAAAGCGCGCGTGTGATTGTCAAATATGCTCGATCATGGTGTCAGCCGCAAAAAAATTTCTATGAAAATTATGAAGTTTCGTCGTTTGTTGGTTTTAACTTTTGTTGTATATGTCAAAAGTGTTTAGAAATCACTTTCAGCCAAAAATTTGTGAATTCTCAAAATTCCAAAGGCTTACCAAATAGCCATAAAGAACAAAGCGCATTTTAGAATGACCTGAATCGGCATGATATCATTTCTAAATAACGGTATTGCCTATAAACCGAAAGTATTGAATAATAATCAGGAAGGTTATAATTCGGTGGAGGTGGTCACAGAATTCCTCTTTCAATTATATTTATACCATGTTGCAAAAAGCTCAATGATTAGTTGTGCCGTGGCTAACTTGCTTGAGGTTCAGCTATGTGCCGCATTCATGCAGAGAGGCTAGGGTTGTGTTCATACCAAAGGCAGGTAAAAACAACCCAACCTACTCAAAAGTATTTAGACCCATAAGCTTAACTTCCATCCTCTTGAAAACGCCGGAGAAAATATTGGATGGGCATATCAGAGATGCAGCCCGTCAGCTTGTCTAAGCGCAACATGCTTACAAAAAAGGAAGATCCGTATAGACTGCACTCCATTCACTGGTATTCAGCATTGAAAAAGCTTTGGAATATAAGGAATATCTCCTTGGAGCATCTTAATAACGGGAAGGTTTAAAGCGCGCTGGAAGAATCTTCCGGTTTGCAAAACCGCAAAGGTGGTATCTAAGAAGTACACGAGATTTCTATTGACACTCGATAGAAGCAAATGGTCGGCATACTCACTGGCGGCGCACACCAACAAGATGGGGCTGATAGATCGCGAAGACTGCAGGACATGTCAAGAGCAAGGCACCAGAGAAACAATAAAGCGGCTTTTCTGTGAGTGTCCTGCATTATCAAGACAATGGCCTCGGCATTTGGGGACTACACATTACGTTAATCTGCAAGAGATTACGTTAGTGAAGCCACAAAGCCTTTTGAAATTTGCAACAAGCGCAGGCATCCTAAAGGATGATTACTCCTCATTAACTACTTTACGGGACTCCATCTGGTATCGCAAAGGACCAAAACTGTCTATGTATGGCTTTATAGCCTACCAGAGTAACCTAATCTAACCTTATTTATACTCAAAACTAAGACCTTCCCATTTTTTTCTACCAAAAGTTAGATAATTTCTTTGGCAAACTTTAAGTCCTTGATTTTCTCTCTAGTTTTGTAGCGAGAAGTAGCTTTAGCAATTGAGTTCTCAACATGGTTAGAATTGTTCGCTCTCTGACACCACTACAATTTAAGTAGTATGTTTAGTCTCCGCAAAGTGAAAAATACATATTCTTGTAACACAATATCGCCGCAGCGGCTCAGCGGCATATCTGCAGAAAGTGGCAATACACTTCACACTTCAATGGCAGCTGAGGCACCGTTGGTTACTGTCAAAGCATTTCCTGCAAAAGTGTAAAAATCAAAGCAGAAGCTGTCATTAACTCCAACCGCGTTGTCGTGGATTTTCTCTTCTCAAGCTAGTTTCCGTCATTTCATTTTCTTACTTTTATACTTTATATTGCTTTGGAAGCGCAATGGGACACATATAAAATGCACGTTTTACGCTTACAATTGCAACAGCAAAGCGGTTTATTGGCCGAGCGCTGAGCTCATTGTTAGCTGAGTCCAACTGATTTACTTGTCGCTAACGGTGCTAAACCCTGAGAGCCGCTCAATGCATAAGAAAAATCTAGAAATTGATATAGACAGCGATTATACGCACTCTAGCCGCAGTCAACTTAAAGAATTATTGAAACTGTTGCAGTTGTAATTGAAGTATGCATGTATCGAGAACAATCGTTGCAAGAATTGCAGTCATTGAATGCCACCAGTCGGTGTGTGAGAGTGTATGTTAGTGTCTAGCATTGACAGTCGACTGTCTGGCTTTCGAACTGATTTGTGTTGGCGACAGCTGCAGACAACAAAATACAAGCAAAATCCTCGGCGACGCTCAGTTCTGGTTGCAGCGCATCACGAGTTTGCTTGCCTACGAGAGAATTTGCAATGTTGCTCTTATGGAATGGAGCTCTTGACTTTAAGAGCAGCACAGACGCAGCCATTCGTTACTTGTTGATTTTTTCAGAGGCTTTCTTCAGTTGCATCTACTGAAGTGTAACTGCTTCGTAGTCTTTCTTTACCGTAGGTTTAGCTAAGATTTCATTGCTTGCCTCTGATATGAGCTCAATGTCTGCCTGTTAGTTATACCATTATTTTTTTATAGTAGATGTCTTCATGATACCTGGACTAAACTCACGACACCTGAACTTACCTCTTATGAGCTCATCTCACTTAAATTCACCTTTTTTCCCTACTTCCATTTATCAGACCCGATTTACCAACATATCATTCAAGTCAAAATTATATAAGAAACATATCAGAAGATCAAGTTATAAAGCGATCATGTTTTGTGACTATATACAATAATATTGAGCTATAAGACAATCCTTTGATTTTCTATTATACTAAAGAAATCAGAAGCTTGAAATACAGAAATTATTCTACCAAACTACGCATAAAGACCATCACTGGTCATGAGTTAAAAAATATGCACAATTATGTGAATTTAGAACAAGCAACTGCACCAACACTGCGCTGCGCACTGTTGATTGGAGTTGTGCTTGAAATTACCATAAAATTTCACACTTCATTGAGCAAATTAATGCACTGCTGTTTGCCACTTGAATTCAGACAAAATTTATACAAAATTGATTCATGCATTCGCAGGGCCATTCATTCACTTCGATTACTTCTAACGGAAGCAGAACTAATGAATGGCAGCGCTAGCGAAAAAAGCAAAAAAAAAAACAACAAGTGTTGAGTCTCAAGAAACGCTTCAAGAGCAAGCCCAGGCTGAGGGTGAGCTGTGTTTTGGTGCACAGAGCATGAAATGAATGTAGCCAAATGATAACTGGCTGGCGACAGTATGACTGGCTGGTTGTCTGCCTGACTGGTTTTCGGCTTGAAGACACCAGCAAGCACCACCGCCGCCGCTGCTGAGCTGACACTGTCTACGCTTGAGTTCACCGCTGCGGCAGTGCAGGCAGTTGCATGCTTGTGCATTCATTAGTGCATTCAGTGCTCTCAGTCGAAATGTCGAAAGATAATTAAACAAAGTAGTCAAGGAATTGGCATAATTGCTTTGAAATGCACACAAGTGCACTCGGCAACACAGCGCAACGACGGCGGGACGACAGTTTGTTGAGCGCCAATAGACAGGCCGGAGGAAAGCGTTCGACTTGATTACCACCACATTTGCCACAACCAAATCGATTACTTTTTGCTGATTTTAAATAATAATTTTTTAGCTTGAATATTGCAGCTGAAGACTAGCAAATTTGCCAATATTGTTTGAACAAATTTGTATTTTTGCCTCAACAAATACTTGCAATCACTTGTCTTCAATGCGTTTTGCGTGAATGAGCACAAAGTGGGAGCGTGCAACAAAGCACAGTTAACAGCAATTCGTTCGTCGTTTATCTGGGGATAATGTGCAAACAATGTTTTATCCACAACTACTTATGCGCGTTGCATTAAATTTTTGGTATTTATTTTGTTGAATTTTATTTTTGATAATAACAGAGCCTGCGTTGACTGCGCTGCCAACGTAGCCCATAAACCGCAGCAAATTTTCATAGCAAAAACTACAAGCAGATAACACACATATGCATTACTTTCAAATATTTTTCCGTCTCAGTCGACTTATAGTGCCAGAATGAAGTATTAGACTCCACTTGTATTTGCCATGTCACGTATACGCCGCGGCGTACGGCTTTAACCGCCATATATCTCGTAAGTGTGCGCATATTGCGTTTTTTCACTTCTATTTTACTTTCGTTTGCCACAAAGTGGCAACATTTCTTATTTGTTTTCCTGTCGCTACGCTGCCTTGTTGTCATCGCGCTCGCATACGCACACGAATCAGCCAATTTCGCTTTGCAATTGAATTGAAACAATATTTTCCTTTGCCATTTCCTCAAGATGCGGCAAATCACAGTGGGTCTGTCTTATTTTCGCAACGCTTACAACCGCCCAACAGACAGCAAGATCTATATTGAATGGCAGTTGAATTTGTACGGAGGTATACATAGACTCGACTCATAATGGATCTTTGATCTCAAAATTACTATATTGATATCAGCTAAGCTTGACGGAAACATTTTTCTCCAGTGTTAAATTGTACAGTGTGTCAATATTTGAGATCGGATAATAACCACGCCCACCTGACATGCACCTTTTACATGTCGAGTTCAAAATTACATGTGAATCATTTTCATTCCAATGTGGTCTATAGCTGTACCTCGTGCTACAGTTAAAAAAGGATCTACTAGAACCGCGTCCACTTCCCAGACAACACTATATCATGTTCAATAACATTCTTTCGCTTTGTCATAGATTAATCAGATATCTATTAAAGGTATAGAAATAAAACTTTGCTTAAATTGTGTCATAAAGGCATAGTATCATTTATCCAAAAATTGTCGAAATCAGACTATACAATTTCTAGACCCCAAATATAGAATTTGAGAAGCTTAGTGCCTTATGATTGACTTGGTACTATAAATATTGATCAATTTGAGAGATATTTTAATGAAATAAAGTGGATTTGAAAATTTAAGAATTATTTTCTGATAATAAAAAAATCATTACGGACTCTTACCTAGTCCCAATGGACTAAATATTATGATTTTCCGACATACCAGTAGAAATATAACTCATTTATCCGATATATTGAACTTATTCCTTTGGTAGAGATTCAATCACTGAGATATATCTCAATAACATAAATACTCATAGTAGTAATATTGAACACTGTACTATCTTCCTCTAACCAATAAACGAAAAAACCATAAAAACTACAAACTATTTTACCCAAAAAGGCTGTTTGCGCCTTGTGTTTTCCTGCTCAATAGCCGAAATGAGATTTTCTCCAAACTTGCTTCACTCTTCTTCTTCTGCAACATTTTTGTCGCCAAACTTGCAAACCAGCCAGTCATTGTGCACGAGGATCTGCGCGCTACCTTATTATATCACTTTTATTCGTCGCATTTATTTGGCTTATCCCGGCGCATACACCTGTCTGTCTGACAGCCACAATTTTTAAATTCGCCTCGCTGCATGCGGCGACGGCGCGGGGGGCGGGTGTGGCAAGCCAAGGCACACACAGACAGCGTGTTTTATTAGCGCAACCGAATGTTTACACAGCAACAACAACACGAACATACACACGCACACGCTGATAAACAAACACGTTTATGGCATTTCAATGCGGCGTACTTTGCACCTTTTTCCCGGCTTTTGTTACCTTTTCTACCTTTTTTCCACTCTTTCGTGTTTATTTGTATATCCGTGCATGCATTTATTTATATTTTTATTGGCAACACTGGCTTTATCGTTAGTTCTCGTTGGTTTGTTTGCTGTCTGTTTGTGATCGGTTTCGGCGTGTTTTATTTGTGCAATAGCCGAAAGCCAAACGACACTCGATTTTCTCGCTTTTTCTGCGTCGAAAAAAAAAAAACAAAAATTGCGGTTTATTTCTTCAGAGACGCTTTGATATGCTTTGTGCGGCGTCTTCTTTAAGCGAGTCTTTTGTGTTTCTTTTATTTTTTTTCCATATATTTCATTTCCTCTTTTATCGTTGCTTTGACTATGAAATTGTCAAATTGCATGAAAACTAAATGAAATAGAAAATTGAAAAATTCATAAAAGACAGCAGAGACAGCCTGCTCTCTGTTTGTGGCTGCAGTGTAATGATTGCAAGAATTCTGCGTTTTGAGTTGAGGCTCAAGTAAAGGTTAAATGTTTCTGAGAAATTGTTTCTACTCTTGAAGTTTAGGTTGTGTTATAGTATGATTCAACACTATAGAGGCGCTATGGCTTTCTAGTACTCTCCTGTTGTAAGAATTCTACATATTATTCCTTAATACGTTTCCCAAAAGCTTCAATAGTTGATGTCCTCGGTCTCCCATGACAGATCCGCACTTTATCGCAACATAATATCAAATCAAAGTCTCCCAAAGAACTCTCACTTATAGTCCATGTATAATGTTCTCTCTTGGGTATTAGCCATAGAATCTAACTCCAGGGGTCATGGATTAGACTAAAATCTAGGCGGATAACGAAATCGGGGATAACTTTTTGGAAGAGAATACTACGTTATTATAAAATATTTCACGAAAAAGAAACGCGAATTGAATCTTAAAATTCTCAGTAAACAACCAAAGATAGACCATTCAATAGTCATTGCCACAAAATTATATATGTATGTGATCGGCGTTGAAACCGTTTAGTCGGTTATAGCTATGATAGCGCGCCACTTCTCTCTTTCCTTCACACTTCGCCGCCAGTTGGAGATCCCAAGTGTAACCAGGTCCCTCTAACATAGTGGAAGCCTTCCCCTTCCTCGGCTTCCTCCGGCCGGTACTGCGTCGAACACTTTCAGAGCTGAAGTGTTTTCGTCCATCCGTACAACATGAACTAGCCAGCGTAGCCGCTGTCTTTTTATTCGCTGAGCTATGTCGATGTCGTCGTATAACTCATACAGCTCATCGTTCCATCGTCTGCGGTATTCACCGTTGCCAATGTTCTGAGGCCACAAAATTATATAGTCTCGTTATATCGAAAAATAAGCTATATAACATATATATAATCCATTTATATACTTTTAAGTTGTGACCAACAACTGTTGGGTCAATAAAACCACATATTATAGCAACTTATATCCCTTAGCAACATGTTGCACGTATACATGAATGCCACACCACTCGAAAAATCACCATAATTAAGTGACTGCCTGCAGGTGAATGTTTCAGAATTTATTGTAATTTACTTTTTCCGGTCACATTTCACTGCATTAATGAGCTAATGGCCACTTGAATTAACTGCGGCTAACTGTCGCCGTCTCAAGTGGCCATTGAGAATGCAATAAACCGGCAACTGTAATAGGCGCAACACACAAATGATGCTGGAAGAATTTCAAAAAATAAAAACCGTGTAACTCAACGCCAATAAATGGCGAATTCGTAAATTTAGAGGCGGACATCAGCATACGAGCGGCGGGGCAATTTATAAAATTAATTCAAATTTATTAAATAGACAGCGCAAATAGCGAAGGCAGCGCGGCCGGCAGCTGAGAGCGCAGGTGGCACAGCGCAACGGATATTATGGCGCGACAATATCGGATGACTGCAATCGAAATGTTACCTGCTGTGCGCAATAAATTACGAACACGTCGGAAGCGAAGCGACGTGGAGTCTTGGATAGGCGACTGCCACCAGCTGGATAGATATCTGATGGAGGCGGCAAAGTGGCAGACACAGCAGCGCCAGCAGCGAAAAGCAATAAAGGCAATGGCCACGACAGCAGCAGCAAACAAATGGCATATAACGGTTGTTGCCATCAGCGGTGAGTAGCGCGGCTGAAGTTTGCTTGGAAGTACATATAGCAAGCTAATAATAAGTTCTTGGCGGCTTGAGCACATACATAGTACATACATATCGATGTGACAAAGATATGCGGAAGCAGTTGTTGGAAGACCTGCATAAAATGGAATTACAATAAATAGAGTGTGACATGCTATAATATGAAATTAGCCTAAAGTGAATTGCTTTTATAATTTTTGCCTTTTCTCTCGGCTACTTTATTTTCTCAGCAACTGAACAACTTTACAACACACACACAGACAGCTTGAACACGCAAGAGGCAACACGCTCGAATCTAACAAACTGTGGCATGTGGCACGTAATGGAGACACAACATAACGCCGCCATTAAACTCACTTCAACAACGAGTAGTTTTTCGCCTGCCTGCCTGATGACACGCCTGCCTGCCTCGCAAGCACGCTACATAGTACCGTTATTTCGTTGTTCTTCTTTTTTCTTACATTCTACTTTCTTGCAGTAAGCCAAGTAATTCCCTCACAGTTAGCTTGTGGCAATAAAACACATACTAAACTACGCTGGCAGCAGTGGCTGTAGCGGAGGCGTAAGCGGTGGATGCGGATGTTGCCGACTCGCAAAGTGTCTACGAACGATTCACCTTTATTGTGACAATATTTGCAGTGAAATAGTGCTAATGGCATTATGGTAGAGCAGCACTCGCCCGCATGAGCATATAATTTTATGCGTCCAGCTGGTGGCGCTCGCTCGGCGAGGGTGAGGGTGGTTAGTGCGAATAAGTGCTGGCAGCGGAAATGGCAACTTCCGCAATTAAAGCGAGTAATCGTTTATAGATAACGTGCATAAGAAATGACTAAACATTTACTAAACTACCGCCTGGAAGAATGCTACACTTTTGGTTGAGTATAGCAGAGAATGCTGAGAATTGCTTTCGTGCAATTACACTTCCAACCGAAATGCCAGGAAATCGTTAAATGAAAAGTGTTTCTGTTGTAGTCATATTTTAGGAAATGTTGCTGCAATAGCTTTTCGGTTTTAATTTTGCATGATTTTATCGTAGTTAAGTTGATGTTGTTGGGAATATTCATTCACAAAACCAATCTCGAAGATCAACAAGATGCTCAGATACTTCTTCCCGGATTTGTATCTTCTTGAAGCAAGACATAAAGACATTATAGTAATGCTAACCAAATCAAAGCCTAAAGTGAGATAATAATGACTTACATTATAAGATATGAGATTCAATTTCTAAGCACTTCTAGGTTAGGTCTGTACTCCCTTTTTGGAAAGATATTTATTTAATTATGATTTATAAATTTCAAGCTATCTGTAATTCAAATAGACGAAAGAACGTCCAGATATATGGAAGTTAGTTTTACTGACGGTTGGAAAATGGATTCGTTTAATTTATAATATATAACTGAAGAATCAATACAGATATCGGAATAAATAGTAATTTTGTACAAATACTGCATTGGATCGCCCAATTAAAAATTGTCTATATCGGAATATAAATTTCAAGGCCCCAGACATCGAACATGGCACTAAGATATGCCAAAGCATAATTTCATACCGAAACCTGGTTAAATTTTTTACTTTCAATAATGTGTCTCAGGCAAAATTAAGTGGGTGTTTACTCTCGGATATAGTCTAGCTTGGTGTTGAAAATAATCAAAATCGGTTCAAAAATCATCTGCTCTGATAATAAAATAATACTAATAAATAACAAGAGTATAAAATATTCGGTTACACCCGAACTTAGCCCTTCCTTACTTGTTTTATTATATATTATTTTCTTAAGGATATTCTGTTGAGTTTTGAGTCCAGAAAAACATTAGTAGTGGCCAAATCCAGTGGACACGTTGGACACGGAAAACTCTTGATTGGATGATCGACACGATATTTTGATTAGTACTCAAAATTATACCCTACAATCAGACAATTCACTAAGGATAACTTAAAGGTAAACACCTAAAAATTTGTCAAAAAGCACAATGACACAATCAAGATGTCTAAGAGACCGTGTTCTCAACACACATACATGCAAGCAATTACGTAAAGTCAAAATCCTGAACGATTTCCTTTTAACTGCACGTCAATTGCTTGGCTGCTGCGGCTGACATTGTCGATTGTTTCATTGGCTTGGCGCTTACGCCCGGATTACAAGTCGCTTTGCTAACCGCTGCGGCTACCACAAACACAATTAATGCATTGCCAGCAGCAGTCACACAGAAGTCATGCAGCCAGCACAATCACACTCACACAACAACTAACTGTATTGCAAGAGTTAAGTGACCGCCTGTTGTAGCAATTACCGTTATTGTTGCAGTGCAATGGTCCTGTAAATCGAATGTCAATTTTCGATTCATTTCACGGAACACTTAAGTACGAGTATACAGAGAACTTCCAACTCTGACGGCCGTGCAATGACCCGTGACAGTCAGCACGATGTGACGAGCGACCAGCCGAAGTGCAAAAGACGACAGCATACAAAAGCGGTGGGTGAGAAAAGAGCGCTTGGTGGATGGTGGCGGTGCAACAATCTGTCGCTGTTGTGATTATCAGCGCTTCTGACGTTCTGAAACTGTTTGATACATGCTTTTGGAAACAAATGTCGCCAGCGATCGCAAATCTCTTTGAGTTCTCGTGCAACGCACAAAGTAAGCATCGTCTCTCACATATTACATCATCGAGGTCTTGAGGTTGCGCAGTAGTTTGTTTGAAGTCGGTAGCGCATATGCCTTTCTATACTAACATGAGTACAGAACTATAAGCGCGTCTAAGTAACTACGTCCTTCAAACTCACATACTCACTTTCGTGTACACTTGAAGCATGAAATTATTTGTGCTCTACACCAGCGTTTGCTCGCTTTGCGGTTTATGATATTTGTTTTGCTGCGACTTGAATTGGTCTCTGGGCGCGCCGTTTACAATTTCTCTAAATGTGGTGCGCTCGGTGTGGCAGCGTCGCAGCGTGTTGTGGCTTGCGGTCGATTTTCCATTAAATCGAATCGCAGCGATGCGTAGCGAAATGAAATCGATATTGCGGATTTGCCGTTTCGATTTCTGTGTAGCGCTTTTGTGTTTGTTGCTTTCAAGTCAATCGTCGGGCATTTGAATGGCGCTTTGTGTACGAGTTCATGCCACAAATGTGTGCAGAAATGTAATGAAAGTATTGGTAAGATTTGGTATTTATTTTCAGCTCTGTGAGGAACTCACTGCTATATAACAATCAGTAACGAGTCTCACATAACGCTGAATGCGACATTACCTTGTATTCTGTGGTGATCTGGCGTTTAGGGTTCGTCAGTGTGCCTGAGTAACTACAATGTGGGGTTCATACAGTCTTTCTGTTGCAGTGATTTCGCTTATTATTTGCGGGTACTAGATTCAGTCGGATTCGGTCTTTAAGTGCCTAATTCTTCCACTAAATTTAGCTTGAAGCAAGTTGGGATGTTTAGCTTCTCTGAGAACTCACAGTCTATTTACTAAAGCTTAGGATGAGAGTACTGTTTCCTTAAATAAATATTCACTACAACCTTATTTTTTTTGCAGTTAGAATTGTTGATTTTCATTTCTCAGTTTCTCAGATCTCAGCTGAGATCCTCTTTAATTCTTCCTTAATTAGTAATTAGTCTTAAATAAAGAATATCTCAAAGACATGCTGGTTGGAAACTATTTTGCATAAAATCGTTAATGTTCAACAATAGAAAAATGATTCTCAAACTTTGAAAAACTTTATAAAACCTATATGTTGAAAATAAATGAATATAAAGGGTGTATTTAGATGTGTTTTCTAAGCCTTCGTGGAGAGTAAAACTGCGCACCTATGCTGATAAAAGGCTGCCTAGAACCAGTTGGAAACTCACATTCCATAAAAAATTAACAAAAAAACTTCTACTATTCCAAAATAGATACCCTATACAATTAGGTATATAGCGTATACCATCAAATTTAACAACCAATACAATCACATTCAGTGTCATGCCGTTTCGCACTGTCGTAGTTGTTGTTGTTGTTGCTCACTTGTCAAACTGTAACTCAGCTAAACCACACTTTATGCGTGTTCCACTTGTTTTTCGTGTCATGTTATGTTTTGCGCCGCAATTTTTATGTGTCGTAGTGCTTGTCACTCGCTATGCGTGCGAAATGGGGCAGAAATACAACACACACATACTTCGGTCTCAATATATTATTAAAATAGTTCTTTTTATACCATTTTATGTGACCTCTATGCTATGTAAAAGCTGATGCTATAAATAGTAACACTTTAATATCGTGTAATGTATACATTAATTGAGAGCACTGTACCTAATGACAGCAACAAGCAATATTTTTATAGGATTCATGAAATATGCTAATAGATATTAATTTATAACGCTAGACTCTCTCCACTTACATTAGTCTGAAATATTTTAGTTTCTTCTCCTAACCCTTTCCTTCCATTAACTTAATGCCACTTACGCCTCTCTGATGACCATCGTTTTACAAAATGACTTAGGTTATTTCACTATAATGAACACACCAACTTTTGACTGTTACACCTTTCATCACCGATAGTTGTAACATTCAGTTGTTTGTTACACTATACACCTCGTAGACGATGGCGGCGGACTTCTTTACTGTTTGTGCGCGCTTTTACTATCATCTCTTGCGTTTGCTGCGCTTCACCGATTTGTACTACAATGAGACATTGTATCGTATTGAGAATCAGCCTCGAAATCGTTGGATACGACGTTTCATACTTTTTATATATTATTCGCTTTTCAGCATTAACGTGTTGTTTTTCATTGTCATGTTATCACTTGTCTTTATCAATATGATACGGACACCAGAAGAGTACAGCATGCGTAATTATGTCAACGGGGCATACGCATGTTATATAAAATCTGTATATTTTTCGATTTTATTTATAATTTCAAAGCAACTACAAAGGAAACGAACCAGCGTGTTTTTAAAACGCTTTTTCAATACATTTCTACAAATACAACGAAACTGCGCCAAGCTGACTGGACGTCATGCATTTTTGAAGACTCACATGAAGTTATTGTTGCTGTTGAAATTGATATTAATCGCTTGGATTTTAGGCGTAACTTCACAAAAAATTATTATTACGAATAATTTTATGGTATTTCCTGTTTTCGAGCTCGCCTATATTGCAAACTATGCAATCATCGTAAAATTGCTGATACTCCAACAAGATTTGAAAAAATGGATTAGAGAACAAGAAGAACAATTTAGACTCAAATCACAATGCTCGTCAGCATGCAAGACGTTCAACGCACCGATGCGTAAGGCCATCACTTTGTGGAGTCAAGCGGCTAAAATATTAACGGACTTTGTGAAACACTTCAATTGGTATGAGAAGCTCGTTCTACTTGAGTATATAAATTGCTTTTATCTGTCCAGTCGGTTTATTGTGTGCGTCGTTTATGAACAATATTATAACGATGCTCTGATACCAGATTATTCAAACCATATCTTAAATATGCTCCTACTTGGCATGGTTAATGACGCTTTAAAGTATGAAGAAGCTTCTTTGAATGACATATTGATGGTGCTGGTTGCGCAAGACAGACCGACAAGTTTGTGCAGCAATTGCAGACAGCTTCTGAAAGCGGTAAGTAGTAAATATGTACCTAGAAAGTAAGTTCTAACATACCTTACTTCATACACAGATCGATGTCTACTTCTGTTACCGAAATAGGCGACCGAATGGCATTCATATTTTAGGCAATTATTGGACCAGACGATTTGTAATAAATATTTTTCAAATCTGCATATGGTTGGCAGCTATTGTAACACAATTAGTCACATTTGAAAATTTTGTATGTGATCTGTAATGAAATACGGTATAAGATGGTGTTTAAATATGCAGATTCTGCTAATGGAATGCACTAATAAATCACGCACTGGAAACTAAGTATTCAGCACAATCATCGGTTCACTTCTCTTGATATGCACTATGATTGACGGGAGTTTATTTCTATTTCTTCACTGCTTTTCTTAAAGTTTTCATTTTAACTTGAAAATTGTTAAAGTGTAATTAAATTTAAGATCAATCGAATTCAAAGCTTTAGTTTAGCCTTTATTGTTAAAAAAAAAGTTTCTAAATAAAAACGCTCTTAATTGACTTGGACTTGGCTTCTGTATTTTTATCTAAGAGACAATTATCTTCAATTGTAATTCTTTGAGACCATAACTTCGTTTAAGAGTTGAGGGTGCCGAATTTCGAACTTATAGGAACTTGGCTTCAGGAAGCCCTCTCAGCTGTTATTATTGGTCTACCACTTTACATCCGCCGTTTTCCAATAGATGTCTCTAGGGTGAAGCACTGGTCGATTAAATCGATTAAATCGTTTTATATCGATCTTGGACATTTGTGTCAACATTAATCCAACAAAATATTTGTAGAGATCTGTTTGCATACCAAATTTATTCTCAAAACTGAAAATGTCACTTTTTGAGCCGAATTCTCGACATTTGCGGGAAATTTTTCTTTTCTTTTTCAATTCAAAGAAAAGTGCGACTGAGGCTCATCGACATACTTATGTAACATCAACATTTGTAACCGTTTTTATACAAAAAAAAAACTTAAATTTACAAAAAAAAATATTTTCTTTTCAAATCAAAAGACGGAATATGCGTAAACTTAAGATAAAGAACGTTTCAAGATATTCGGCCTTACACACATAGGAGCAACCAACTGAGGCCATTAAATAATGAAAAGGAAGACGAAGCAATGCAAGAGAGCCTATTTGTGTAAATACTCCGGTGAAATCCACATCCTTAATGCTTTCAATGCCGTCGCTTGACCATTTGTCGATCATGTATCAAGCTAACTGACCATTTGCGTTAAGCCTTTTTTGTGCCGCAACGCACCAAAATCCGCACACCTCGCACTTGTCGCACGGCAACCAATCGTCTTCGCTCGCCTTATGTCCCCTTGCTGTATGCTGCTGCTGTGGCCTACATGCTAGTTACGTGTTATCCTTACACAGGACATGGCATTTCTAGGATAATTGCTTTTAATGCGACTGTCGCACTGAGAGCACGAGGCCACTCGACAAAAACAAAAGAAAACGGAAAACAAATACAACTACGTAGAAGTAAGGAAGTGCTAAGCACGATTGTAGCCGAACACCATAAGCTCTTCAGTCATAGTCAGAAGGTCAATTATGCTTTATCACCGGGACTAGGAAAGTATAGACCGATTTCGACAAGAAGTAGAATAAGACAGAAGAAAAGTGTTGCTATACCTTGAAGACACCATTTGGATTAAGTTTTATTTTGATAACTTCCAGAAAGCCTGCCTTCACCTTACCTTCCCCAACCGAAATGGGCGTGATTATAGCACTATTTAAATGATAATATACAGATGTAATATGAGGACAAATTTGGTGCAAATCGATCAAGCAACTTGTGAGATTTAACGAACAAAGAGAGGAGTGTTAAAAACAACCGTTAGCTGAACAAAACTTTTCCACTCTATGCAACATGTTGCCAGGGGATGGCACTGTGTACAGCAGCAAAGCACAAATGAAAATGCATAGAGCCAACACTTGAACTGAACGCAGGACAAACAGCAATTGTGCTAACATAATCTGCTGCTAAGTCCAAGTCGATACGAGTCAACTGGACGGCCAAAGACTGCGAGCACTCGTACCAGTATGAAGGTGCACTTGACGCCAATGCAGAGCTTCCAATTCAACAGACAGAAGCACACACTTAAAACGCTCGTGCCACGGCGCACGGTGATGAACGGCGATGGACCAAGCGACACAGAAGGCGGCATACAACGAATATTGTTGTTACTATTATTTCAAATTGTTGCTGTTGTTGTTTGTTATTAGTGGTAGTAGAGTGTTTCAGTTTTTGCGCCAGCTTTTTATGTGCTTCGTGCAGAGAGGAAGGAGTGTTGTAGTTAATCTGGCGAAAGGACTCGCACACACAAGTGAAGTGAAATGGCATTTGTGTCAGTTAGTACCGGTGTAAGTAGTGAATTTTTCGGAACGCAGAAGTGGCGTTACGGCAATAAAGTTGTCGCCAATAGCCACTTGTATGTGTGTCGCACATTTTCACCAATACCAGAGTGCCAGAGTGCCGGAGTGCCAGGGTATTATTGCCGCCTCTTACTCGCTCGTTACACATAAATATAGTGTGCTAGTAATTGTGAAAAATTTTTTTTCTACGTTACGTAATGCCATTTGTTTTTGGGGTTTCGTGCGCCTTTGACTGCTGAATGCTCAATGCTTTACGAGAACTTAACTTAAACCTGCTTTAATCAGCTCGATAATTTAGCTTCACAATACACAAAGACAATTATTTGCTTTCAGTACAAACGCAGCTTATCTTCATTCATTGCAGCGCTTCATTTTGACTTTCTATTTTCTCAGGTTTCTTGACTCTTTTGAGTTTAATAATCTGTACGAATTTGCTACGAATTACTTGCCAGAAGAGTGCTACAGTGCCATGAAGAGCTGATAAGCGACGTTTAATATGTTTTCCATTAAGCCAATTCTGTTGATGAATTACGTAACAAAAGTGGTCGATGTTATAGTTAAAGCATCTTTAAGGGCATACATCTGCTTGGTGAACTTCCCCATGTAGCGCGCCAAACATTAGAGTGTGGCGAATCGAACACAATTCCTAACAAATTAAACTAATAAACTCTGCTATTTCTTTAACTTATTTCATATATCAGATATTTGTGCCTCCACGAGCGCCGCTAAGAACCTCATGTAGGTATAAGAAGTACTCTCGAAAAAAAGTTTCTAAGAGAGTATAATAGTTTTGTTCACAAAACGAGTTAGATATAGGCATATATATATCAAAATGATCAGGGTGACGAGACGAGTTGAAATCCGGATGTCTGTCTTTCCGTGCAACGGATAACTTGAGTAAAAATTGAGATATCTTAAGGAAACTTGGAACACGTATTCCCTGGCACTCTGAGGAGGTTGCTTTTAAAAATCGGACCATTGCCCACGCCCACAAAATGGCGAAAACCAAAAACCTATAAAGTGTCATAACTAAGCCATAAATAAAGTTATAAAAATAAAATTTGAAATAAAGGATCGCACTAGGAAGGGGCATTTTGGATATAATTTTTGGAAAAGTGGACGTGGCCCCGCTCCCAAATCGGTTATTTGTATGTATCTCGCAAACCAATCAAGCTATATAAACCAAACTTTCTGTAGTCGGTTCTCTTAAGTACCCCACCAAACACCATGAAAATAGTTGAAATCGGATAATAATTGCGTCCACCTCCCATACAAAGTTTAGGTTGAAAATTACTAAAAGTGGGTTAACTCACTAACGAAAAACGTTAGAAACACTAAATTTTGCAGAAGAAATAGCAGAAGGGATTTTTTGCACTGAGATTTTTTTACAAAATGGAAAATGGGCGTGGCGTCGCCCACTTATGGGTCAAAAACCATATCTCAAGATCTACTCGACAGATTTCAATGAAATTCGGTACATAACATTTTCTTGACACCCTGATGACACGTGTGGAAAATGGACGAAATCGGTTCACAACCACGACAACTTCACATATAACTCATTTTTGAATTCCATCTTATTCCTTTACTTTCCGAGGGCTGCTATATATATTTCTGGCCTAGGCAACTCTAAGTGTTGCCAGGTGCAATCTGACATTTCCATTGGAAAGTTTGACATTTTTTAGCATAACATCACTCAGAACGTTTTGTCATTTTATCGTGAATTGTTTTATTTACAGGGAATTAAAAAATTCATCTCGGCCAAAAAAGGGAAATAACTCGTGAACATTTTCGTGCGATCACTTTTCACAACTTTCGACGTGGATTATCGCGACAAGAGTGCATCGATGAACTAAAATCTTTGTATGGCTATGGCACCATCCTATAGCACTGTGAAAAACTGGTACAACGAATACAATCGTGGCCGACGCTCGCTCAAAGACGAATTCCGTGAAGGTCGCCCAAAAACAGCCGTTGTGCCAGAACAGTAACATACCTTCAGATAGAGGCATGCCTATGCATTTCTCCCACCAGCATACATTCGATATTGCATGAACACCTGGCCGTAAAAAAGGTTTGTTCTCGTTGGATCCCTCACAATTTGACAATCGCTCAAAAAAAGGCTCAAAAAAGTGCTTCGAAAATTGGTTTGAGCGCATGCAAAAGTGTATAAATCTTGATGGAGAATATTTTGAAAAATAATAAAACCATTTTCATTGATAAATATTCCTATTTTCATTATTAGGCCAGAAATATATATAGCAGCCCTCGTATAATATATACATAAGGAACCAATGAAGATAACAAAATAAAACTTTACACAAATACTGTATATGACCTGTGGAATCACTTGTGAAAAATTTGTCGAAATCGGATTATAACTTTTCAATCCCCGGATATCGAATATGAAGAACTCAGTGCCCCATGGTAACTTTTCACCGAAAATTTCAGTAAATCTCTCAGGTATCTTAATTTAATTCAGAGGAAATATTTTTCTTCTAATAGTGTGTCTCTGTACCGGAAAAGGTTAAAATCGGGTCATAACTTCCCTTATATATGAATATACCTAATTATAGGATTTTCAAAAATACGATGAGCTTAATAGCTTATAAATCGGTTAATATGTGAAATATATTTATGCCGAATATATGGGTCAAATTGTGTGTTTAAATTTAGCAATAAATTGCGAGAGTATAAAATGTTCGGTTGCACCCGAACTTAGCCTTTCCTTACTTGTTATCTAACAATTCAACTGAAGTTTAATGAAGTTGCGAGACCGCAAGGTTTAGGAATTATGAATATTGTTTATAGTACTGATCGAAAATATCGTGAAAGTAAAGGAAATAAGGACTGTCAAGCGCACTTTATGAGCACCGAATAATTCAGCTTTTTGCCAATAGAGTTGATGATTACTATGAGAGTGGCGTTATGAAACGTGAGAATGGCATTAACTTCACTTAACAACTAAAATCCGCACATGTCCGAGACCATCAGTTAATTGAATGACTGAAAAATGTCTATAGAAAAACATTACTCAAGTGACTACCGGGAAAGAGAGTGGAGCACAGAACTACTACTACTTTGTAAATAATAACATTTTCATATTGCTTCAATTTAAGTAAAACGAAGTAATAAATGCACATTATATAATACAGTTGAACTTCGATAACTCGAACCGCTCTAACTCGAAGTTCTCCATACTTCGAACTATTGAATTGGCAATAGAAGTCAAAATTCATACAAGTTACATTCTGTAACTCGGAAGTCTCTCTAACTCGAAGTTTTTGTGGATTATGGTGATTCGAGTTAGAGAAGTTCCACTGTATATATAAATTGTGTGCGAGATATTAATATAGTTTAACATAAGTTTCTGCAATGAGCGCCGCTTAAGTTAATGACCTAAGTAATACTTTAAACGGAAATGCAATACAACGACAATAAAAGTTATATACTTTCGGCCGATAGTTCAGTAACTTCAGTTGTTCATTACACTATACACCGAGCAGACGATGGCTGTGGACTTCTTTACCGTTTGTGCGCGTTTTTACTATCATCTCTTGCATTTGTTGCGCTTCAACGATTTGTACTACAATGAGACATTGAATCGTATTGAGAATCGGCGCCGAAATCATCGAATCCGGCGTTATATACTTCGTTTATATTATTTGCTACCCGTCATTTACGCGTTGTTTACCATATCCCTTATCGGTGGGGTCTGTTTCACTTTGTGGAAAACACCTGAAGAAATCACCACTCTTCAACTTGTCAGCTCAATATACGCAATGACAATACGATTTGTGTATATTGCGACTATTTTTCTAATTTCATATCAACTGCAAAGGAGGCAAACCAACAAGTTTTTAAAACGTTTTTTCAATGAACTCTTCGCACTGCAGCGCAGCATCGCAGAGTTGACGGGACGTCGTGCGATTTTGGGCATGCACATACAGTTATTGTTGTTATTTAAATTAGTATTAGTTGTGTGGATTATAATCGCATCTATACAAAGAATTAACACTGGTACTAATTTTATAGCCTTTCCTGTTTTCGAACTCGCCTATATGGCTAACTATGCAATCATCGTAAAATTGCTGAAACTACAACAAGATTTGAAAAAATGGGTTGGTCAGCAAGAAGATGAGTACAGCGCCAAATCTCAATGCACAGCCGGTTGCAAAACGTGCAACGAGCCGATTTGTGAGGCGCTCCATTTGTTTAATCAATCGGGTCAATTGTTATCGAACTTTCTGAAATACTTTAATTGGTTTGAGAAGCTGATTCTGCTGGAAAATCTCTATTGCGTCTCGCTATCCAGTCAGTTTATTGTGTGCATATTTTATAAACATTATTATTACGGTGGTCTGTTGCCAGATTGTTTAAATCATATCTTGAATATGCTACTAATTGGCATGGTTAATGACGCGTTGAAATATGAGGAAGATTCTTTAAACGACATATTGACGGTGTTTGTAGCCAAGTTATCACAGCGTACAAGGTTGTGCAGCAATTGTAGAGAATTTATAAAATCGGTGAGTAATAGGTACCTGGAAAGTCAGTTCTAACATAACTTTCTCCATACACAGATCGATATTTACATCTGTTGCCGAAATATGTGTCCCAATAAGGTATATATATTTGGTAGTTATTGGACCAGAGAATTTGTACTTGATGTTATACAAAGCTTGACTATGTTGGGACTTAGTATAACACAATTTGGTTCAGATATGATTTACTTTTGTCATTATGATCCCGAAAATTCGCCTCTATACGAGGATGACAACGACTCAGAATACTGACACCGACACCACACTCACCATATCGCCACTTAGAATACACCTCATACACCACTCACGAAAGTACCGCTTACAACTTTTACCACCGAATTCCTCACACAAAAAGTGAAGGAAAAGGATTGGCGAGGGAATCTCTCACGCCATGCGATAACGACAGCCATCTGCTACGCGACTTCGTGGTCATCTTACGTACAGTGTGACGCAACCAGCCCACTCATTTTCGCTTATCAAATTTTATAATTTTTATATTTTTTTAAATTAAGCCGCTGTTTAAAAGCATTTCAAAATTTATAATCCAATGTGTGTTATAAGTAAAACGTCATAAAAATGGGAGAAGCTCTGTGTTTGATATTTGTTTTAGTCTTAGTAAAGGTAAAATAAGCCGCAATCGACATAATGAAACCATCTTCTACTTCTACAGGCACAGCAACAAATGTCAAACAACTACAAGTGAATTTCAGCGCGTCTTTAACAGCCTTTTAAGATGGCGGGTATGCATACCTATTTATTATGCTTTTTAGATGCACATACACCCCCACTATAGCCATTATCAACAGCTTCAATACCCACCATAGCGACGACGCTTGAACAAACAGATACCGTGTTGCATCATCTTCACCGTGAACAGCACTCAACGACGATGCCGACGACAAAGAAAGCTATGTCGAGAAAGCTATGAATTCACAAATGCAAAGTGAAGTGGAAAGGATAATGGCACGTCAAGGAGGCGGCCACACTCTCCACAGACCGAGCGAGCGCCGCAGGACAGGCTGGAGTGAGAGTATGTAAACTGAAGCCAACAGTTGAACGTGAGTCGAGTAAATGAAGTAAGCGTTGAGAGTGAGGAGTGTGTAGAGCAGAGGCAGAAGTATGTCTTGGTGTATTTAGTTGTATACTTCAGTGGTTAGTTGTGTCGTGGGTCGAGCGCCTCGCCTGCATATTTGATCGGGTTTTTGTGTTGTTGCTATAAGTTTAGCATAAGTAAATGTTTGCATAGGTAAATTGGCTTCTAGCTTGTTACAGACTGCTTGCTAAATTTTAACATTTGTAATACTTACTTTTCCGACAGACTTCATTCATTCTTTCTTTCTGCCGTTCGCTCTTCGTTTCTCGCACTTTGCTGTACCACTCAATGTTTTAAAATATTTGCCTTGTGTGTCTTTGTGTGTTTGTGATTACTCCACTTCGATTGCATGCCGTTGAGTTTGTTGTATTGCGGTAAAGAGTTGTTGTATATTTGTTGCATTCAAATTGAAATCGTAAAGTGTGATAGTTCTGGGAATTTCAACTAAAAATAAAAATTATTTTATGCAGAAGGTGCTGCACTTAGAATAAGTTTGGGAGCAGACATCGGCTTTTTCGAAAACTCGCTTCCTTCCAATCTTAAATATAGCGTCCGTTGAAGTAATAGCATTCAACCGACATTTATGTTGCCCTCAACAATATTGCTGGAAAATACTTTATTTGCATTTCATTGGCAGTCAAATAGCCGGGTTCATTGCATTCTGTATGGGCCACTTGAGGTCACGTCAAAAGCGCCTGAAAGTGCGCAACAATCGACTGCACTTCAAAGTGACTGCCCTCAGCCCACTTCAATGCCGACGAACTATGAGCTAAGGCAACACGCAAGCAACAACAACAACAATAAAATTTATGAAAAAAGAAAACAAAAAATGGAAAACTAAAATAAACGAATGCAGAACTATAAAGCTGCGGCGGTAGGCTCGTGTAAGATTGCAGGCAAACAATGAAAAATAGCAGGGAACGCTGAAATTTTTTTTTCCATGCCATTTGCGCTGCAACACAGAGGGAAATAATAAAAATCTACGGTAGTTAGGTATGTGTGCAGGCAAAGCACGTTTTCGAGGTCGACAGTAAAGGCACGTCGCCGTATGGCAGACCTCTCAATACTTCAAGTTGCTTGTGACTTTGGAAAAAGTGGTAAATACCTTTGATTCTGTTAATTATTTTGTTATTTATTTTGATTGTTGTTTCTTAACTCTGCTTCTTGGCCTTAATTTTTGTAAGGCAATAGCGCACCTCAACTCAGCAGCTCATCTAAAACACAATTGTTTCTCTTATCTTATTGTCATATTTGCTTTCCACTTCATTGAGTTGCTGTTTTTCACTAACCACAAAAAAATTTCAATTTCATGGCACACGCCCATGCCTTTGCAACAGTTACTTGCAACACTAAAATTAAAAAAAACACACAGAATTTGTCATTTTCCACGCCTGATTGGTGCCCTAACAAGCGTGAAGAATTAAAATTACTTCTTGAAGATGGAAATTGATAATGGCAAAATAAACAAAAAATTATGTTATTAGCTATTTTTCGCATAGCATAATCCATCGCCTGCATTCTACGTTATAATGAGCAAGTAAACGGGTTAAACTCGGGTGGAAACGAACATTAGATACTTTTGAAGATAAAAAAAACGTGCACTATGTTTAATAGATATTATTTCTTTCGAAGAAAATATTTTCGAAAAATAATTTTTCAAACAAAAAAAATTCGAATAACAAATTTTCATAATTCTTAGTGATCAAGTGAAATGGTTATACTATGGTGGCACCGAACATTATGTTTAATAGATATTTCTTTCGAAGAAAACATTTTCGAAAAAAGAGTTTTTCGAGCAACAGATTTTCGAACAAAAAAATAAATTTCAAACAATCAATTTTCGAATAACAAATTTTCATATTCCTTAATGATCATGTGAAATGTTATGCTATGGTGGCACCGAACATTGGATACACAGAAATATTGAAAAAATGAGGACTATGTTTAATATGATAAACAGATAAAAGATAGATACATTCTTTAAGGCTTTTGAAGAAAAATATTTCGAAAAAATGTGTTCGAACAATAAAATTTCGAGAAATAAACAATCGAACAAGAAATTTTCGAATGACAAAATTTGGAACAATAAATTTTCGATTATAAATATGTATATCAAATAAAAAAAATGTCAAACAAAAAAATTTCGAACATTTAAAAGAGGTTACGATTGGCTGGCTTCAATATTGATCTCTGCGAGCAATAGAAACCATCGAATAGACAAACTTTGAAAGACAGCGATTAATAGTAAAATGCGTGACCACTTTTTATTTATTCCGGCTGCGAAAATGTTTAAAAAGATTTTAAAATAATCTATGTTTTATTATATAAACCCTTTCTATTGTCCACATATCGTCTGCTAAGTGGAAGTTGTCTCGATATTCGCAGACGATTCGGAAATGGTGCTAAACTGCTCTGACATTTTTGGCTTGAGTTCTTTTGCAGGACGACCTTCCACTCAGTTGTTTTTGTTTTATTCTAAACAGTCTTTCAACAAATTAAAATTTAAGGAAGGATTTGTCTTGAGTTTACGAGTATACCAGACATCAAGTCAATACTGTGACGTTTTACTATGCATAGTATGCGAATTCGGAAATTTAGTTAAATTTCTGAAATCTCTCTACTCGAAACTATTTTTGAAATAAACTATTTTGAGAAATATGAAAGATGCTTTTGGGCTTTGGGTTTCTTAGTAGCAATGAAAAGCTTTTACTTTTTTCTGGACAAAACACGCTATTTAATTTAATTTATTGTAGGAAAACCTCTAAAAATATCAGTTGAATCAGAGTAAAGGATCTAATCAGATGTAGAGCTCGTATTGTAACCAATATCGGCGCTAGATATTATATTAGCACCATTTCTCATACATCTAAGCAGTTTACTCGAACACAATTATAAGTCAGTTGAACGAAATTAATGCTGCACTTTGCATATATCCACGTATGTGCACTAGAACTGCATATATATGGATTTCTAGAAGACCCTAGACATTTGTGTGTTTACCTTGTGTACCATTGCATGTGCAGTTTTGTATGTACAGTTAAGAGCTGCTTTTAATGCAAACCAAATTGCTGCTAACGACGACCGACGCAATGACTGACAATGACGTCGCACATTTTAGTGCTCAATAATGTCAGCAACAACAACAAAATCAACAACAACACCCACCAGACCAACAGTGCCAGCTGAAATGCCAGCATATTATTGACAGCGCCAGCGGCAGCAAAAACGAAATACTTACGGTAGATATGTATGTACAAAGCACTCAGTGGAATCGGATATCTAACCAGTGAGCGTATATTCATTCCCCCGCGCGCTGTCTGCCAAGGACTGCCAAAAGAGCCGCACGAACATGTGTACGTATTTGCTTTCATGCTTTCGCCGGATGTGCTGGCATTGCATGCGCCGCCAATGTGCTGTGTCGTCGTCTCTCACCTGGCTTTTGTCAGCAGCCATCAAGTAAGCAGCAATAGCAACAGTGGCAACAACAACAACGCGCGCACAGTTTGTATTTAAATGTGAAACGTTAATTGCAGTCGAGCATTTATCTTAATTAAGCACTTCCTGTGCAGCAAGCCAAAGTTGACTGCGTAGTTGCGGCATACGATATGGCACACCGCCGCCCGACGTCTCTGGAGCGCCCACACACCAACCACCTCTGCGCCCATAGCAAGCACCTTGGGTTGCACCAGCTGCAGCTGCAGCCGGAGCCAGAACCAGAACCAAAGCCAAGGAAGGCGCGCACTCGCCATAACTAACGCATATTGGCATGTGTGTAGCAATATGGCTGGCTGACTGGTTGCTGCGTTGTTGGCGGAAATCTTTGCGCTGTGCAGCTTCAACTCAGGTTCCTCGTCCGCCTGTCACACATCGCAGGCCGACATTCAGACAGCTCGCTTTAATAGAGCGAAATGACGTTCGCTGTTGCGGTTGCTGCTTGTTTTTGTTGCAATTAATTTATGCGCAACGTGTGCGGTGTGTTGCGGTGCGGTTAACGGCAGTGCTGTGTAAGCGATTGCATTCCTGTCACTGTCATTTAATGTTTTGTGCCATTTTTTGTTGTTGTGTTCGTTTTGGCAAGTCAGCCAAAAAATCAGAGCAGAAATGATTCGAACACGCAACGTCGCACTGCCAACTCGGTGATTATTGAGGTCATTTGCCAGGCGCAACGCTGCCCTTATGAGCGAGAATACACACATGCACATTTGGTACTGGGTAATGGATATTAAACGGTGAGATCACAGGAGTTCAAGTGTCTTAACTCACAAATGCATTTAATTTCAAGGAAACGATGTCAGAAAGCCATAAAAGCGTTGTTATTATAGAATGAAGTTGTGGAAGGTCAAATGGAAATATATATATTACCGACTCTATACTTACACTCTGCAGTCATATGCAGATCTATATCGGTGTGGGTAGAATAGGTTAGGAAATCCAAAGGCAGTACATGGGAATACGTGCCGTATGTTATACGTTTCCGCTGATAATAATCCGACCAAGAATGTACCCAGAATGCTCTACTCGCTAAAGTCCAGGTCTCTCCACTCGAGGTCTAAGCATTTTTAATACACCAAGACCTATTCTAAGGTTAGTAAAGAAAGTACCAATCTAAACTGTTAAAATTTATAGCCAAGAATCACAATAATCACTAAAGTACAGTGCAAAATTTGATGAAAGCAATCAATCAATCATACAACCAGTCAGCCAACCGCCGAAGCAACCAATCAACTACCAAGCCAGCCTACAGGAAGGGAGGCAATGTTATATTAATTTTAGCCCATATATAACCTTCAGATTCTCCAGATCGCAAGTGAACTCACTCGCTGAAGTGTTCAGAAAATAACGGGAATTTTGTTCAAAAGTTCTTTCACCAAATTTTTTTTATCAAGTTAATATATTTTGCTATTTCAAAAATAAGGAAAATATTAAAGGTCTGTCATTTTAAAAGCATACAAAAAATTACTGAAAGAGCCGAAAGCTAACCAAAAATTAGAGTTTGAGAATTGTTTCGACTTTTCGATTAAAAGAAGCGCTGACATAAATGCATAATATCGAATGGGGATTATTTTTATTTGAAAACGAAAATCACGTTACTATTTAACAAACCTCGTATATTCTCATACAAGTGTAAGCAGCAGCCACAAACTCAGTACATATCTGATTATATATATATTTGGCGTAGGAACCGCTTTAAGCGATTATAGCCGAATCCACCTGATTCGCGCTGCCACTCGTTTCTCCTTTTGCTTTTTGGCGCCAACTGGAAACATCAAGTGTCCACTTGATCCTTCCATCGGAGTGGAGGTCGTCCTCTTCCGTGGCTTCCTCCAGCGGGTACTGCATCGTAGACTTTCAGGGCTGGAGTGTTTTCATCCATTCGTACAACATGAACTAGCCAGCGTAGCCGCTGTCTTTTTATTCGCTGAACTATGTCAATGTTGTCGTATAAATCGTACAGCTCATCGTTCCTTCGTCTGCCGTATTCACCGTTGCCAATGTTTAGAGGACCATAAATCTTACGTAAAACCCCCAAGACCCAAGAGTCGACTCATCGAATGTTGTCATCGTCCACGCTTCAGCGCCATACATCAGGACGTGAATTATGAGCGACTTGTAGAGCTTGATTTTGGTTCGTCGAGAGAGGACTTTACTTTTCAATTGCCTACTCAGTCCAAAGTAGCATCTGTTGGCAAGAGTGATTCTGCGCTGGATTTCGAGGCATATGAGAATATCTTAGTCGTCTTCTCAGATGTAGATATGGGTTACTCACCTACTCGCTATGTTTGAGTTCTCTTGTAATAAATTTATGTGTGAAAGCAACTGCAAAGTTCTCAAATTTATTTCAATATTTGAGATTATATGGAGACCTTAATCAAGTGTATAACTGCATGAAAATCTATCATTACCTGCTTAGACCAGTTTATAAGATTTATACCAGTTGTTGTTCGATTCGCTACAATCGAAGTTTTGGTAAATTCAAGATAAAATAATATTGTGCGCTTTCGCTCTACTCTGTGTATAATTATAAATGATTAGTGCAATTCATGTGGACAGACGAAATCAGCAAAATCACCGATGATATGTTGAATTACGCAATATCAGTTGTATCGTATTGCATTATTTACTAACTCACTACGGCGGCAGGCAAATGAAATCCAGATAAGCAGAGATGAAGAGATGTAGATAATTTGGCAGACGCTTTAGGGCTCTATCCATGCTACACTTCGAGTATGGGTTGTACAAATTTACACACACTTTAGATATGACGAACAGTTTTACTCCACCTTGCAATTATCGATAATTTCGCAAAGTTATCAAAGTAATTACCACGGAATGATTACTGTGTCTGCGATGTTGAGGCACCGGTATTAAATTTTTGCATGTCATCCAGTAGGTGGGGATAGTTAATTGATCATATTATGTCTTGAACTTTAAAATATTTGCAACAAACTGTCATTTACTTTAAACAGACAAATACAAGTCGACTTGAAGCAGACAAATATTACTACAACTACAATACTACTCATGGTTGGAGTATACCGACAAGGTTGTACTTTTTTCGTCACACCAGTATTTTAACTACAAAATCCAACGGTATACAAAGTTCAGGCTGGATCAAAAACATGAAATACTGCATCAAAGTCGCCAAACGGATGCTCAAATGGACGGACGGATGTATGGTGGTAATTTAGATAAACGACAAGCTCGTAAAAATTGCTAAGCCACATGCAGTACGCTCGTGGTCTTAAGTATTTAATGTGTTTTTGATGGCGTGTCACACAAGTGCAAACGGAAGTTGGCCACACAAAGCGTTGTAGTATGTAGATACATATTACAACAACAGCAATAACAACTGTTGTAATACTGTTTGTAACGGAATTGCTGCTTTCAACTTTGTAGCAACTTACATGTTTATTTGTGTATACATAGAGCGAGGTCGCTAGGCGCTGATGGACAGCAACCGAGTGACACTTTGGCCTAAGCACTCTTTCAAGCTTGTTTCGAAAGTCATAAAAACCTACAGGCTGCGCTAACGACACTTTCGATCTGAGCGCAAATATTGCCACCAACGCGTGCAGGTAGTTGTAGAGTTGACAGACTTGCGAATGACACTCATGCGCCTCCGCCACACCACTTAAATATATACGCCACCGGTTTCATATGACAACTAGCGGTGAAGCAAAAAAGTTTTCACATTTTCTCATTCTTCACAGCTCACACTTATTTTCGCTACTCATCTTCTTCACCTGTCTTGTCGCGCATTTTTTTTTTTTGCAGCAGGTGTCCAGGCACATTTCGCAGGCAAGCACATAAAAGCACTTTAAGTTCGGTCGCCTACGTTCTTGTCTTGTGTGTGTGTGCTCTCGCTTTTAAGCTTCAAATGAGTTGTTAAAGACAGTTGCTTGTGTTGATGCTTCCGCTTTGAGGAAATGACACTAAAAAATGTCCCCCCAATTTGAACGCAAAAAGATGTAAAAGAGACGGTCATGCGCCCAGTAGTTGAAGGCCACAAATGGGCGGCAATTTGGTGTGAAGATATCGCTTGGAGGCAATCTTTAAAGTGGAAAGCAAAATATTGGAAACATACATAAGTGAGGGTAAGAGGGTGTCTTTTTTCTTGTTTTTTGATTTTACTTAGTTTAAATTTTTTTCTGTTGAACTTTTCTTTTTTGTTAAATTCCTTAAGAATCGGTATATACGATAAGTAGATTTATATAAGAGAATTACAACTTACTACAACTTTGCTTCCGCCGTTCTCCAATAGATGTCTCTAGAGCCAAGCAATGGTCGATTAAATCGACTAAATCGTTTTATATCGATCTTGGACATTTGTGTCAACATTAATGCAACAAAATATTTTTTAGAGATCTATATGCATTCCAAATTTATTCTCAACTGAAAATGTCACTTTTTGAGCCGAATTCTCGACATTTGCGGGAAATTTTACTATTTTTTTTTTAATTCCAAGAAAAGTGCGGCTGACCCTCATCGACATTTGTAACCGTTTTTATACAAAAACAGTTTCTTTCTACAAACCCTCCAGCTCTTCACTTCTCATCCACCACACAACTTTCAAGCATTTCCTTCGACTTTGCTATTTTATAAATCTTAAATTCCAGAGCTTTGTGCCACCCTAACCTAAAAATATACATACGAGTATATAACGTAAAATATTATATAAGACTATCAGGTTTTATGCGTTGCGCACGTGAGCGGAAAATATTATTACCAGGCCCGAAGCGTTTGGTTGAGTGACCACAAGCAACAGCAACAGTTTACCTTACACAAAAAAAGCGATTGTTGTGAAAAGCCGCACCCAAACACGTTTATTTCCGTTAAACCCTTATGCATTGTACCCAGAAACGACATCGATGAGTTTCTCGCCTTCGTCTCGAACTAAAGCGAAAGCTACTTTTGCACGTTTGCTCGCTCACCCATTCGCTCATGAGTGATAGCGGTGATTACTGTTGGCCAGTAATGGTCTCTAAGTCACTCTCACTTAGGCACAATTTTACCTGATCTCATGCGTGCGGCAACAGTTTTTAGTCAAGAAAAGGGAAACTCATAAAAGCGTAAATAGTTGTTGCAAGCAGACACATGAACATATATGACAAAAGGATCTCTATCCATTTGTATCTATATGTACTGCTATTTATTTCACGCGTCAGTTGTAAATTTAAGTAGATTTAAGGTTGCCTTCATACAACATACAAGGGATGATATATAACTAAAGCTATCGTGTTTAAGCCTAGATGTTGTTGGAAGCTTCTTGGTATAAGGATATAAGGTTACAACGAATTGGTTAGATCTTTAAAAAAATATAAAATGTTTACTCTTAGCTTAAATTGATTTTTTTCTAAATGAAGAGAGAGGCGATAATGCCTTTTTTATCCGGTTTCTCTACGCCCATTCAAGCATACCATTATCTAAAGTTCAAGTTGTTTTCGAATATTCAAGATTTGACATCTAACTAAATTAGCTGTTCGAAGACACTTTAGAGCTGAGAGTATCCATCTTGTGTCACAGTACATCATCAACCAATTCAAAAAAAAAAATCTAACCTCAATCTTTTCAAATATGTTACTGAGAACACCCGCTATTTTCCAATTGCACGTTGATGAATACCAAATGCCATTTCGAACAAAATAAGCGAAAACTTTCGAAAACAAGTTCAAAAAGTTGTATTGTCTCGAGGAAGAGAAGACAAGCGAAGCAAGACAATCGTCAATGACCTCGATAGCCCACACAATCAAATGGTTTCCTGCGAAATGAAGAAGACAAATGCAACAATCACAGCAAATAGATTGACAATAATGTTCGAACGATACTTAACAAATACTTACAGCTGAAGTACACACATACATACATATCTTTCGTACGGCAGCAAAGTTGTCAAGCAGACAGTTGATTTGTTATTTGGTATGTGTAAATTCGACGGATAAAAGCGAATGAATCGGACGAAAGTAATTTGTAGACATCGCCACTGGCATCATGGCATCATTAGCACAATAATAAGAGAAACAACAAATACCAAAAAAAGAAGAAGTAAAAAAAAAAACATTTGGAAAGACTGATAACGGTATTGTTAAGCGAAAAATAAATACGGCGGACAGCAGTTTGAAGTGAGAATGAAGTGACGAAGCATTGTGACACGACATTAAGCCCTTGCCAAGTTTCGGTGTGCAGTTGAGGCGATTGGTTGAGTGACCCTGTGACTACTTTGGCGATTCGTTTTTTTATTATTCGAGCTTTTCAAAAGTACTTCTTCGAATATTTTATAGGCCAGGTTTATAATTCTGAAGTCGTAATTGTTTAAAAAAAAAATCTTTCTGGCAACATGCGTATTCTCATCTTTCGAGACGATCCAAGTATCAATCCAATTTTTGACTTCTTCATTCGTGTCTTTCCTCGTACTGTGGCCGTTAGTGCTTGTCTCAAACGCATCAATTGCGTTCGGTATCGATCTCCTGTGATGGTTTCACTTGGCTTTAGCAGTTCATAACATATCACCCCCAAATGCAGAGCATGACCTTGGCGCCGTGAATGTTCGGTTTTGCCGTTGTCTAGGAGGCATGTCCAGGCCTTCCCCATGACTTTCTTCGCTTAGAATTATCGTTGTGGACCCATTTTTCGTCGCCAGTTACAATGCGATTTAAAAATCCCTTTCGGTTGTGCCTTTGAAGCAGCTGTTCACATGCAAAGAAGCGCCGTTCGACATCTCTTGGTTTCAAGTCGTAAGGAACCCAGTTTCCTTGTTTCTGAATCATCCTCATGGCTTTGAGGCATTTTGATACGGCTTGCTGTGTCACTTGCAACGATTGGGCAAATTCCTCTTGGGCTTGAAACGTATCTTGCTGGAGTAATGCTACCAATTCAGCATCTTCCAAAATCTTCTCCCTTCCATCATCATACCGGTCTTCGACTTCATAATCATCATTCTTAAAACGTTAAAACCATTCGCGACATGTTCTTTCACTTAGGACAGCCTCACCGTACGTATCCGAAAGCATTCGATGAGCCGCACTTTTCTTGGAATCAAAAAAGAAAAGCAAAATTTCCCTCAAATGTCGAGAATTCAGCTAAAAAAGTGACATTTTCAGTTGAGAATAAGTTTGGGATGCAAACAGATCTCTACAAATATTTTGTTGGGTTAATGTTGGACAAATGTCCAAGATCGATATAAAACGATTTAATCGATATAATCGACCAGTGCTTGACCCTAGAGACATGTATTGGAGAACGGCGGAAGCAAAGTAGACCATATATTTTCTTGTGTTCTGAATGAGAATCTCTACTTTTTCCGCTTTTTTCAAATTTGTGCACCAAGCAACTATTTCAAAATTCCAAATTCGAAATCCAAAATTTTCTTACCAGGTTTATTTAAAATATCGCTCGAATCTTAATTTGTATTAGTCTCATTCAAGCGTCCGCCACTTCGGCACCTTATCCCACTGCTGGGCTCACCATGTTCCACTTTAAATACATTTGTTACTTTTCAACATTTCGTTCCTGCATTTTTTATATTAAGGCTTATTTAATGCCTTCATTGCTTTATTTTTGGACTGTTTTCATTTATAGGCACACGAGAAAGGACAATTGAGGTCATATGATGTAACTAACCGTGGAAGATAAATGACGAGAAGGAAGGACATTTTTTTAGCGTAACTACTGAATTGCGAAGGATTAGTCAAAGTAGAGGTGGACAGCGCATCCAAAAAGTTTTAAAAATATGTAAATAAATTGAATTTGAAACAAATATTACGCATACGCCATGGTGTACTTACTAAATGACAATTATAAGAGAGATTGCTTTAAATTTATCTGAAAATTTTTTATTTTAAAATATTTTTCCTTCATACTGAAGCTACAGCAACTTCGTGATGAAAATCGCACGTAAAAAGTAAGTTACCAAATCGATAGCAAATAATATAAAATACAAGCATCTTTCGCAAATACAGCATTACTGTTTACTTTAAGCTCAGCACCCGCATTTGCCACTCCAAGCAGCAGCTGTAGACATAAACATCTAAGTCTAACCATAAAACAAATGCAAACACACTTTAAATTCACACACACATGCACACATGCGTTGAAAATCTCAGACCTTTCAATGCAGATTTCGTACACATTTTTCATCTTTTTACATAGCAGCCACCTCTCGCCTCAACTAAACTCCTCTTCCTTCACACTCATATATGCTTTGCTACATTTCTTTTCTATACCACCTTTATACTATTTCGCTCAACTACAAACGTTGTTGCTTTTTTTCTTGTCTTTTATTCACTTTTTTATATTCTCCTTTGCTTGGCGTTTGCCATTCCGTATATTGTTCGTGTTCCCTGTTGGCAAAGATTGATGACTTTCTTGGCACCCACACTGTCGCCTGCAGCGCGTTTTAATGGCGGCGTTGGTTAAGACATGCCAAGCGCGTACAAATACAAATACAAACACACATATTCACATGCGCATATCTATTTTTAGCTTCGACTTTTCTTCTTCAATGTGCTTGTACTTAAACACATGCACAGCTTCATGGCGGTTTTTATATGTTTCACTTTAATGCTGTGTTTTTTTAAGTAACATTTTGCTTTTATGTGGCTAGAATTGTTATTGTATACGCGTGGAAATGAGCAGAGCGCGGTTGGTTTTTGTTTTTGTTTAGCTTTTGGTGGTAACAAGTAACAAACCTTGCCAATCCTTTTGCTCGAATAGTTTTGATTTTTCTAATTACATCCTATACAAAGGTTATGTTGAAAACTACTAAAAATGCTTTCAGTACGGAAAAATACCAGAAACCTTAAATTTCATTATAAAGATGGTACAGAAGAGCTGCACTCAAAATGGCATACAAAATTTTAAATGGGCGTGGTGCCGCCCACTTATGGGTCCGAAACTACTCGACCAATTTCAATGAAATTCGGTTCATAATACAGTGGGACTTCTCTAACTCGAATAACCATAATCCACAAAAAAACTTCTAGTTAGAGAGACTTCCGAGTTACAGAAGGTAATTTGTATGAATTTAGACTTCAATTGCCAATTCAATAGTTCGAATTATGGAGGACTTCGAGTTAGAGCAGTTCGAGTTATGGAAGTTCAACTGAATCTTCCTAGCATCCCAATGATATGTGATGAAAATAGTCCAAATCGGTTCACAACCACGCCTACTTCCCATATACAAGAGCTTTGAAGTCGAACTGAATCGTTTACTTTACAATATATAAAGTAAGGGCCAGTGCAGATATCGGAACAGAACTTTGCTAAAATACCACATTTATAGCATGGCATCGCTCTTCTAAAAATCGCCGAAATCGGACCATAAGTACTCAAGGCCCCATATATCAAATATGTTGACCTCAGAGCTTCGAATATATTTTTTATCGAAAATATAGGTAAGTCTCTCAGATATGTTGAAGAAATTCAGAGGGAATATGTTTCTTTTAATAATATGTCTCCGTGCCAAAAATGGGTGAAATCGCATTATAATTTCCCCTAGCACCCATATACCTAATATTAGGGTTTTCAAATATACAATGGATTTTATGCCATATATATGCCGAATATGTGAGTCTGACTGTGTGTAATATTAATAAAATTAAAAAAAGTAATTGCGAGAGTATAAAATGTTCTAACACGCAGCTCCACAAGCTCAGCACAACACTGCGTATGAGTAACATTTCTGGCACTGCAAATGACGGCCAAACTAAATTAAGCACATCATTTCCTATATGAATATTTAACATACAGTTAATATCCACAATGTAGAATAATGAGAAAATATCTTTCTATTTACATCTTTAAGTTTTATTATTTCTCTCTCTCTCTAAAAGTTGAATTTCAATTATGCGTACTAAATACCAAATAAAGCACACAAAGACAACTTCAATGCTGTCAGGAAAACACTAAAGACATGTAACTAATTAAAATGCTCCAACAATATTGCCGCTTTGTGCTTGAAATGAAAGTAAGCAACAACAAAAAGTCTTAAATATTTTGCAAAATTTCTTAGTATTGCATGCCAACAAAAGTAGAAGCTTACGCATGTAACAAGCATGTGCGTATATGCGTTGCAAAGAGCGCAATAAAATAAAATAAAATGAAGATGAAAATAATAATAATGATAATGATAATGACAGTCAACATTACAGAATAGTATAAAATAATAATAGCGGGAGCGCACGCAATCAAATACGGAAATGTAGCAAAATCAGCAGGAGCACCTGCTTTCAGCGGAGTGATATGGAGTGGTGCTGGTACATATGTATTATGCAAGGTGCGTGAGTACAGCAACAGTAATGCTGAAAATAGCAAGGAAATGATAATAATAAGCATTTCAGCAAAAAAAGTATGTACTTCCCGTTTCTTGCGTGGGTTCATTTAAAAAAGTAAAATGAAGAAAAGTCGATCATGAAAATATATTTCGGCGGATATGATACAAACCGAAATCTTCTATGAACAGGAAACATTTATGTTAAGCCCTGAAGCTAACGATGCTTCAGTCACTAAGAACTTTCTGGAGAAGGGATGTTACTTGTCCAATTTCGCTCTATATCGAACATTCTTTTCCGGTAATATATTTCCGGTTGCTTCATTTCCGGTTCCAGCACATCAATCCCATATCTGGTTCCATTGGTTATCCCATATCTTGCTTCAGTTGGCTCATTCCGTTTCCGGATGCCCCACTTCCAGTTTCAGTAACCAATATTCAGCCAGCCTATTTCTGGCTCCGGCAATATCGTTATCCATATCCGTTTCCGGATGCCCCATATCCGGTTCCGGTAACATCATATCCGGTCAATGACCCCACCTTGATCACGTGATGACATTTCAAGATCTCGTGATATTTTTGTTTACAGGTCAATGACCCCACCCTAATCACGTGATGTCACATCAAGGTCACGTGATAGTTATGTTTACAGGTCAATGACCCCACACTGATCACGTGATGTCACATCAAGGTCACGTGATATTTTTGTTTACATTTTTGACTGAGTCAATGACCCCACCCTGATCACGTGATGTCCCATAAAGGTCACGTGATATTTTTTTTTTGTTTACATTTTTGAGTGTCGTCTTTGGTGTCCAATGTCTTTCTCTCGGATTATAAAGTGAGCTTGTATATTTCTAATATTTTGACGATTTTCAGTTTCAGATTAAGATTCTCCGGAGTCTTTTTGTTACACTCACCTGGGAACTATAATATTTCCAGAAAGTTTAGATTATAGCAATAACTAGGGCCTATGTTACTCGAGGTGAATGCAGCTTTCGAATGGTGAAAGAATTTTTGTAATCGGCACAGCAGTTTTTGAGCTTAATCATAACAAACATACATACAAATCTTTCCTCTTTATTATAGTAGTATAGACATACTTGTGAGTGAGAGTACTTTTCATGGAAGCTGGTGTATACATATGTAGCACTTATTTAGTAGCTAATGTAAAAATTAGCGTAATGCTGTAACTAAAAACACTCTTATAAATAAATAATAAAAAATATAATAATAATAAGTAATAAATTCTGCTAAATACAGTCGCGGTTTAAAAAAAATTAATAAATAATCCACAGCACATTAAAAGCACTTTAGCCAGCCTTCAGGCAAGCACAAAGCAGCGCTTTAATCTCATTAGTGCATATTTTAACAGCTTAGTGCGGCGAAGTGCAAGCGAAAAGCAACTTAACTTCACTCGAAAAACCGCAAATTTCTGCATAACACCTTCATAACTTCAACGCCTCCCACTTCTCCTGACTGCTTTGCCTGTTTCACCTCAAACCCACAAAGCGGCGGCCGCCGAATGCAACACTACTCCAACGCTTTGCTTGGCGTGGCTGTAAATCAAAGTGTGAGTGGCTATAAGCGAGTTGTAATCACTTAAGCGTGTACTTTTTCTCAGCACACAGTCAAGTCATAATGCGGTATGTAGGTCGACAGCGCGTTCGTCGATGCTGTGCTACAACTTCATTAAGACCAAAACACTTACCCCCCCCTGAAGTGCCGATATTTAATTGCGAAAAGTTGCAGTTGATGTTAAATTTAGAGATTAATGCTAAATCAAAAATTAGTATACTTGACTTAAATTTAACCCTAGAGCAACAAAAAATGAATAAAAAACTATATTCTAGATTTATTATTAAATAATTTAAAATATAAATATTAAAAGGACTACAACTTTGCTTCCGCCGTTTTTTTGTAAATTTCAGTTTTATTTTTATAAAAACGGTTACAAATGTCGAAGAGCCTCAGTCGCTCTTCCCTTGAAATTAAAAAAGAAAAGCAAAATTTCCGGCAAATGTCGAGAATTCGGTTCAAAAAGTGACATTTTAAGTTGAGCAAAAGTTTGGGATGCAAATAGATCTCTACAAATATTTTGTTGGGTTAATGTTGACACAAATGTTCAAGGACGATATAAAACGATTTAATCGAATTAATCGGCCAGTGCTTGACCCTAGACACAAATGTTCCAGATCAATATAAAACGATTTAATCGATTTAATCGACCAGTGCTTGACCTATTCTATCTATTGGAAAACGGCGGAAGCAAAGTTGTAGACCTAATATTTAATAAAAAACTGAAAAATACATTATATTTTTTTTTTGTTGCTCGAGGGTAAAAGTCAAGTCCAGTATTAAACGCTTGAAAGCAAAAATGTCAAAGGCAAGCATTTCAAGTTAGTTTTTTATAAAAAAAATTATGTTCATGGCACACTTTCATTAATATTAGTCTAATGGAAAATTGACTGGCCTGAACGCTGTAATGAAATTTTATACCCTCAAGATATTGTCCACATATAAACTGCATTGTATATAAACTCCAAATATTTATGCAATGCAGACATGTGGAAGAACGTCAAGTTTATGCCGAGAAAATCATAATCGTGCCAATGCGAGGGTTGGCGGCAAAGTTTTTGTAAAGCAATGCTAATTTTAGAACGATTTGTGTGGTAGCTAACCAAGTCTTATACTGTAGAAGTACTGTCACTTGGATTATATGAAGACCCAAATATTGACAATGCTCTGGCGACTTATAAAGATCTTCCGCGATTCATATTTTGAAAAGCTTTTGGCATCAGAAATAACCTTCAGCTCTTGGTGTCCAAATGTGATGCTACGTGACACTTCTTGACAGCACCTGCCTCTTAACCCTAACTAACCTTACTGGTACTCTATTAAACTTTAAGTTACTAAATGACAGCTATTAGTCAGCTCTTATTTATATAACTGAGATAACTTTTTATTTTGTTACCAAAAGCCAAAATATCTGTGGCAACCCTAGTATCACAATATCTAGTGTGCTTCGTATGCCACCACAGCCACATTTTGTTTGATTGATTATTTTGCAGAAAGCAATCATGGCAATATAAAATTCCCTGTCGTCTGTCAGTTTTGCTGGCACAACAACTCGGCGGCGCACTCTCCCACGCCGCTTACCACGGCTGTGTGTGTAGTCAACTAATGGCGCGGCGACAGCGCTGACACATGTGTGTACATATGCCGTTATAACAGTGCTCATTTATGTGCGAGAGTGTGTGGGTGTATGTGTATGTGTGCGTGGTGTTGGCTTGGTGCTGAAGTGCATTATTACATTGAATATTTCCCATTGACCTGTTTATGGAGAAAATATCAAACATTGAACACACGCGAGACGGGCCCACGTGAAGGAGCGCAAACAGTCGTAGAAAAACTGAGAGAAACGCTGAAATCTTTTACATGTATGTGTAGGAGTGTGCGTTCATGAGGTGTGTTCAAAAAATAACGGGAATTTTCGCTTTTTCGAAAAAAAATTTAATTATTCTATATTAAAGTTTTTACCTTTAAAATTGTGCTAGCGCCTCTTCCAATCGTCGAAACACTTCTGAAACATGATTTTGGATCTTTCAACGATCTCTTCCATGCATGTATATAAAAGAACGGCTTTATTGAGATTCTCTTCAATTTGGAAATAGGAAAAAGTCTCACGGAGGCATGTCTGGCAAATATGAAGACTGGGTCAACGTTACACTATTGTTTATGGTAAATTAAAAATTAAAAAATTCCCGTTATTTTTTGAACACACCCCTTTCTGTCCTTTTCTGTCTAGCAATGAGTGTGTGCGCGTGTTTGCGATATGTACCGTTTAAATTATTTATGAAAATAATGATTTTGAGTTTTGCAGTTATGAAGTTGTGATTAATGAATTGGCATTACGCCTCAATTGGCTCGTTGAGTCCACATTGACCCAATATACCATGGCTTAAAAATTGAAATGACTTGATTTGAGCGCATGCCTGCACAGTAATGCACAAATTTAATGCTTTGCTTCTTCTCTATGAGTCCATAATAACCAATTTGAAAATTAATGTTCAACAAAATCTATTTTCAACTCAGTGGAATTTCATTGTATTTGTGTTATTTGCTTTTTCGCTATTTAAATTGCTTGTGATAAACTCTTTGTGCAATTATACAATAAATAATTTGAAATTTATTTTCTACACATTTTGCTTTATCTACCACCTAATTTATGCCGGTCCAGCACAGTGCGCACATTTTGCATATTTAATTAGCTGCAAATTGCGTCGAATATTCATGCTTGTGCGCGCAGCTTTCCCGCCAACACAATCAAAAAAATATTTACTCAACAAACTGCTAATATTTGCAAATGGAATAATTTTAAAATTTTAAACTCAACTCCGAAATGATGTGCTATGAAGTCAAACAAAAATTGCCGATGTCGCACGACTTGCTAGCGCACAGTCTTGCATATCCTTGCATGTGAGTGTGTTGGTGTGTGTTTGCGCTCAAGAATCTGTAACAATATTGCCTATGTATAAGCGAAAATAAATTGTGTGTGAAATTAGTAATTTTCTTTTGTTTTCCGACATAATTTGCGTTAGCTGGCAGCCTACTGCATACACACTCACAGACAAACTTTTCAATTGTTATATACTATATATATATATATATATGTGTATGAGTGTGTTTGTGTTTGTGTGTGTGCTTAAAAACTTTTTGTTTGAATTTTAAATTAATTTTCCTTTTACGCACAAGCAAACAAGCGACGCCTAGGTGGGGCGGCCAATGAGCGCACCATGTCTGCTGACTATTACAGAAATACAAATAGAAATGAAAGTAGCAGTTAATTCAGAAAATAATTAATAAAACAAAACACTGGCCGAGCATTAAAGCTGACTTGTTGGTTGGCTTGGTTACATTTTGTAAATTTGACAGCCTCACTCACTGCCTATGCGACTTGTAGGCAGTGGGACGCTTTGGGGTACTTTGCGGCGCTTCAATTTTGTCCTTTCAGTTGGCGTTAACTTACTCCGACCAACACACAGAAACATCTCAACTATGCAAAGCGTCGTTAGGCTTTGAAGTGAAATCGTGCAAGCAACAACTACAACAACAACAGCAACTTAGATACATGTGTAGCACATCAACAACAACAATAATTGAATTAGCTGTTGGATTTTGGAGTGCGCTGCCGAAAAAGGGTTTAAAATGTTTGGAGTTTGATTAAATCAAGGGTTTTGAAATGCTTGTTTAACAGAAAAAGAGATGCAAAAGATTAAAAATATTTATGTACTTTGAACTTAGACTGGGCGTTGTAACGAGGGCTGCTATATATATTTCTGACCTAGGCAACACTAAGTGTTGCCAGGTGCAATCTGACATTTCTATTGGAAAGTTTGACATTTTTTAGCATAACATCACTCAGAACGTTTTGTCATTTAATCGTGAATTGTTTTATTTACAGGGAATTAAAAAATTCATCTCGGCCAAAAAATGGAATTAACTCGTGAATATTTTCGTGCGATCATTTTTCACAACTTTCGACGTGGATTATCAATTGGACAAGAGTGCATCGATGAACTAAAATCTTTGTATGGCTATGAATCACCATCCTAAAGCACTGTGAAAAACTGGTACAACGAATTCAATCGTGGCCGACGCTCGCTCAAAGACGAATTCCGTGAAGGTCGTCCAAAAACAACCGTTGTGCCAGAAAACATCGATGCCGTACGTGAACTGATAATGCAAGACCGTCATGTAACATACCTTCAGATAGAGGCATGCCTATGCATTTCTCCCACCAGCATACATTCGATATTGCATGAACACCTGGCCGTAAAAAAGGTTTGTTCTCGTTGGATCCCGCACAATTTGACAATCGCTCAAAAAAAGGCTCAAAAAAAGTGCTTCGAAAATTGGTTTGAGCGCTTGCAAAAGTGTATAAATCTTGATGGAGAATATCTTGAAAAACAATAAAACCATTTTCGTTGATAAATATTCCTATTTTCAATATTCCGTGTGAACTGAACGTTAATTATAGCTTCACGAAAGCAGAATTTTCTATAAAATATCACAAATTTTATATAAATGTTCCATGGGTGCAGCTGCTGCCCAATTAAATTGGATATTTCATGGTGTTAAGACGCCAAATTAAATGCTAAAAACTCGCTTTAACTATTCATTTAAACCGCGTGAGGACAGCTCAGAGCAGTTGTTCTTGTTTTGTATTGCCATAAGTGAGCAAAACTTGTCACTAAGTCACCTTTGAACCAGCCTAATGCGCGTACTTCCATCCGCATTTCATGACTACTTAGTAGCGCTAATGAATACAACTTTCACTTTATGCGATTACAACAATTAAGTGCGATCGTTTTTATTAATGTGGAATGCATTTAGTTTTCGTACTTAAGTAATGGCTCTGCAAGTATTTTTCAAGTTTGTGTCAGTATTTATTCAGTCTATTGCAGGACACGACGCATACAGTTATGGACAATTTGTGCCTCTTCGTTGCAGAGCTTTGCTTTAAGCTCGTTCGTAAGCTTCACTTCGTGGACTTGTATTACAACAAAGCTACGAAACGTTTCGAACGCCAGCCACAAAATCCACGCATTCGGCGTCGCATCCAGCGCACACTGTTCTGGATTTTCACCATATACTCAATGTTAATGATGTTTATATCACTCCTAGCGTTGATCTCTATTGACACCTTGGCGCTGCAAGGGAATGAACATCAGATAATTAATTATGTTTACATAGTAATATTGGGGATAAGTGCCTTGATCCACTTAAATGTTATTCGATATCAAATTCAAAGGAGAAGTACCAGCAAATTCTTGCATAATACCTTTAACAAAATTATTGATTTCCACAAAGAAGCCGCAAAGTTACCGCATCACACTGCAATTACCGAACTCTACACGAGCCTACACATTTTGTTGCTCTTCAGATCATTATTGCTGATTTGGATTTGTATTGCAGCTACACGACACATTACTTTACTATTAGTTGACATCATCGGTTTTCCAGTATTCCAACTGGCATTCTTCGGTTATTTCATGATAATCTGGAAGTTCCTGAGGTTCCATCAAAATTTGAGTCACTATATTGCGGAAGAGGAGGTGCAACTACAGCGTGCCGAACAGAACTGCAGCGAGCAATGCAAGCGAAGGGCCGAGCCGTTTCTACGCGCGCTCACGTTGTGGTGGCAATCGAAGAAGCTGTTCGTTTGCTTTCTGGAACGCTTTCGGTGGTTCGAAAAAATTGTCGCTTCAAAGAACCTACAGATAATGTTTTTGTGCAATCAGTTACTCGATTGCCTATTAACTTCATGCTATCATTGCCATATACAGTTGCCGTGCATTTTAGTGATGATCGTGGACATACTTCTCATTTCCTTGCTAAATGACACTTTTAAGAGCGAAGCAAATAAATTGCATGAAATGTTATTGATCATTGTGAGTAAGCTGACAAAGCGTGGATTGAAGTGCCGCCATTGCAAAGATTTGCTCTATATAGTGAGTATAGAAAGTATATTTCGGCCAAAGCTCTCTAAAGTTTACTTTTCTAAATAGATCGACTTGCAACTCAACGAACTGAATCTGCGGGAGAGCAGCATCCAGTTCTTACAAGCCTTCTACTGGACCAGGATGTGCGCGTTAAATTTTGTAAGCAATTTGATAATAATCGCCACCGATATGACGCAATTCGTATTGACTGTAAGGCGCAACTCCAGTTGTAGCTAAAATAATTCGTAATAATTAATGAAATGATTTGATATCTTGTTATTACAAAATTAACCAACATTTATAAAGAGATATAACTAAGCCATAAATAAAGCTAAACAAATTGTCACAGACGATAACACTAGGGAGGGACATACTTGGATAATTCTTTTTTTTTTTTGTGAAAGTAGGCCCCTAATAAGTTTCAAGTATATATCTCGAACACCAACCTAGCTTTAGATACTAAACTTACCGGATGCATTTTCCTTCAGTACCCCCAATATACAATACGAAAATAGTAGAAAGCGGATAATAACCACACCCACGCTCTCATAAAGGTTAGATTGAAAACTACTGAAAGGTTGTTAACTCACCAACGAAAAACGTGAGTAACACTGTTTTTTTTTTAATACGGTAAATAAAGGCTACAATCAGATTAGTGTAAAAAATGGAAAATTGGTGTGGCATCGCCCACTTTTTGTTGACCCATATCTCAATAATTGCATGACCAATTTCAACGAAATTAGGCACATAACCTTTTCATGAAACCACAATGTCACAGATGGAAAATGAAGAAAACGGAATCAAACTTTTTAAAATGTTCGGTTATATCCGAACTTAGCCCTTCCTTACTTGACACCAGGTCTCATTTGAACCCTTTTAATGTGCTCACTTCCACGCCCATTTCTATACCATTTTGTGGACCAATAATATTCATTACTTTCAATTTATGATATTACAGTAATTAATTTCGATAGTTGGCTGCAATGAGTTTCGAATGCCAAAGCTTCCTAGATGGTTTATTGACAAACACTGCAATCCATTTCACGACACGTCGCGTACAGTTATGGACAATTTGTTCCTCTTCGTTGCAGAGCTTTGCTTTAAACTCGTTCGTAAGCTTCGCTTCGTGGACCTGTATTACAACAAAGCTACGAAACGTTTCGAACGCCAGCCACAAAATCCACGAATTCGGCGTCGCATCCACCGCACATTGTTCTGGTTTGTCACCTTGCATTCAATGGTAATTTTAGCGTTTCCATGCGCAATAGTGTTAAACTTAGACGAACTATTGCTGAAATATGGCGAAGACGCCCTAGTTGATTTACTTTTCATAGTAATTGTTTGGACTACCGCTGTTGTCAACTTGAGCATTATTTTGTATCAAATTCAAAGGAGAAGTACCAGCAAATTCTTGTATAATCTCTTCAACAAAATTATTGATTTGCACGAAGAAGCCGCAACGCTGCCGAATCACAAGATAATTACCGAACTCTACACAAGCATACACATTTTGCTGCTGTTAAGATCTCTATTAATCATTTGGACTTGTGTTGCAGCAGCAAGAACATTTCCGTTGTTTCTGATTAACATCTTCGGCTTTCCAGTATTCCAGCTGGCATTCTTCGGTAATTTCATGATAATCTGGAAGTTCCTGAGGTTTCATCAAAATTTGTGTTGCTATATTGTGGAACAGGAGGAGCAACTACAACGCGCCGAACACTGCAGTGAGTACTGCAAGCGAAGAGCAGAGCCGTTTCTACGCGCGCTCACCTTGTGGTGGCAGTCAAAGAATCTGCTCGTTTGCTTTCTGGACCGTTTTCGTTGGTTCGAAAAAATTGTTGCTTCGAAGAACTTGCATATAATGTTTTTGACCAATCACTTGATCAGTTGCCTACTCCCGTTGTGCTTCGTTTGCAAGGCACAATTGCCGAAGGTTTTAGCTTCAATCTTGGACACACTACTCATTGCCTTGCTAAATGACACTTTGAAGAGCGAAGAAAATAAATTGCATGAAATCTTGATAATCATAGTGAGTAAGCTGACAAAGCGTGGATGGATGTGCCGCCATTGCAAAGATTTGCTCTATATGGTGAGTATAGAAAGTTTCTTGGTTCAACGCAACCTTAAGCCTTGTTTCCTAAATAGATCGACTTGCAATTCAGCGAAGTGAATCTGCGCGAAAACAGCGTACAAATCTTACAGGCCTACTACTGGACCAGAGTGTGCGTATTAAATTTTGTAAGCAATTTAATAATAATCGGCATGAATATGACACAATTCGAATTGGCTGTAAGGCGCAACTCCAGTTGTAGCAAATAAGTTAATGCGATAAAGTAATCATAACGCTATAAAGTGCTATAATTAGCCATAAATAAAGGCATACAATTTGGTTTAGCGAATACACCTACGCCTAGTAAGGCGTATATCTGGTTAATTTATTTTGCGAAAGTAGGCGTGTATAGGTTTTATGTATATGTCTCGCTCAACAACACAGCTATGGAAATCAATTTTACTGGATATATTTTCCTTTAATACCCAACCTCACAACATCTCGCATAGAGCGTAACTGTTGTTTTTAACACCTAAAACTAAAAGAGTTAGATATATGCTTATATATAGCAAAATATTCAGAATATTGAGACGAACTCCAATTCGGATGGCCGAGAGAGACAGTAGGCGACCACTGAGATCGCTAATAATAATATTTACTATGGGTAAACGGGTGAACTCGGACCATTTCGACACCCACAAAATGTCGTTAAACAACATCCAATTTCAATCAAAATTGGGATATAATATTCTCTTGAATCATTGATTATCAGTGAATCTTTCAAATATTTTATAGCATTCCAGAAATAATCTTTTCCTTCTAAGAATGTGACTCTGTGCTAAAAAGTGGTAAATCGGAACATAAATTTCCTCAACTCCCATATACCTAGTATTAGGGTTTGCAAACATCCGATGAGCTTAATACCGAATATATCAGCTAATAGATATTTGAAGTGAGTGACAAAATTAGTTAGAATCGATCCAGGAATTACCGCAGCCCATGTATAATATATATAATGATTTTCGTTATTCTAATGGACGCTAGACTTATGAAATTAATTTTTAGACCTACGAAAGTAATTGAAAGTAATATTTTCAATTTATGAGATTACAGCAATTAAGTGCGATCGTTTTTATTAATGTGGAATGCATTTAGTTTTCGTACTTAAGTTGCGGCTCTTCAGGTATTTTCAAGTTTGTGTCAGTATTCAGTCTATTCAGACTGACACGTCGCATTCAGTTATGGACAACCTGTTCCTTTTCGCTGCAGAACTCTGCTTGAAACTCGTGCGTAAGCTTTACTTCGTGGACTTGTATTACAACAAAGTGACAAAACGTTTCGAACGTCAACCACAAAATCCACGGATTCGTCGTCGCATCCACCGCACACTGTTCTGGTTTGTCACCTTGCATTCAATGGTAATTTTAGCGTTTCCATGTTTAATAGTACTTAACTTAGACGTACTAGTGCTGCTACAGGGCGCAGCCGCGCTTGTTGATTTACTTTTCATAGTAATTGTTTGGACCACCGCTGTTGTCAACTTGAGCATTATTCTGTATCAAATTCAAAGAAGAAGTACCAGCAAATTCTTGTATAATCTTTTCAACAAAATTATTGACTTGCACAAAGAAGCCGCAACGCTGCCGAATCACAAGATAATTACCGAACTCTACACAAGCATACACAGTTTGCTGCTGTTAAGATCGCTATTAATCATTTGGACTTGTGTTGCGGCCGCAAGAACATTTCCGTTGTTTCTGATTGACATCTTCGGCTTTCCAGTATTCCAGCTGGCATTCTTCGGTAATTTCATGATAATCTGGAAGTTCCTGAGGTTTCATCAAAATTTGAGTTGCTATATAGTGGAACAGGAAGAGCAACTACAACGCGCCGAATACTGCAGTGAGCACTGCAAGCGAAGTGCCCAACCGCTTCTACGCGCGCTCACCTTGTGGTGGCAGTCAAAGAAGCTGCTCGTTTCCTTTCTGGAACGCTTTCGTTGGTTCGAAAAAATTCTCGCTTCGAAGAACTTGCATATACTATTTTTGACCAAGCAGTTGCTCAGTTGCCTACTGCCGTTATGCTTCGTTTGCAAGGCACAATTTCCGACCGTTTTAGCTTTAATCTTGGACACACTACTCATTGCCTTGCTAAATGACACTTTGAAGAGCGAAGAAAATAAATTGCATGAAATCTTAATTGTAATAGTGAGTAAGCTCGCAAAGCGTGGATGGATGTGCCGCCATTGCAAAGATTTGCTCTATATGGTGAGTATAGAAAGTTTCTTGGTTCAACGCAACCTTAAGCCTTGTATCCTAAATAGATCGACTTGCAACTCAGCGAAGTGCATCTGCGCGAAAACACCATACAAATCTTAAAAGGATTCTACTGGACCAGGATGGGTGGGATGAATTTCGTATTAAATTTGATATTAATCGGCATTGATCTGACGCAATTAGTAATGGGTTCAGGGAAAAAATGTCCAAAATAATTTTATTTATAATTCTAATACAATTGAAAGCTAGATATCTCACTAGTAGTTAATAGATGGTATCAGTCTATTATTGTCATCTCAGATTTTCTCATATTTGTGTTTTTGATGTGTTATAAAAAGCTCACTCTGCCTTCAATAGAGCGCATATAAATAAATATCAAAGATCATTCATTCAACTCTACAAAGGATGTACCAATAATTTGTTTTTAATATTTAGTGAAGCTAGAACTTATTAAATTTATTAAAAATAATTTATATTGACCAAAGAACTGCCCAACCACTCAAGCATAACAAATTTCTCATTCACTCTGTCTACAGTAATATGATTTTTTAGTGAATAAGTGAACCTATCTGACAGGTTTTATGCTCTTCCAACACTAAAATCGAGCCTAGTATTCGACCCGGTCCGAAATTTTGTGCTATCTTACTTATTTCGGATACATATTTTCAATTAACTAGCTGCTCAATGCTAATTGCGCGATTGCCACAACCGAATTGGAATTGCCACTGGCGCTAGTCAACACAACATCTCACACACTAGCATACGCCAGCTCTTATAGACATAAGCAAGAGAGAGGCAAATGTTAAGTACATAGAGCAGTAGCGCGTTGGCAGCCAGCGCATTGAGGCCGAAGGGAAACTCAGTCTTATGTTGTTTTAATAGAACTGCATGGCTTAGGCGCTGGGCGCGCGTCATGTGTGTTCGCGCATATTTATTATGCGTATATTTGTATGTAGGCCTAACTAGTCAGTATATATGTGCAGACATATATGTGGGAGTGGTGTGTGTGTGTGTTGCGCGCGATTTTGTTTGCTTTCGCCTTCGTTTGTGCGACGCAAGTTTAACTTGTGCGTACGTGCGCGCTTAGTACGCGCCTTTGTTTTTGTTATCATTAAGCACAAGGCGCTGCACTGTCGCACTCACAGCAAGGACTCGTGCGTATCTCTTTTGTGAATTTGAAATGGGGAAAATTGCCGTAGACACAAATGTTAAGCGTGTCACAAGACAGTTGTACAATGAAGATAAAAATATAAAACCAGCAACAATTACAATAACAAAAACAAAAGAAAAACTCTATTATTGTTCCCCACACTCGTTGCTTGCGAAAACAATGGGAAAATAGTTTCGGCGACAGAAAGAAAGCGTAGCGCAATGATAATAATGCGGAGCGTTTGTATTACGCCTACACTGTAGACCCCGCCCCCATGCGGCTCAACCGCAAAGCTCACGCAATTACATGCTAAAGTTGAGGGAAACAGTAAATTGAATACGAATTATGTAAATGTTGGTAAATTACACAAAAGCTGCCGAACGAAAGGCGAAACGAAAAGCGCGTTCGTGCTGCGAAAGTGAAGGTTTGCAGTCTGGAGATGGCAGTAGACAAGTTAGACTGTGGCAGGTACGTGAGCGCGCTTTCGCAGTGTTGGCGGCAATCGTTTGGGTGTGTGAATGTTAGCAAGGTCCCTTGTATTGTATATAGAGAGAGAGAGAGTACATTCAGCGTTAAAGAAAAAAATAACAATTTTACGCCAAAAAGAAACACGTTAAAGGCATGTAAACACACCACTAATGTACTGCGTTTCTTTTTGTTAATTTTTGAAGAATTTCTTCTAAAATAAAGTAATATGTTTGTAGAACAACGGTAAGTGGCTGTAAATAAATGCCAACATGTGAGTGTTTCACTTTAATGTTATGTATACGCCACCAACCACGCTTCGCTTTTCACTCAACAAGCAGTTAATTAAGTTAAATGCTGCAAAGCAACTAATTGGTAAGGCGGAAAAACTCTCGTTGTTTTCTCATAAAACACACGCGGCGATAAAATTTCTTTTTTTGGAAGTTTACGTATATTGAAACTGGCTGTGAGTAGAATTTTTTCAAGCATAAAAAATAGTTTTCCAAAAAGAAGAAAAAAATTAATCTTAATTTTTATTTTCTGCGTAAAAATGATTTTGCTATTTATTAAATAAAATTAGTTTTTTTATTTTTTATTTTGAAATAAAAAAAAATATTTTTCTAAAAAACAATTAATTTTAGTTTTTTTTAATTAATTTTAATTTTTGTTTTCAAAACATACGTTAAAAAATAATAATTTTTTGCGGGTTTTTATTGAATAATATTTTAATTTTTTTTTTAATATTATTTCAAAAAAAAGGTATTTTCATTTTCTGCGTAAAAAAATTTAATTATTTTTAGATTTTTTATTACATAATATTCTTTTATTTTTTTCCAGTCAAATAGAAAATATTTTCTTTTTAATTTTTTAAAACATAAATTTTAAATTTTTTTCAATTAATTTTTATAATTTTTTTACGAATCAACTTTCGTACACAAAAAATAGTTTTCCAAAAAGAAAAAATAAATAATTTTTATTTTCATTTTCTGCGTAAAAAAAAAATTAATTTTGTTAAATTAATAATTTTTCAATTTATTAAATGATATTTTTCAATTTATTTTCAAAAATTAAAAAAAAAATATTTTTCCAAAAAAAAATTATTTTTCATTTTCTATAATTTTTTTTTTTTTCAAAACTTACGTTAACAAAAATAATATTTTAGGAGTTTTAATGAAAAATATTTTTTAATTCTTTTTAATATTATTCCAAAAAAATGTTATTAATATATAATACTATTTTAACATTTTTTTCTAAAAACTAATTTATTTTTAATTTTCTTTATTTTTTTCAGAACGTTAACAAAAATACTATTTTGGGAGTTTTTATGAAAAACATTTTTTAATTTTCTTTTAAATATTTTCCAAAATAAAATTTAATTAATATATAATTTTTATTTTATCATTTTAATTTTCTGTGTAAAAAATTTTAATTTATTATTACATAATCAAATTTTTTATTACATAATTCTTTTATTTTTTCAGTCAAATAGAATGTTTTTTTTTTTTATTAAAACAATATATGTATTTTTATAATTTTTTAACGAAAATTGATTAAAACTGGCTGAGTATAATTTTTTCAAACATAAAAAAAATGAAAATGAATTTTAATTTTTATTTTCTGCGTAAAAATAAAATTAATTATTTTGCAATTTATTAAATAACATCTTTTAATTTATTTTCAAAAATAAAAAAAAAATATATTTTTCCAAAAAAAAAATATTTTTTATTTTTTTATTCTCTTTAAATTTTTTCAAAAGTTACGTTAAAAAAGTAATTTTTTGCAGGTTTTTTTGAAAAATATTTTTTAATTTTTTTTTAATATTTTAATTTTCTGCATAAATTATTTTGCAATTTTTTATTACATAATAGTCTTTTATTTTTTTCCCCATCATATAGAAATTATTTTTTAATTTTTTTTCCAAAATAAATTTGAGATTAATTTTTTTCGCGATTTTAATACAATATATTTTTATAATTTTTTTACGAAAATTGATTATGTTGTGGCTGTGTATTCAACTCAATTAGACTCAATACAAGTTTTTATTTAGCTTATTGTAACATATGAACATAGTACATAACAAGCTTTTTTATAGCTAACTGCTTTTCAAGTACAGTCTCACTTTGCAGCCGCCAAATTCACGAATTACCGAAGGAAAAAACACACACAACATGCGCCACATTAATTTCAAAACCAGAACATCATTTATCATTTCAATTACAAGTCTGAGGTTAAATAAATAGCAAAATGATGACTTGCATGCCAAGTGAAACACGCACGGCTGTAGTTGTGCACAGCTTGTTGGCATTTCGCAAAAAAAAAAGAAAAGAAAACGCTAAAACAGCAAAGAACAACAATAAAAATGGCATGTACAATAAAATCGAGCAAACATGTATAAAAACAACAACAACAATAACAAGCAAACACACATGCAAATGTTCTACTTTTTTTGCGCAATTTCTGTGTGAAAAAAAATCAATAACACAATGCCGCATAAAAACACTTCTAAACAACAGTTGACTGTTGCAGCAGCAACAGCAAATGCAAATAATATTTATAAAAATTACAAGCTAAACAGAAAATGATTTATTTAGCACAACAGCAATAAAACAACAACAACAATAACAGCATAACCACTTCCACTCGAATGCGGCTGGCAAGTTATTACACCGAACAATGCAGCACAGCCGATTGTCATACTAAACCGTTTTGTTATATTTATGCTTTTTCCTTGCTTTGTCGGTGTTTCGCGTGATTTGGCTGCCAAAAACGTGGTACATGCAAACAAAGCGATTTGCAAATGGCATGAGGCAAATGTTAAAAATACAATTTTTGTTGTATTATAAAAATATTTCTAACATATAGTGCATAGAGCTTAGTGTGTGAAAGTGCTTGGCAACCGTTGGCAAGCGCTAAGCCATACATATGAGTACCTGAATTTGTAATATTCTAATATGTATTTGCACAATAATTTTAAATTTTTGCTTAAATTCTTTACAAAACCTAAAATTTGTTAGACCAATTAGTAAAATATATAATTTCATGCAACATTTACACCAAAATGTGTTCCCAAAAATCATTAAAATTTGCTAGTACGGCTAATAGCAAAAAGTTACTCATACGCACAGTGGCACACTCTTCATTGGACACGTACGCAGTTCAATTAGTGGTGCTTTGTGAGGAAGGGCTGCGCAAACACTAATTATGGTGTGGATTTGTTTGTTTGTTTACAAGGGAATTTGTTGTTGTTGCCTCTCATTTAAAGGCAATGAGCCTCAATAATCATATAAATCTATACTAATATTATAAAAAGGAAAAATAACAATAATAAACTCAAAAACTACTGTGTCGATTTCAAAAATTCTTCCAGTTGAAAGCTCGAGCAACCTAGACTATATTTATTGCTAGAATCTCAACTTTCTGCAAATAGTTCCCAGGTGAGGGTATCAAAAAGACTCCGTGATGGAGAATCTTAATCTGAAACTGAAAATCGTCTTGTAAGTCATTCTCTTTGCATCGCAATCGCATGCCAGAGAGTCGAGTAATGAGTGCTCGCAGCTGCTTTCTGGAATTTTAAAATCTGCCAAGTACGTGAGGGTTGAGTATGGAGCGTGTGCTGTGGCTTGAAGAACAAAATGTTAGAAATATACAAGCTCGTATTAGAGCGTCGAACTCTGAGCGTTCCCAACGCCTTTAATATCAGAGAGAAAGACAGCGGACACCAAAGACTAGAGTTCGTAATCAAGTTTTAGCTTATTGCAAACAAAATACATATAATTTCATGTTCGAGTTTTCCTCATTTTACTTTTTTTTATATTAGGTGGGCAAATATCTCCTTTCCGTTTTTTTTTATCTTTATTCAGTGCTTCATAAAAAGTGTAACAGTGATCGGATTTAATTAAAATATGCGCTGTTTCGTTCGATAATCTATTTCCATCTGGACGGCAACTTTAATACCCCCCTCGTAAAAGCCCCCCTCCTTATTTGAGAAAAACTCGGACAGCCACTTTTCACAAGCCTCTCTCGAATACAACTTTACACCACCAAGGGCGTTCGCCATAAACAGGACTGTCCGGGCTATATGGCGGAAGCAGTAAAACCTCCCATCCGAGCTCTCGTAGCTTCTGACGAGTCGTCAACGAAGTGTGTGGTCTGGCGTTGTCCTGATGGAACACTACACCCTTCCTGTTGGCCAATTCTGGACACTTCTGGTCGATCGCCTGCTTCAAGCGGTCCAGTTTTTCGCAGTAGATGGTAGAGTCTGGCCATATGGGAGCAATTCACAGTGGATGATTCTCATCCAAACACACAGCAAAACCTTTCTGGCCGTCAATCTCGGCTTGGCCACTGTTTGGGACGATTCACCGGCCTTCGACCACGACCGTTTTCGCTTGATATTGTCGTATGTGATACATTTTTCGTCGCCAGTCACCATCCGCTTTAAAAATACGTCGAGTTCGTTACGTTTTAGCAGCATTACGCAGACGTTGAATCGGTCCAATAATTTTTTTTTTTGCGTCAAATCTTGCGGCACCCAAACATAAAGAACTCTGTAGTGCTTTACTTTATACATAGCCGCGAAATTCAAAAACAAAAAGGCGGAATCTAGACACACAAGAAACGGTAAAGTACATACATATGTATGTATTGGGGAGTGTGTAAAAATTTATAACTTTTGAAATGTTGGTTTAAGCCCGTGCCAAGCAGACCTTGTATTTTAAATAAAGAAAAATTCCGATTCATTTTCTATAAACTTAACACTTAAATTTTACAAAAACCATGTCATGAGAGCATTACACTACCCCCCTTCAGAGAGTTTTCCCACTTTATATTTATTATATACCAACCATAATTTAATGGCATGAAACTTAAGAAAAAACTGTCGCTTCACTTAAATTAAGCCGCAATTACACTAATATCAAACTTCAAAGGCAAAATTCGGCTTGTGCGCTGCAACCACTTGCCAAAAACAGTTTCCTTGCAAATTGCTAAAATACTAGTAAATTAAAAAATTCAATTACGCTTTGAAATCACAATCGCACATACATACAAACAGGCAGGCAGATAGATGTGGCGAGATGTTGAAAGATAAATTTCCTTTTTAAGAACGCAGTGTGGCAGCCACAGACCAACAAATGTAAGCCACACTTCTAGCACTAACGACTGTTTGTCAAACTGAAATGTATATATATATGTGAGTGTGTATGTCTGTGTGTTTGTGTGTGGAAAGGCTGTCCCCTCAGTCGTTTGCATTAATTTGAAGTGAAAAGATCAAAGCAAAAACTTAAAGACCATAAACCGGAAACCACAAAACATCGCACAAAACATAGACCGACGGAGTGAAGTGAAATGTGAAACGAAACGAGATTAGAGCAGGACTACAGATATCGCAGCGAGTGCTATGGCTAGACAAAGCGCAATAAAACCTCAACGATCTGAGTTCTGAGTGAAAAAGACTAACAAAGCAGAAATAATTGTCTAGTTTTTGGAGAGACGCAGTGGCTAGGCTGCCCAATCGAACAAGCACAAAGGCGCAGCTAAGCAAATTGTTAGTAAATATGGTTAGGCAGAAAGTGAGGGGAATCAAGAAAAAGAGAAGAAGATGTAGCAAACCAAGAAGAGCGGTCCAAGCTGCATTTTCGTAAGAATGATATGAGCCAGTAGAAATATATATATATATATATATATATATATATACATATATACAAGTTGATATGTAAGCATGTAATAAATAAGCATATTCAATGCTGTAAGTGCTTGTCCTCATTCAAGAGGCAATATGCACTCAACTCGGACTGCGCTGTCAGCTGCTAGTCTCAGCGGGTAATAGACAGCGGCTGAACTGCACCCCTATGTCAGCCGCTAGCCGAATGCACGAAATTTTCAAATTTCTACCAAATATTATGCACTCACTTTGCGCTCCAACGAAATATGCAAATGACAGCGCCAGCAACAGCATAATGCATAGCCACAGCGCATTGTTGTTGTTGCTACAGTCTATTTAAAAGTCCAAGTAAGTGTGTAAGTCAGTTGCGAGCTGCCACATAATGTTGTAACTGTCTGCCTTGCGGAGTCTCTGCAGCAACTTTTGCTTGCCGAAAATGTAAAATGTGGAGTAAAAATTCGCAAGCTGTGTAAATATTATTACAATTTGGTCAGTAGAAAGTAGAAAGTAGAGTAGAAAATGAAGATGAGCATAAAATGCAGAGTAGCGGAAGTGCCCGTGGGTTAGGCAGGCTGGTGTTGATTTTGTAGGTAAAATTCTCAAATTTTACTCAAGATTTGAATCAGTGGACAATTTAATCGCAGGAAAGTAATAGGTATAATGCTGAAAGGAGAACAGTATGTACAAAATTTGTTAAATATTGGTGAGATAAATTGAAATATATTAGATTTTTATACTCTCGCAACAAAAGTTGCTTAAGAGTGTATTATAGTTCTGTTCACGTAACGGTTGGTTGTAAGTCTTAACCCTGAACGAACTAGATATAGGGTTATATATATCAAAATGATCAGCGTGACGAGTAAAGTTCAAATCCGGATGCCTGGCTGTCCGTCCGTCCGTGCAAGCTGTAACTTGAGTAAAAATGGAGATATCTTGATGAAACTTAGAAGATGTATTTATTGGCTCCATTAAAAGGTTAAGAAAAAAATGGGCGTAATCGGACCCTGCCACGCCCACAACATGGCGAAAACCGAAAACACATAGAGTGCCATAACTAAGCCATAAATAAAGGGACATATTTGGATGTAATTTTTTTGGAGAAGTGGGCGTGACCCCGCCTCTACTAAGTTTTTTGTACATATCTCGTAAACTACTAAAGCTATATCAAGGAAACTTTCTAGAGTCGTTTCTTTTCGGTACTACCTTATACAATCGAAAAATGAAGGAAATCGGATCCTAACCACGCCCACCTCCCATACAAAAGTTATGTTGAAAACTACTAAAAATGCTTTAATGCAGTAAGGAAAAACACCAGAAACCTTAAATTTCATTATAAAGATGATACAGAAGAGCTGCACTCAAAATGGTATACAAAATTTTAAATGGGTGTGGTTCCGCCCACTTAGGGATCAAAAACCATATCTCCGAAACTACTCGACCAATTTCAATGAAATTCGGTTCATAATATCTTCTAGCTTCCCAATTATATGTTGTGAAAATAGGCCAAATCGCTTCACAACCACGCCTACTTCCTATATACCAGAACTTTGAAGACGATCTGAATCGTGTACTTTACAATAGATAAAGTAAGCACTAGTGAAGATATCGGAACAGAACTCTGCAAACCCACTGCATTTGAAGAGTGGCATCGCCCGTCTAAAAATCGTCGAAATCGGTCCATACGTTTTCAAGACCCTATATATCGAATATGAGGGCCTCAGTGCTTCACACAAATTTTTTACCGAAAATATAGGTAAGTCTCTCAGATAATTAGAAGAAATTCAGAGGGAATATATTTCTAATAATAATTTGTCTCCGTGCGAAAAATGAGTGAAATCGGGTCATAACTTTCCCTATCTTTCATATATTTAATATTAGGATTTTCAAACTTTCAATGGACTTTATACCAAAGAAATGCCGAATATGTGTGTCAAATTGTGTGTTATATTAATAAAATTAAATAAATAAATTGCGAGAGTATAAAATGTTCGGTGACACCCGAATTTAGCCCTTCCTTACTTGTTTTATTTTTGGTTACTCTAAAAATGTATTTATGCTTAAAATGAAAGAAATTTTTAAAAATTCATAGAAAAAAGGGAAAATTTTAAATTTTTCCTCATAAAAATGTAGAAAAATTTAAAGAAATTTCGAAGGACCTATTTTGAAAAAAAAAATGCTTTAAAGCCTCCACAAAACACCTCAAATTGATAGAACTGCCTTAAGTGAGACCCATGTCTTACAAAAAAAAAATAAACTAAATGACAAGAGTAAGGTACTCGTTGTGACATTTCTCTTTACTATTTTCAGTCTGCTTTTATAGAATTTACAAATAAAATTTATTTTCCTATTTTTTCCATTTTTATATTTTTTTTCAATATTTTTTTCTCCTTTTATTACAAGCGCCAACCGTGCTATAAAACAAGTGTTGCCACATGTACACAAACTAACATTTAACCTTACACCAAAAATAGCTATAACTACATACATATATTGTTGCTGTGTTGCAAGTACACTGGCAAGCCAAAATGAGTTACCCACGGCGCTTGTAACTGCAATAAACATGAAATTCAAAATTCAGGCCAAAACTAAACACACGCTGTCAGTGCCACTACGGCTGCCACAAGCACAAATATCAATAACATTTAGTTGCTTATATTTGCAAGTATTTATGACGCTGTCTATTAACAACAACAATATATATATATATTTATATATATACAAATACATATATATACAACAACAAAACCATGCACGTATTGACTGCTCTTTGCAATGTATATAACTGTATTTTTGCTTGCTATCTTGTCGCCAAATTTTAACTTTCCTTTTGTGCGCTGGCACTCATGTACATTCTCATGCATACCATGTATGTGTGTGTGTGTTAGTTGTGTACAAAATTTGTATTTGTTTACTGGTCGCGTTATTTCACTTGTTTGCACTGTAAACTCGTACATGAATTAATATTTGTGTTATTTCTGCTGCTTTTAGTTTTTATGACAAAAATAAACTTGTTTAAAACTGTTACTTTACATAATATCGTACGATTTGTTTAGTGACTACAAACAACTGCAGACACATAGACATGCCATTTACATGGGTTCTTCCGAAAAATTTACACAACTTGGCACAAATTGTGTCATGTTTTTGCTTTTGATGTCGTCGAAAGTGACCAGAGAGTATAGGCGCACAAAAAAAAGTTGAGCTTTCGCTATAACAGGCATGTATTCGGAAGTACAGTGAACACCATATAATTGTAACGAAGAGATTTGCAACCTTTGACGTACTTACTCAGTGGCTTAAATTTCGGTTATATACTCTCAAGCACTTTAATTCATAAAATTTAACATATGACCCCAAATCAAGTAATAATACTCCAATTGCTATAGTGCTGACAGGTGCCAGAGGTCCAGATTCAAGTCTCCTAAATACCAAATTTAACAGCTTCATGTGAATCTGAGTCCTGAAAACGTATTAAATTCTTAAAATAGTAACAAGTTCTTAGAAAAACCCACACATTCGCATTGAAAAATCGCCAATCAACTTGAGGTTACGTATACGCCATGTCTGCCCTTGCCTGCATATTAAAGCAAACGAGTGTATATGCAAGAACAGCAGCCAGCTGGTAAGCAAGCACTTAAGTAAATAAAGACATTTAATTCATATATTAACATTTAATATCGCACATACCGTTATGCAAAGCGCATATACAGTTATTACAAACACACAAGTGTGGCAAGTGAAAAATTATTGATTGCAGTTGTTCGCTGTAAGCGCTTATTAGTGGTTTGCCATTAAAGTCGCTACATTACAAGCAGATATAAGCAGATATTTGTGTTGTGGGCGTGTCACTTCCACTTCACAAAAATCACACTAACGGTAATTGCGTATATATATTATTGTTATTGTTGTTTTTAATTAACGCACTTATTTCATTCTGCTAATATTTGATTTTTAATTTTTCTGCTGATTATTGTTGTTGTGTAAATGAGCTTTTCGCAGCATATTTACAATACGCCTTCTTAATTGCCACATTTTCACATTTTAATTAAAATAATGCGGCAATTGAATTGTTGCGGTTGCCTGTCGAGCGGTTACTTAAGTGCTTATGCAAATGCTGAAAAAACAATTATTTTTAAATATTATATTATATTGCAAGCTGTTTGAAATGCACGTCCTTTAAGCGGCACAAATGAAAAGTTTTAGCTTATCTGCGCACAGTTATATGGCAGAGACGAGGCAAAAAAAAAAAGAAAAGAAAACACACAAGTTGAAAGTGCACAGAGAATTTTGCTTTCCACGCAGTTGACCTGTAAAACTCATTTCACCTTTTACACACAAACACACACAAATAAATAATAAAAGCAAGACAGGGAAGCTGCAGAAATCCTCACAAAGCCGAAAAGCGCACTCGTACAAGAATTTCGTGTGCCACATGCACTTGCATTGTAGTTCTACGCGAGAAATTAAAAAAACAAAAAAACACAGCAACAACAACAAACTACAAAGCAAGCAATAATAACAAGTAAGGAAAGGCTAAGTTCAGCTGCAACCGAAGATTTTATACTCTCGCAATTTATTGATTTTGCTAATATATCTCACAAATTAATCGGTATATTCGAAATCAAGTCCACCCACCGTGTTTTTGAAAAACCTATAATTAGGTATATGGGTGCCAGGGGAAGTGATGACCCGATTTTAATAATTTTTGGAACAGAGACACACTATTAGAAGAAAATGGTTTTTGGCCCATAAGTTGGCGACGCCACGCCGATTTTCCAATTTTCTGAAAAAGTAAAAACTTCGGGTGTAACCGAACCGGATATGATGTTACCGGAACCGGAAATGAGGTAATGATGATACGGGAAACGATGTTACAGGAACCGTATGTAGAGTAACCGGGTATGAGCTAACCGGACTTTGGTAACCGGGGAAAATTGATTTGGTCAACCGGAACCGGATATGGGGTAATCGGGACCGAATACGATGTTACCAGAGAGAGGTAATGATGATACGGGAAACGATGTTATCGGAACAGGTATGAGGATGACGAAACCGGACATGGGGTAACCGGGACCGGATTTGATATTTCTGGGATACTGTGATAGTTTGGTCAACCGGGATGTGGGATGACCGGATATGGGATAACCGGAACCGGCAAAGATGTTACCGTTACCGGAAATTGATCAACCGGAACCGGAAGTTGCAAGATATGGGGTAATGATGGTACGGGATATTGTGCTACCGGAGCCGGAAATGGGACAATCGGGTGTGGGGTGAAGCACATAACCTGATATGAGGTAACCTGATTAGATCAACCGGAACCGGATGAGGGGTGACCGGATATGATGTTGCCGCAGCCGAATATGGGTGGGAAGTTGGACGTGGCTATTATCCGATTATATCAATTTTAATCGTGTGTAATGAGGTCCATAAAAAAACGACTGCAGAAAGTTTGGTTTATATAGCTTTATTGGTTTCCGAGATATTCAAAAAAACCTTATTTAGGAGCGGAGCCACGCCCACTTTTCAGAAACAATTACATCCAGATATGATTCCTCCTAGTGCTTTATATGGTCCGATTTCGCCCATTTTTAATAACAACCCTCATACGGTCTCAAGGAGCATGTGTACCAAATTTACCAAAAAGTTTCAACTCGTCTCGTCATCCTAATCATTTTGATATATATAACCCTATATCTAACTCATTCAGTTTTATGACTTACAAACAACCGTTATGTGAACAAAACTATAATACTCTCTTAGCAAGTTTTGTTGCGAGAGTATAAAAAATCGTCTGGTGTTGCATGCAATCCACCGCAGCGAATATATGCCGCCTCAGTATACAAAATATACGGATTCACCGATTGCTGCAACCACAAACAACAACGGACACCAGCAAGCAAGCGAACGCTGGCGAAAGTGCACTTGAAGAGACTACGCCGCAACGAAAACACGCCGAAAATAAATAAACGAGAACCGCAACATGCGCGCCATTATTGTTTAAAGCAGAGTGCAGTCAACAATTTGTGCCGAAAACAAAATATAAAGCGCCAAATGAAAGCTGCAGCTGAAGAGAATTAAATGAAAGCGGGCAAAAAACGGCGAGAATACCGCCAGCAAATTGGGTTAAAGTGTGCAGAGGCCAAAGAAATGGCGAACAAGTGAAGAGATACCAAATGAAAGAAAACTCTTGCTTGTTGTAAAAACCCGCACAACCTTTGCACGCTAAATGCCCCCGGTCGACTTAACCGTTTCAGTCTGTGCCGCATGCAGTGCGCACGGCTCTTTTAAATGCAATTTGGCACGGCTACCGCCGAAATTCTTTTGCATTACATTTAAAATGCAAGTCAGCGGCAGTTGAAGACAGGCCACCGCCGGTAACGCGTTGCCAGCAATGCGGCGCACACAACACGCGAAAAAGCGAAATAGCAAACGCAGGCAATTAGCATGCAAATCCAGCAGCGCAATACACTGCGTGTAACTTAAGAAATACGTGTGCATTTAAAGGCACTCCATACACTATACGCAGTGACTGTGGTGCATATGTAAATTCAGTGAAGGGGTGCGAGTGAATCACGTATGTCATTGCAGTTGGTGAACGAGCTATCATGCAGGTAAGGAGACTTAATTCGCGTGCATAATAAAAGTATTTCATGAAAATTTAATTTAATGACAGTAATTATGGGAAAAATATTGGAGAACAACTCGAAGTTGAAGATATGACTGAATAACTGTAAAATAGTTCGGAGAAATGCCATTTTAATTTGTTTTAATGGAAACTTAAATTTATTTGTTTAAAAATAGTAATTTTTTTAATATCATCAGTTTTTAATTTATTGTATGTATGTGATTGGCGTTGCAACCGTTTAGCCGGTTATAGCCGAATCGACTGATAGTGCGCCACCTCTCTTTCTCCTTCGCAGTTCGGCGCCAGTTGGAGATCCCAAGTGTAACCAGGTCGCTCTCCACCTGGTCCCTCCACCGGAGTGGAGGCCTTCCCCTTTCTCGGCTTCCTCCGGCGGGTACTGTATCGAACGATCCCAAGTGTAACCAGGTCGCTCTCCACCTGGTCCCTCCACCGGAGTGGAGGCCTTCCCCTTTCTCGGCTTCCTCCGGCGGGTACTGTATCGAACACTTTCAGAACTGGAGTGTTTTCGTCCATTCGGACAACATGAACTAGCCAGCGTAGCCGCTGTCTTTTTATTCGCTGAGCTATGTCGATGTCGTCGTATAACTCGTACAGCTCATAGTTCCATCGTCTGCGGTATTCGCCGTTGCCAATGCTCTGAGGACCATAAATCTTGCGCAAAATTTTCCTCTCGAAAACTCCTAGTGTCGTCTCATCTGATGTTGACATCGTCCAAGCTTCTGCACCGTAGAGCAGGACGGGAATGATAAGCGACTTGTAGAGGTTGATTTTGGTTCGTCGAGAGAGGACTTTACTGTTCAATTGCTTACTCAGTCCAAAGTAGCACCTGTTGGCAAGAGTTATTCTGCGCTGGATTTCGAGGCTGACATTGTTCGTGTTGTTGATGCTGGTTCCCATTTATACGAAATTATCTACGACCTTGAAGTTATGACTGTCAACAGTGACGTGGGAGCCAAGACGCGAATGCGCCGACTGTTTGCTTGATGACAGGAGATATTTCGTCTTGTCCTCATTCACCTCCAGACCCATTCGCTTCGCCTCCTTATCCATGCGGGATAAGTAATTTATTACAACAACTTAAATTAAAAAAAAATAACTAGCTGGCAACCTTTCCCAAAAAAATTTCAATCGTTAAATTTTTTAACACTTTTGGTATAATTTCCATAATGCAGGGTTTTTATTAAAAAGTATTTGTTACAAACAATTTTCAAACCGCTGGAAACGCTCCAAAAAAATTAAAGAAATAAATATTAGCCGTTTTCCAATGCACTGGTCGATTAAATCGTTTTATGTCGATCTTGGATATTTCTGTCAACATTAACTCAACAAAATGTTTGTATAGATCTGTTTGCATCCCAAACTTATTCTCAACTGAAAATGTCACTTTTTGAGCCGAATTCTCGACATTAGCGGGAAATTTTGCTTTTCTTTTTAAATCCAAGAAAAGTGCGGCTGAGGCTCATCGAATGCTTTCGGATACATACGGTGAGGCTGTCCTAAGTGAAAGAACTTGTCGCGAATGGTTTCAACGTTTTAAGAATGGTGATTATGAAGTCGCAGACCGGCATGGTGGTGGAAGGTCGTAGGTCCATACCCGCTTACCCCTCTTGGTTCCGGTAACCAAATACTGTAACCTCATATCCGGTCCTGGTAACACCATATCCGGTTCCGGGTGGTTTCCTGTTAACCCATATCCGGTTTCTGATGGTCCATATCCGGTCACCTCACCACATCCGGTTCCAGTTACCATCTTTCGTTTCAAACCCAAGAGGAATTGTCCGAATTGTTCCAAGTGACACAGCAAGCCGTATTAAAAGCCATGTGGATGATTCAGAAACAAGAAAACTGGGTTCCTTACGACTTGAAACCCAGAGATGTCGAACGGCGCTTCTCTGCATGTGAACAGCTGCTTCAAAGGCACAACCGAAAGGGATTTTTACATCGCATTGTAACTGGCGACGAAAAATGGGTCCACTACGATAATCCTAAGCGAAGAAAGTCATGGGGGAGCCTGGCCTGAAATGGGAGATCTTACCCCAGCCGTTGCTCCATCTGACTACCACTTGTTCTGATCGATGGCACACGGTCTAGCTAACAAGCACTTCAGTTCTTGTGAAGAAGTCAAAAATTGGATTGATACTTGGATCGACTCGAAAGATGAGGAATACGCATGCTGCCAGAAAGATAGTCAAAATTAGTAGTTAGCGAAGGCCAATATTTTGAATAACATTTTTGTAACCGTTTTTATACAATAAAACCTTAAATTTACAAAAAAAACGGCGGAAGCAAAGTTGTAGGCCAATATTTTTAAATATCTTTGGTACTTTCGATGATGTAATATTTCATTTATTTTTTCAATTGATATAAAATTAAAAATAAACAGGTGGCAATACTTTAAAATCTTTTTTAATTTTAACTTTTTTCTTATTTTTTATTTAGTTTAATACTCGTATTGGGTCTTATCTTCATCTTACCTGTGTCGTTTTAGCAACAACTTTCGAATAGATGGCAACCCTTCTCCATAAACTTTGTGACAGTTTTCTATTTCATTACATACTATATATTCTTACAGTTATTCGATTGTTTTAATTTGAAAAAAAAAGAAATAAATAGGTGGCAACCCTTATCAAAAATATTGTGCGTTTTTATTACGACGCTGTCTAAAGAAGTATAGACGCCAAAAATAGGAACAATTCAAACCAACCTCCTAGATTCCGTATTTTTGTGACATCGATGAAGTACAGTTATGTATTTGTCGTGCACTTTCATCATAACCCTAAATATTAGACAAAACTATATATTCAATCATAACATTGATGTCATTTCCTCTGGGTAGTTGTAACCCATTAACTAAGTATATGAGCACAACCCAATCGAAATCTAAGTGAGTGACACTATCAAACCTTTTCGCCGCAGGCTATGAATCCATTCCCACAACAAATTTGAAAATTCCATTTTGATCTTATGCAAATTTGCTTTGCTGCTTTTAGTGTAGCGCACTTTGAAATGTATCTACGTAGTAAACTTCACACAATCCAACATCAAAGCAACGTCAAGTCCAACGTCCGACCCTTCAACCAGCCTGCCATTAACGGCTTTGCCGTTGGTACTCGCAAATTAGCATGCTGTGCGCATATTAGCATATACGCCTCTGCACCGCAATATTGCGAGTCATCAACAGCATTGCAACATTATATTCAACCCAAACCACTTATTATGTGCATTCGGAAGCAGCAACTCAATATGTCAGAACATTTGCGGCAGCCAGCGATGCTTATTGGCGCACAAAGCCCTCGAATCAGCTTAATTAGCATGGAGTTATGCGTATTTTGGCATTAATGTGCTGTACATGGGTTGAATTCATGGAAATCGGTCGCAAACATGCTGCACAGTGGCAACTCAAATGAAATACTCTAGTGCTAGTTGCAGATCTAGATGTTGTTGATTGAGCGCTTGAAATTTAATAATTATAGTTATTAACAGATACTCATACATGTACTTCTCTGTGCATATATGTGTAGTTGCCACACTCTTTCAAAATATTAATAATATTGAAAATAGTAATAAAATCCATCCCACAACAACGAAATTCAACTGACGTGATGCTAGTTCGAAATCTTCAAAAGCTGTCTTAGAAAGCTCTCATCGAATAGTTTTTCGTTGAAGCGTTTATGGGTCACAATCAACCACGCATTATGTTTCAGTAGCGAGAGAGATTTTAGTTCAAAAGCTCTCCAAAACCGTTTTAGAAAGCTTTTACTAACAACTCTCGCAAGGAATACCTTTTTCACAAGAGCAGCAAGGAAACACTCACAAGCTTTTCATTTTTTAGCACAGAGGAAGTTTAGTTCGAAAGCTCGCAGAATCGGTCTTAAAAAGCTTTTAAGGCCAACTCTCGCAACGTATACCTTTTTACACGAGCAGTTAGGAAAGACTCTCAAGCCGAAAAATCAACCCCGCGATCGTCTTTCAATACAAAGGAAGTTTAGTTCAAAAGCTCGCAGAATCGGTCTTGGAAAGCTTTTAACACCAACTCCCGCAACAAATACCTTTTTTTTCGCTGGAGCATCTAAGAGTGGCTTTCAACGCAAAAAAATAATCACATTTCCGAGTCCATACATTCTTATAACTTATGACAGTTATATTTTTTCGGTTCATCCCGAATTTAATCCTCGCTTAATTCGTTATCATTTAAAGTAACACCTTATTAGCACATTCTGAGAGCGTGTAATAAATATAAAACTTTTTTTCGTTAACTCAGCTCTGGAACCACATATAAATTTTAAAACAGAATCATAAAAAGCTGTCGTAGCCATTTTTAATTACAACGGTCTTATGCAGCAAATCTCTAAGGATGGCACTTTGCAATTAACTAATACCTGCAAGCCCATCCACATACATATAGACATACCATCGCAAGCATACGAGTACACCGAGCTGTGCAGTCACAGTCCTTTAGGATGTCACAGGATCACGTTCCTCAAATAAACTACAAACACACACACACAGTCAGACACGTGAGCGCTCATAAAATCATAATTGGTAGGTACTACGTAGCTTCACTGACGTTGAACGCGACCACACTGGCTGGTCATTGCTTTTCGCTGGCAGTGTTTTTAGGTTAATGCTGTCGTGCTCATTGTTGGCCTACCGCAAGCCGGGAACAAAAAATCCAACAAAAAGCGAATCGTTGCAATTTTAATAGGAACGTATCAGGCGCACCACCATTCTGCTGACATGACACTCAAGCGCTTTCGACAAAAGGCAGCATCTCCAAAAAACAAAAATCTGGCAACTCTCCTTCGCTCTACAAACATTCAACTGCTGGCATTGCAACCAAATTAAATGACCGCTTACAACACCGAATATAATGTAAAACTAAATAAAAAATTCTCCGAAAAAAAAGTTGAGAACATTTTCCGAAAACTACAACATTGCCTGCATGAATTATGCATTTTTGGTCACAACCGACTTGGCTTGCCTTTCCGTGGCTGATATTTAATTAACATTTGCTGAGTCAGCCACTGCCTGACAGTGCATTTTCTGAATAATTAAAATTTATACTGCAGCACAAGCTGTAAGTTGTCGCTTTTAGCTCTTTTAGGCTGAATGAGTGATGTGGAGTCGTTGTAGAAGTCTCTGCGAAAGTGGAAGGTGTGGTGAGTACACTTTTTGTTTTAAATCGACCGCAAAAAAGTGTTGCATAAGCAGTTAGTATGTTGATTTTTAATAAAAATTTAATAGCGGAGAGTTTTAATTTATACTCTCATTTTCTCGAGTCTGTGGCGCTTCTTGCTCAAAGAAAAAGTTAGACTTGCAACATATTTAGGACCAGATATACAAATTAAGTACGTTTTACGTTAACAGACCTGATTGTTAAATAAGAGAGTTGTGTTCGATTCGCCATTTATCGACGCGTTGTATTTGTAGTCGACTGTCTTTGCTTTATAATGCAAATTCACTGTACTCGTGTAGTCTTGTTCTATTCCATATTTGCTTTAAGCGAGTTGCTTGTTCGATTGGTAATTTATCTACTCTGCGTGTTTGTTCTTGAGTCTCTTGCTTTCTCGAAGCCACACTGAAGTATATAGCCTCTTTCCATACGACATTACCTTTAAGCAAGTTGCTTGTTCGATTCGCCAACTTGCAAATTTAACGAGTAAGCTTATAAATTAAAGCGTTTCTTCAGATTATAGCTCTCCATAATGTGATGACTCGGATGTGAGACTTCGGATGCTATGAGAGTGACTTGGGAGCTATATTAAATCAAAACGATTTTCTTTGGACAATCTTTGTTTACTTCGAGATTTGAGACAGTTAATATTATAATGTAGTTCGAATGTAATAAAAAAATCTACAAATATCTAGCCACCTGGTATGGAAGACAAAACGATATAATGAGTATTCTCTAACAAATACTTTCCGCTCAGAGCAAATAATCCATTTTCTTCATTCTTTGCATTCAGGTGAAGCAGAATTATACTCTTCGGACATCCAACCACGGTTTAATTGATTTGATTCACGCTCTCCTAGCACTCAAGTCCTCGAATATGACAAGCAAATAATAATAAAGTAAATTCTTATAAGATTTCGCTAATACTCTTAGGAAAAAATATCTACCATTGGTATATTCAAAGTGTATATACCGCTAAATCGAAGCCCACACAGGTCACTGTATGCATATATTTGTTTTCGACTGTTTAGCAAATAACGGTATGCTGGTCGCTTAGCAACAGCTGCCCTAGCGCGCGTGAAACCGGCCAGGGTCTCAGGTTAATTTTGACAAATGACTTTGATTCCCCTGATGTATTGAAGTAATTTAGCAAAATTAATGCCCCAATTAATCAAGGTGGTGGCGGTGGCGCAACTCTAATGCCGACGGCTTAAGCCTGCCGCGCCACAGCCAATGGCAGCGCCGAAGGTCACAATTGGGACGCGATTGCAATTGTGGTTGTACATAAATGTGGCAGCGTGTTGGCGATGCTGTCTGTCTGTCTACTGCGTTCGCCTGTCTGTCAGCTATGGATGAGCGCCGCACACGTACTAAATCAGTCAACATGCCACTGATGTGCTGCGCGTCTGACAGGACATTTGTGCGTCAGCCAACAATTACGACGCAATCGTATGGCTGGGTGCTCTGTCTCTGTGCTGCCGGGTGGGTGGTGATAACTTTTCCCTGCAATTTACCAATTTCTTTGGCTGCCAACCAAAGTGACAATGTAGCGGAGACAACGCAAAGGTCGCCTTCTAGCGCATTTCTGATTTTACATTTAATTTGTTTTCACGTCATTTACGTGCCGAGTGTTTCATTTGTCATTCAATGTCTCACAATCGATGGCTGGTGTGAGTTGATGATGATTTTCGCTTGGCTGAAGATATGAGTTTGGGGCACAATTAATTGCACATGACATAATAAGCGAAATTAGAAAGAATGAATAGAACTGATTGAGATAAAAAAAAGTGCGGCAAAAGTTAGGCAGAGGGAGTAGAGAAAAATATTAAAAGGTCTTGAGTGCTAATTGAATGTAAATAAAAACGTTTTGATATAAATATAGATTCATAAGCGTGTGCACCACTCAATTATGTAAAGGCAAATGAGCTGTCATTAGTACACAAAATCTACCGCGGTTGGGGTCAAAGTTGAAAAAAAAAATTTAATTTTAAATATTTAAGAATATTTCCTCAAAATAAAAAAAGTTGTTTCGAGTGATGAATAATACACACTTTGCTCTATCGCATTCCAACTCCCATGCAGAATCTACTTTGCACGTACGACTACATGCCACATGCGTAAATGCAACCCTGGCAAATTGTAGTGCATGCATGGAAAACTAACAACATTTGGGTGGAGCGCTGAGCTTTTGCAGTTGTGTCACTTAACACGCTGGCATCACTTACAGTTGCATATTTTAAGGCGCTTAGGCAACAAGAGTGGCAGCCACATGACACATGAGCACAGCAACTGGAAATTTGATATACTAGCAGCACAGTTGTTTAGAAACTTTGTTACAAAATTTGCAGGCACACTTAATTAGCACAGCTAACACCGCAGCGCACATAAATATCGAACTTTTAAGTGTGGCTTATGTGTTCGGAAGTTTTGGTATTGAGCACATGCTGTATGCCAGGGGATGTGTTATGTGTAAACACAAGTCTGGCAATAAATTTAAAACATTATCGAACATGCATAAATTGGTAGCAAATAAAACTACAAGGATTTCACTCAAGAACTCCACTGGGCTACACTGCGTATGAGTAACATTTAGGTATGAAAGCCGTGGTTGAAGTGTGAAACGAGTAAAATCATTCCTAAAGCTTTAGTGAAATAAATCAAATTGACTTTTTTATATATTAGTTTATTGAAATTCATCTTACTTAGCTTATCATGATATTGCTCTTTGATTGAGTAGAAATTTTTGGTATACTATTGATAGAATGCGCCTGTGAATGGATATGAAAATAAAGAGAATCTCAAGTAGTGATGTGATTTATAAAAACTATACTCACATTTCTTCTAATTTTTAATAATTTTCACAAATATATAGCTCAAAATAATTTATTTGACTCTACTACTACTTTTCATATAATTTGAGCAACAGGGCGTATGAGTAACGTCTACTCACTTGTAGTATAGTATGGAAATATATGCTATTTTTTTCCTTTAAAATTTTATTTTCGTGCTTTTGTTTGTTGATTATTTGTAGGAAGATGTGTTATTTTACTCTCACCGCCTACAACTTTAAAGGCAAAATGTTGCCAGAATCGTACAAACTCTTTTGGGTTTCCGCACATTTATTGCACCAAAAAGGTTTCAGAGTATTTTAATTAAAACCAGCAAGCACACCCCAGTCGCAGCTTTGTACTAATGAGTTCGAGTAGCTCGACGAAACGTAAATACAAAAGCACGACGTGGATTGTTAATATATTTTTGCATGAAATACATATATGTATAAACATGAACAAATATGTGTATGTATGTGTGTATCGGCAATGGTCAACGGTTGAATATTTCATAATGTTTGTTATTAAAATGAAATATGTATTAAATGAATACGCATATGTAAGCGTGTGAAATTGGGTCATTCGCAGCATGTGTGTGTGTGTAAGTGCGGCAAGCAATTTGATGTTGCAATTATGGTTGAGGCATTGTGCTACATATTCAAGTAGAAAGCTTTAAATTATGACTAACCTCATAAATTATTCGTCCATTAAAGTACATATACACTGAGTATTGAGGCTTAAGTGTTGACTAACTTAATTTTCACTTGCGTTTAAGTGCATATATTAATTAAAGGCGTGGAAGGCAAGTGAATTTTAAATAACGCTTTTAATAGCTAAGTGGACGCTGTGCGACATATTACAGAATTAATACTTCAATTTACTTATTTATTTGCTCATAGTTTATTGGTCAAGAAAAATCATGCTCTTAGTTTTAAAGTAAATTCAAAACCTTTAGTACTTAACTTGACTTGACTCGACTTGACTTGATTTGATTTAGCTCAACTCGACTTGACTTGACTTGATTTGATTTGATTTGATTTGATTTGATTTGATTTGATTTGATTTGATTTGATTTGATTTGATTTGATTTGATTTGATTTGATTTGATTTGATTTGATTTGATTTGATTTGATTTGATTTGATTTGATTTGATTTGATTTGATTTGATTTGATTTGATTTGATTTGATTTGATTTGATTTGATTTGATTTGATTTGATTTGATTTGATTTGATTTGATTTGATTTGATTTGATTTGATTTGATTTGATTTGATTTGATTTGATTTGATTTGATTTGATTTGATTTGATTTGATTTGATTTGATTTGATTTGATTTGATTTGATTTGATTTGATTTGATTTGATTTGATTTGATTTGATTTGATTTGATTTGATTTGATTTGATTTGATTTGATTTGATTTGATTTGATTTGATTTGATTTGATTTGATTTGATTTGATTTGATTTGATTTGATTTGATTTGATTTGATTTGATTTGATTTGATTTGATTTGATTTGATTTGATTTGATTTGATTTGATTTGATTTGATTTGATTTGATTTGATTTGATTTGATTTGATTTGATTTGATTTGATTTGATTTGATTTGATTTGATTTGATTTGATTTGATTTGATTTGATTTGATTTGATTTGATTTGATTTGATTTGATTTGATTTGATTTGATTTGATTTGATTTGATTTGATTTGATTTGATTTGATTTGATTTGATTTGATTTGATTTGATTTGATTTGATTTGATTTGATTTGATTTGATTTGATTTGATTTGATTTGATTTGATTTGATTTGATTTGATTTGATTTGATTTGATTTGATTTGATTTGATTTGATTTGATTTGATTTGATTTGATTTGATTTGATTTGATTTGATTTGATTTGATTTGATTTGATTTGATTTGATTTGATTTGATTTGATTTGATTTGATTTGATTTGATTTGATTTGATTTGATTTGATTTGATTTGATTTGATTTGATTTGATTTGATTTGATTTGATTTGATTTGATTTGATTTGATTTGATTTGATTTGATTTGATTTGATTTGATTTGATTTGATTTGATTTGATTTGATTTGATTTGATTTGATTTGATTTGATTTGATTTGATTTGATTTGATTTGATTTGATTTGATTTGATTTGATTTGATTTGATTTGATTTGATTTGATTTGATTTGATTTGATTTGATTTGATTTGATTTGATTTGATTTGATTTGATTTGATTTGATTTGATTTGATTTGATTTGATTTGATTTGATTTGATTTGATTTGATTTGATTTGATTTGATTTGATTTGATTTGATTTGATTTGATTTGATTTGATTTGATTTGATTTGATTTGATTTGATTGACTTGACTTGACTTGGCTTGACTTGATTTCACTTCACTTGACTTGACTTGCCTTGTCTTGACTTGGTTTGACTTCACTTGACTTGACTTGACTTGGTTTGACTTCACTTGACTTGACTTGACTTGACTTGGCTTGTCTTGGCTTGACTTGACTTGACTTGACTTGTGTTAACTAAACTTAACTTAAAATTAAATTTAATTGTGCAACACCAATATCCGTTCATTTGCATAATCGACTTTTATTTGCTATTCCACAAATAAAGGATGATAAAATTGCAGAAACTTTCCAATTTCATATACACCAATTTGAAGTTTTGACTATATTTCACCAGAGGGATTTCAAAATGTATAATACAGTTATATATATATATATTTATGTCATTCATACTAGCACACACCATACTTTATATATTTAACCCAATATAACCTTCTCTAGGTATTATTCTCAAAACTTTCTCCAACTGCCGCCAGCTTTTCCCCCAGCTGACCATGATCGAAATTTTAAATTCAAACCTATTTACTTTCAAGCAGCCATTTTTGGTTTTTCGTGTTTTTTTAATTCTATTTCCTTCATTTAATGCGCACTGCAAGTGCTTTGCAAAGCAGTTCCCTAATACATTCAACTTTTCAAACACCTGCTTGCAGCAGCCACTCGCTCCCACAATATGACTACGCTGTCCGGCTTTCATTTGTGTTCTTTAAATAATAAAGTTACCCATTACCTGAGAGAAACAATTTTAGCAACGCCTCACCCGCTTACCCTCGTCATGCGTCCCACTCATGCACACACTCATTTCAGTCAGCGAAAAGGTCAAGTGCTAAAGTTTAGCATGCAACTCCCTAGGCGCCAAAGCATATCTTAACCGTTGTATTTACTTTTATAGTCCCTTAACAAAAAATCTACTTAGCTGCGCTATAACGAAGCGCTGAAATATTAATGGAATATTTGAAGCGCTGAAATATGCTAGTAGACTGTTGGTATTGCAGGGTGTTCTACTTGTATATATGCAGGACACTATGTACTTAACGAGAATATTAGAGGAAATTGTTTAAAGATTAAGATATAATCACTTAGTTGTTTTAAGTATTATACTTGCAGTATGCTAATCTTATAAGGAATGATAGGGATTGCAGCTATTTTGATTATTATTATTTAGCTTTGGAAAAGTATTGGTCTACAACTTTGCTTAAGACGTTTTTTTTTTATTTTAATTTCTCAGCCGCACTTTTCTTGGAATTAAAAAAGAAAGCAAAATTTCCCGCAAATGTCGAGAATTCGGCTCAAAAAGTGACATTTTCAGTTGAGAATAAGTTTGGGATGCAAACAGAACTCTACAAATATTTTGTTCGGTTAATGTTGACACAAATGTCCAAGATCGACATAAAACGATTTAATCGATTTTATCGACTATTGCTTGACCCTAGAGACATCTATTGGAAAACGGCGGAAGCAAAGTTGCAGACTAATATATACTAAGAAAAGTTATTTCATTTAATCTGGAAATTTAAATTTTCTGGCAATAGAACTAAGGAAGTAGAAAGAATTCTCCTCAAAATACATTTCGAGAAAAGCTATGGATCCAAAATTAGACCTTATTACCGAGTCGGGCAAGTCGAAAGCTCATTTCATGGTATAATTCGATCACCTTTCAATGGCTCCAATTAAATTATGACCCTGCTGGAACTATCTCCCACTTAGTTGATTGATGATCTCACAAAAAAGATGCCGAAAAGACGCGAATTATTGTCTTATAGCCTTCATCATTAGCGGTTAAGTCGATTTTGAAAAAAGTATGGATCAATAAGACCTTTGTATACCGAACCATCTGAGACGGAATTTGTTCTGGATTAAAGAGAGCACGGAGAGGCCCTTCAGGAACGTCTGAAGCACTTATAAATCTCCACGATATTTAAATAATTTTTTGCTGTATGCATTTGCTGAGCATAAATGTCAAAAATATGCACTTACTTTGACAGTTAAGCTGACAGCTGATTTGACAGTTAATTTGACAGCTGATTTGACAGTTATGTTGACAGCTATCCCTCTAGGAAATTTAATGATACAAAAATTATTGTTTTAGCTCATATTATTTTATAGTTTGTTAGATGAATTCATCAATTATGCTCTAGCAACACATTTTCTTCAGTGAACATGCCCTCAACAACTCAAAAAATTTTTACCACAAAAATCACACAACTGTCCCACTGTGCTACGTCAAGAAATTTACTGCTGAAATACCGAATGCCAAAACAAAATTTGCACTAAAACGTAGACAAAGTTTGCAATGCATATGAGAAGTCTTACCTGCCACATCTAGAGACAAGCGTGTCTTCCATGGCATTTAAGCACATTTGAGGTAAAATTCAAAGTAGATTAGAAATTAAGACGTAATTTCTTAAAGTAAATTAGTTTATGCCTCGACACTGTGGCAGCGCCAACTTATAGCTTTAGAAAATTTTAGCTTAGCTAGTTTGTAGCAACTATGAGCTATCGGCAACTCAGACGACTTAAGAGTTGGAATGTATGTACGTATGCAAGAAACAGGATTGCATTTATAGGCATCTATATATCTACATTATATAATAAATAAAGCAACTTTATATATGTGTGTGCAACGGAAGCTGTACTCAAGTGCCACCACTTCGCTTACAATTATCATTTATGCCACAGCCACTTAGTGTGTGTGTGTATAAGTACAACAAAACTGTGTGTGCTAACGGCATTAGACGAGCGCACTAAACTTGCTACATGTGTATATGAATAGCTCATTCACTCACACATACACACATACATACTAAAAGATTGATGTGCATAAATTCCGTTGGAATATTCCGTAGCGAAGCGTCTAGGCGTTCATGTGTGTGTGTCGTCATCGCTCACCGCGCGCAATGTCATGCAGCCATTAATAGCTGCAGTAACTTCCTGTTAGTGAAATTTTCAATTATTAATGACCAAGTTGAGGATGCTGTTATATACAAGTATATATATACATAATGTTGCAAGCGCTTAGCATTAGACCGGCTTAGAATAAACTTTGCTGCAGGAAGTTTACATATACACACACACTTATATATATAGTATATTCTAAACTCTCTCATAAACTAACGGTCTGCATGTTTAGTTAGTATTTGTCTGTCAGCCAATTCTTCATGTCAGCCAAAATGGCAAGTAAATAACTTGAGCTTAGCTAACGGCAACATAGTCGCAATCGGCTCGGCCCACTCCCTCCTCTCGCGCCGACTTATCGCTTTGAGTGCTTGGCTTTGCTTGTTTTTGTTGCTGTGCGTCACCGTTGCGCTTTGTTGGCGGCATGCAATGTCTACTGCCACGTTGCTGACGTAAAAGCAAGCATAAAGCCATGTTGATGCGCCACTGATGGGACTTTGTGCATTTTTCATAATTTTGCAATTTTAATAAGGAAATAAAATCAAACAAACGCTTGCTGCTGAGAGGAGTGAGTGAGGGGACGCAGACAAAACTTGTAGACACATAGAGTACACACGCCGATTCTTCGCAGGTTGAGTATGTAGCCGACAAGCAATGGGACTAAAGTGGCTTAAAGCAGCAGCAACAACAACAAAAACAACAAAAGTGGCGTTGAAGACTCACAGCTGAAATGACGATAACTGCAGCTTTGTCAAGTCAAGCGCAAAACGAAATCACGCAGCACATACTCACTTCTATATTGGCATATACATACATATACATACATATATACATGTATTTGTATGAAAGCAAATGTTTGCACTTGCATGACGTGGCTTAGCTGTGCCGGCGTTTGCGCTTGTACACCTTGTGAATAGTGAACGATGAACCGTAAAATGTTTACAGCTAGCGACAGTGTTGCATGCCACATATAGCACACATTCACATCTACTTATTTATGTGTGTGTGTGTGTGTCGTGTGTGTTGCAGCAACACCATATGCTTTCTTTTCATCACTTAATGTTGCGCTGTTCTTACTTGGTAATGGAGTAGCTAAGCCCGCTGGCGCGAAGCTGCAGCAGCCACACGGATTCTTGACACGTTGTTGTCTCGCAGCGCTGACTCTGCGCTCATTGACATTTGAAAGATGCTTGTCACACAGTGATATTGTGGATGTCGTTGTTGTTGTTGTTAGTACTACTCGTGTGTAGTTGTTGCCTCAGTGGTTGTCGTTGCTTTGGCCCTGCACTCAGATTGGCTAGCGCTGTCACTTGCAGCTGCAGTTCAAGTTGAAGTTGATGTTGCAAGTCAACGAGACAAGCTGTTGGATATCGCAGGCGCTGCTGCAGTGCGCTGTTAATGAATGAAGTAACAAAATGAAGCTGTGGTGTCAGGAGAGAATTTCGTTCGCCAGAGTTTCTAGTAAAATCTTGATTTCCTTCATGAATAAATTCAAATTTTATTTATTGTATATATTTATTTATATTTTACTCTCGCAACAAAACTTGCTAAGAGAGTATTATTGTTTTCTTCACATAACGGTTGTTTGTAAGTTATAAAACTAAATGTGTTAGATATAGGGTTATATATGTATATCAAAATCAGGATGACAAGTCGAGTTTAAATCCGGATATCCGTCTGTCCGTGCAACGGATAACTTGAGTAAAAATAAAGATATATTGATGAAACTTGGTACATATGTCCCTTGGGACCAGTGGGGGGGCAGTCGTTTCCCTAACGAATCCCATTACACACGATTAAAATTGTTAGGTTAAAAATTACTAAAAGTAATATAACTCACTTACGGAAAACGTAATCAATCAGATGATTTTTAAAAAATGAAAAATGGGGTGGCGTCGCCCACTTATGGGTCAAAAACCATATCTCAAAAACTACTCGACCGATTTCAATGAAATTCGGTACATAATACTTTGTAGACACCCTGATAACACGGTTGGAAAATGAGGCCACCTCATATCCGGTTCCGATAACATCATTTCCGGTTCCGGAAATCCTTGCACCCTCACCATATCCGGTTCCGGGTGATCCATATATGGTTCCCCATCTTTCCGGTTCCGGTTACTCCATATCCTGTCTCCTCATATCTGATCCCGGTAACATCATATCCGTTACCGGGTGTTTCATATACGGTCAACCCACATCCAGTTCCGGATTCCTCATTTCCGGTTAATCCACACCCAGTTCCTGTTTCCTCATTTCAGATTCCGGTAACATCGTTTACCGCATCATCATTACATCACTTCCGGTCCCACATCAGTTGTGGCAACATCGGTTCCCGTAGCATTACATCTGGTTACTCCATATCCTGTCCCGGTAACATCATTTCCAGTTCGGTTACACCTGAAGTTTTTACTTCTTCATAGAAATGGAAAATCGTCATGGCGTCGCCCATGTGTCTCTGTTCCAAAAATTATTGAAATCGGGTTATAACTTCCCGTAGCTCCCATATACCTAAATATTGGTTTTTCAAAAACATGGTGGGCTTTATTTCGCAAATAACTGAGAATAATAGCATTTCCTTACTGGTTATACCTAATTTCAGTCCAATTTTAAACTACATTCTAGCTTCAGCATTATACATTTGAAATTTTAGTTAAGTTCAACTTGATTTCTAGAATAAGCAAATAAGACAGAATATGTAAAGTTTTTTAGCTCTTTTTATTGATTTTACATAGATTTGCATTAATATAAAATATTTCTACATACATCTTATTATTAGATTAATTTGATATAAACTCTGCGCCTAAATGTAGGCAACACTTCGTTTTCAACAAGCAATAACTTAGTTTTCCCGGGCAATTTTTGATAACTCAAAAATTGTAAACACTTTTGGGAGACATTTTTAATAATTGAAAGCATCATATTTGATATTTGGATAAATAAAAGCATGTCACCCATAAGGAAACACCGTTTTTGGATATGTTAAATATTGAAAAATGCATTTTTTGAATAGTAGACAAGCCTTTTCGAAGCGAGGCATAAAAATAAGTTTCAACAAACAATAAATGGATTATTGATAAACCTCTTTATTCAAATAGGTAAAGTCAGCGCCTTAATGTAGGCAACACTTGATAAACAACTCTATTTCCGAGACGTAGGCAGAAAAATATGACTCAAAATCATTAAAAAATTTTCTTAAAAAATTATATACAAGTTGCAACAATAAATATTCAACACTTTAAATAATACAAATTCAGCGTTTTTTAGCCCATTACGCAATTCATTAAATTCAAATACTCTACAAGCCTAAAATAAAAACATGAAATGCACAATATTTAGAAGAACACTCGAAAACCACAAAAAAAAACTACCAAAAATACAAAATTTTAATGCAAAATCCAAATATTCACCCTTCAATTTATAGATTTCACTTAAAATTTTAATACTGACGCAAAAATAATTATTTACGAAATTGTCAGTGCACGCATGAACAATTTGTAAAGGCAAGCAACTTCCTAGAAGAAGTGGTGTTTTTGTTTACTAAAATAGCAAAGTATTTAATATTTCGTTGAGGCAAATGAAAACTTAATTTAGCAAAATTTGTTGCAATAAGCAAAAATTCGTAGTCGGCAACAAATTCACAAATTTACAAAGTACGTTTACATAAGCGCACTACATTGCCGGCACACACAAAAACTGCAAACTAAATTCATATGAAATTCATACACTTACACTAATTGAACTCTTAAAGTGAGGGAATAAGCAATTTAGGTCATTCCAACAGCAGCCAACAACGGCTTGCAAGTTGCTGGTGTTGTTGTGGTTGTAGTTGAGCCGAGTTATAAATACTGCATACAAATAATATAAACAAAATCTCACAAAGAAAATGTTTATGATGCCATAAAATAAACCAAGCGCAAATATTTTATTACACTATAACACACACAGAGAGAGAACAGTGAAGCTACTGTCAAATACAGAGTGATATGCATATGTAGAGATGTGGCACACCTTCACATTCGTTCTCACACATATATGTAGTTGTGTATGCATTCGGCAAATGAAAGCCTTATCTTGGCGAACTACTATTTATGCGCTCACGCCACACTCCACTCCACTCCACTCTACTCTACTCTACTCTGCCGTCTCATATGCGCCCGTACAGTTTAATATGTTATTACTTATCGTACATACTGCGCCACTAAATAAGACTAGCGCCTACAAACACAACAAAATGAAAGAAAAAACAAATTTAAGTAGGCTGCAGAATTATTGCTTGAAAGTTTAGTTTCTGCATGCGCCTTGCGTCTCACCTGCAGCTGGAGTTTGCCGCACCATATTTGCGTCGATTGTAAAAATCCTTGAAAGCTGTAAAACACACACACAGATACATCTACTTACTGTTATAAACACGTGTGTTGTGTGGCAAAAACATCTTAAGTGCCGCAGCGTATACACGAGGCAATTTTTATATGTGAAATGAAACGGCGCGCTGGCTGTTGTGGAGCTATAGTTCGTTCGCTCAGTTGCTTTAGTTCGTTATTTCGGCTGAGGCAAAGGCGAAGGCGAAGGCGTAACAGCAGAAACTAACTGGGAAAATGCAAATTACACATTTGGGAGCCGCAACAACAACAGTAAGCACATGAACGAAATGGTAATGGAAAAGGCAAAAAGCAATACCTGCAAGGGGAGTAGACATTCAACGGTGCGATATGCTTTAGCCGAAAAAGAGTTGATTTGGTTCATATGTGTGTGCTTGTTATTGTTGTTTGTTTGTTTAAAACGAATTTAAAGCGTAGTTGTTGCCATTTTTACGCTAAAATTTTGCGCAATAGCTGATTTTGTGCTCACAGCAATTGCAGGTTACGTATACGCCACGTACGCCCTACTCAGCCCCCAAAAATATATAAAAAATAAATACAACAATGAGTTGAGCTGCTGTTAGAATTGATTAAAACGTGTATACATGCTTGTGGTTTGTCAAATAAAAACTTTAATTTTTAATATACAAGGTGTGTTCAAAAAGTAACGGGAATTTTTGTTTTTTCGAAAAAAATATTTTTTTCATTCGTCTACATTAATGTTGTCGACATCAAAATAATACACAAACCAATTGTCGAAACATTTCCCAAACTCGATTTTTGGCATAGCTTTTGGCTCTTTCAGCGATTTCTCGTAAGCTTGTAAATCGACAGCACTTTAAGGAACTCTTCATTTTTCGAAATAGGAAAATGTCACACAGCGTCATGTCTAGCGATTATGGAGGCTGGGTCATGGACTCTCCAAAATTTTTAAATTTGAAAATTCCCGTTATTTTTTGAACACACCTCGTAATAAGGGACTTAACTGGGTATTAAGCTATTTTTACCGCTCGACTTTTCTTTACCTTTTAAAAGTTATAGAAACCTAAAGAAGAGTTATTTCAACTTCCTCAGCTTTGTATAAAAGCTTATTCGAGTCCTCTTTATGATTTTTTTATAGATTTATCAACCTCTGTACTTAGAAAACTCACAAAAAAGGTATAAAAGGGTCCTGTTTTGGCTGATAAAATGTTTTGGTGTTGTTGTAGAAAAGAAAAATCTTGCATAAAATCAAATATAAACCAAAAATTGTTGAAAAAACAAGACGTTCTTCAGCCAAGTTGTAAGAGATTACTTTAGTGTCTTCCTTACATACATACATATCTAAAACAACCCACCAAAGGCTCTATGCAGGTCAAGGATATATGAAACACAAACGTACCATTTTCCACACTAAACAAGAAAGCACATTTGCTCGTACATATGTAAAGTATTTGGCACTCTTTAGAAGGACAAATGCATGTGTGAGAGATATGGCAAGCAAATAATACGTTATACTTTGCTTTAGAGTGCGTCTTTCATTATAAGAGAAACACACACAGACACACATGCAAATAAATCACAATTTATATATCCCTCTACATAGAAACACACACACACTCATATATTTTATATAGAAAGGTCCAAACAACACACCAGCTGTCATATGTCGAAATAAGGATGTACAACAACAACATCATCAACACTTAATGGCAATAGTGCCACGTTGCCCCACAATGCTAAGTGGAAAATGTCTGGCTGCCTGCAAGGCACAACTTAGAAGGATTAACGGTTTTTCCAAGAGCACACAACACACACACAACAGTACAGTACAGCAAAGAGCAAAGCAGCTGTCAGACTTCGGGCTGGTTACAAGGCGCAAGCCTGATGACAGTAAAGTGTGTTAATGAAGCCGCATTAATTTTTCTTACATGACAACAACAACTACAGCAATAAACACATACAGAAATAAAGGGCTCAACTGCTTATAAACACATGTATATATGTATGTAAGTACCGCTGGGTATATGCGCAAGTAAGCCTTTCGCAATAAAAAATAAAAAAATAAAAAATAACAACAACATCTAAGTTGGCTGTGACAACGGCGGCTGTAAAAAGTGGCGTAAACAACTGCTGGAGTACAAGCACAAAACAACAGCAATTTATGAGCGACAAACCGAACGCATACACATACTCACAACACACCGTTAAGCAAGCGCTCACACACACACAGTTAGCTTGACTTCAGTTGGAAAAAACAGGGGACGCCAGCGAAGCGTCCGCCAACCAACTGAGACATGCAAATGTTTGCCATATTTAGCGCCCGCCAGCCAGCTTCTTTGTTATTATTATGATTAAATTTTTTTCTCCACTCTACTAGTATACCTAACGCTGCGTGCGGTTGCTTGTGCGCAGCTAAATTTTGCGTCATAAAATATGCAGTTAACATCAGCGCTGTACTTGTTGTTGTTGTCGTCGTCATGTTGTTTTCATTAGCGACGCCTTTTGTTTTTCCAGCCATTATGTTAATTATGATTAAGTAAAAGGACACGGTTACCCCTAGGTTATTTATCGCAGTTATAAGCAGTGGCAAACAAACGCAAGGCGACAGATATGATAGAACTTCAAAAAAAATAGAATATTTGCTATATACAAATTAAAACCTTAAGTCGCAACGGAGTGTAGTAGTACTGTGTTACGGTTAAGCGAGATGTGATTGAGGTTAGGTTTGTAATTCGAACTTAGTTGCAGTACTCAGGGAACCCACAACACATCCAACGAGCAATAAATTGAAAGAAAATCTAATATTTCTATCCAAAATATTGGCAATATATGACAAAAAGCATGATTTACTCTGACAAATATAAGCGTAGTGTGTTCAAAAAATAACGGGAATTTTCGGATTTTGAAAAAACTCACAAAACACGTCTAAACTTAGCGTCTGCTACAAACATATCAAATTTTTGATGTTTTGAATAATTGGAATTTTCAAAATTCCCGTTATTTTTTGAACACATATTGTACCTTCTATGTCACTCAAAAATCCAAAAATAAATGCTCTTTATACCCTGAAAAGGGTATATTAAGTTTGTCACGAGGTTTGTAACACCCAGAAGGAAGCGTCGGAGGCCCTATAAAGTATATATATAAATGATCAGTATGTTGAACTGAGTCGATTTAGCCATGTCCGTCTGTCTGTCTGTCTGTCTGTATATACACGAACTAGTCCTTCAGTTTTTAAGATATCGTTTTGAAATTTTGCAGATGCTATTTTCTCTTCAAGAAACTGCTCATTTGTCGGAACTGCCGATATCGGACCACTATATCATATAGCTGCCATACAAACTGAACGATCGGAATCAATGGCTTGTATGGAAAACTTCCGCATTTTACCACATATCTTAACGAAATTTGGTGTGAGTTATTGATCATAGAAATAATTTAATCTCCGAAAAAATTGTTCAGATCGGTTCACTATAGCATATAGCTGCCATACAATCCGCACGATCGGAATCAATGGCTTGTATGGAAAATTTTCGCATTTGACGTGGTATCTTCACGAAATTTGACATGGATTACCGCTTAAGGTAATAATATAATCTCCGAAGAAATTGTTCAGATCGGTTAACTTTATAACCTGAATGTTTCTAGCAAATAACCCGGCTAATAAAAATTAGTAAAATGTTTTTTTTTTATTACTTACTCTAGATTTGCTTAAACACATAGTTACTAAAAGAAATGCACCTGTGAATGGTATATTAGCTTCGGTACAGCCGAAGTTAACCTTTTTTCTTGTTTTCAATACAAGTTTCCATAAGATGAGTAGATTAAACAAATTTTATTTTTTTTTTTTTGGAAAATTTTGAACTTAAATATTGAAAACTCTGCGAAAATAAGCATGCCACGTGGCAGATTACACATATCTAAATTCACACTAATATTTACATACATATATGTATATGTATGTATGGATGTATGTATATGTGTGCCACATATATTGTTATTCTTATTAGTGTGTCGCTTGAATGGTTAATTTCACTTTTGCACAATTCCTTTATGAACGCCGAGCATGCACTGAATAAATATTTGTTGCATAAATATGATGAAGTAAGCTCAAGCCACACATACACTTATATATTTGTATATATGAGTATGAAGATATGCGTGGCTTGTAGTAAGCCTACATAAATGAGCAGAGAGTGAATAAATACTACGCACAACAGAATGTCAACGAAAAATAACAGTAATTTCATGGAATTTTCCTCTGGCAAGAAAAATCAAATTTCCATTCAACTGATAGGCCATATTCTCTGTGCTGTGCTGTTGTTATAATGGCGACAGTGCACATATAGTGGCAACTGGCAAACGAAGTCTTATCACATGTGTGCGAGGACAACAGATTGTTTTTTTTTTTTGTATTTACTGTTGCATATATGTATGAACATGTTATGTCTTAAGTATGTATGTAGATGTGCACTGACAGGCAATGATAAATGCCGATTCGTGTTTAAGTAGGATTTGAGGCTAAAACGCACGCACAGCTTGAAAGTATTTGGGAATACTTATACTTATATGTACAAATGTGGGTGTGTAGGCCAGCAGTTATGCTCACCTGCATATACAAGTATTCAATAAAGCGTGGCGAGGCATTTCTTCAGAGTTATGCAGCCTTCTGCATGCAACATGCGTGGCTTATTTGCTTGACACATTGTTGTTGTTCTTAATAAGCAGTTAGCTGAAGTTATGCTTAAACTCATACTGAAACAGGTAGATATATTTATGCTCGAATTGTAGCCCAACTCAGGCATACATACAAACATATATGTATAGCGTTAAAGATTTTCAGCAAATAAGTGACTGAGTCTAAATAAATATTCCAAAACAGCCTTCTTAAGCCTTGTAAAAAATCATTTTGCTGAATTTACAGATTGAATATATAAAGCTCAGCGGCACATGTTAAGCAAATAAAGAGAAGAGCAAGCAAAAGGCTCATTAGACACAAGTCAAGCAATTCATATTGGTCTTGATTTATGTATTTATTTCACCTGTTCGAAAAATGCCAATAATTGACACTTGCTGTCGGAAAATATGTGTTAATTTCATGTACTGTGTTGTATAACAATTTTAATCAGGCACTTGTATGGCATATCTCACGACTTTTTATTTTATTTTATTATCTAATATTTTATATTTTAGGTTGTCAAATATCTCACTTCCGCCTTTTTGTCTTTTGAATTTCGCGGCTATGTATAAAGCGCTACAGAGCTCATATCTGGCAATACTATACATCTTTGAAAGGTCTTGACATAACCTTCAAAACGACGCTATGCTTGATTAGTTTGGATACTGCGTTCAACAGTTATATACGTGTAAACATGGAGTTCACTAACGCCGAAATTCGCGATATTTGAAAGTTTTCCTTCATTAAAGCAAATCCGATAAAGAAACGTTCCGTGTGATTAATGGTGTTTTGGGGGATGGTACTCTATCACTTCAAACTGCGGAGGAATGGTTTCGACGATTCAGAGCGGGTGAAACGACACCATGGATAAGCCAGCCGGCGGAAGACCTGTGACGACGAATACCTATCAAGTTAAGGAAAACATAGAGTTAGACCGGCATGTGGCATCTCGTGGCATCGGCCGTGAGATGGGAGTTAGTCACCAAACCATTTTAAACCAACTGCAGAAAGTTGGATACACAAAAAGGCTTGGTGTTTGGGTGCCGCATGATTTGACGCAAAAAACCTTTTGGACCGAATCAACGCCTGCGATATGCTGCTGAAACGGAACGAACTCGGCGCATTTTTGAAGCGGATGGTGACTGGCGACGATCGATGATCACATACGACAATATCAAGTGAAAATCGTCGTGGTTAAAGGCCGGTGAATCGTCCCAAACAGTGGCCAAGCCCGGATTGACGGCCAAGAAGGTTTTGCTGTGTGTTTGGTGGGATTGGAAGGGAATCATCCACCATGAGCCGCTCCCATATGGCCAGACGCTTAATTCTACCATCTACTGCGAACAACTGGACCGCTTGATGCAGGCTATCGACCAAAAGCGTCCAGAATTGGCCAACAGGAAGGGTGGTGAAGAAAGAGCAAAAACGCGGATGGGAGATATTTGACAACCAAAAATTTTTTATGTTATCATCAACATGTAAACATAATTTCAAAGGAATTTAGAACTCAAGTCAGCAACAGCGGTAGAAATCCATTTTGTGTATCATATTATATTTAAATTTTAATGCAAAAAGTTAAAAAAAAGCCTGTGCTGTAAAAAGCTTGTAATTTCAAAGGTGGTTTTAAATAAAAAATATTTTCTATTTGTTTACATACTTTTTTAAATCAATTTATAATTAAACTTTTTTAGTGTTTTCTAAAATAATTTCTTTGTGATTTATTTCACACTGCATTATGTTTTTATTTTATGCTCGAAAATACGGAGCTAAAGCAAATAAGGACGCCAAAGTTCGATTGGAAATGCACTTTTAATATTTTCGAAGCAATTTTAGATATAGGGCCTCTATATACAACACAAACTTAATCAATAGCACGAAATCAGATAATTCGTTACACAGAATCTATGTAGAACATATGGAGAGATCTCATTACCATATGCTTAACAGCTCATTTACTCATACTTGAGATGTCTCATTTGGAATCCAATTTTTACAAGATAAAAGGATTCGGAGAGACCTATAGAGCTGATTATAAATTGATGCTTTCTAATAAATATCAGGGTTGCTTACTCAATATATTTTTCGAAAGCCAATGTAGATCACTTACCCCGGAAGTATCACCTTCAGTAGCTTGATAAAGAAAAATCAGCAATAGAGAAGAATCGGTATGCACTAAAAATTATGAAATACTGAAACCTTAGCTCTGCGAATTGTCAGCCTTCACTCAGTTGGGACGATATATGTATCACCAGAACTCCCAATATTACAAACTGAATCAACATTTTTTGGCTGAATTAAACCATTATACCCCGAGCAACATGTTGCGTTAGCATAAAAACCCTTCTATTTGTTTGAGATATTAATAACCAAGCGAGATTTAATTAAAAAATATTTAATATTTTAATAACAGCACAACAACAACAACAAAAATGCATGCAGATATGCACATATCGCTCACATTGCTTCCATTGTTTGTGTGACTTTTTTAGCAGCCAGTAACTCACGCGCCGTGGATAGATGGCATGCATGCATCACCTGCTGGGAGCGCATAATGAAAACAACTGTGCCATATAGCAGGCACACATGCGGGCATATAAAGAAAAACGACGCGACGTAAGCAAATGCAAGTGTGTGACTGGCAAACTGAAAGCAGAACGCCCACAAATAAATAATAAATAACAACAAATGCAACAAAAACATGCGCGCTGGCGATAAAAACACAAGCGAGCATTGTGTGTGGCAACACCAACGGCAAGCGGCCGCAAACAAAGCGCACAACACAATTTCATTTACTGCGCGCAGGATTACTTGCAACAACAACCACGATTGCGCTTACTGCGATCATGCGACTTCCTGCGGCGTCTGCTGCCCCGCGGCTTGCATATCAGCTTGAAACACACACATACACCTCACTGAAGTGCGTCCACAAAAACTTACTTACTATGCGGCTACGAGTAAAGTGTGTGGCAGTAAAACGCAGCTGCAGCGCTGCAATGAAAGCGTTGAATTAAACTAAAACAGGAAATGTCGCCACAAAAGTGTCCACCTACCAGCAGGCGCTGCTCCAACACCTACTCTCTGGAGCGATTTCTTACCATCATCCGGCCACCTTTACTTGCCACATGCCACATACCACTACTGCTAGCGTAAGCTGAGCTTAAGGGCATATTTTGCCAACATCCTTTTTGTATATGTGTAAATGTGAGTGTGTGTACGTAGGTGTTGCATGTTGCTTGCTCTACGTTGCAACTCTGCCGCCCAGCCGGATATGAGAAAAATAAATATAATTTAACAATTTATAACGCAAATACTGTGTGTGTAACTGATTTGCGTTGGCGACCACCCGCATATAAGCACATTCACATACACACAGCAGCACTTGTGGCATGAACCTTTTGTGCACGCGTGTTCGCCACACAATTTCTATAAATAATGTAAATAAATCTCTGGAGGGTTTATTTAAAAAATGCTGGCATTTACTTTGTTGCACACACTTGCTAGCGTCGGACAAAGGAGAATGCACAATTAAATATGCGTGCACAAGGAGAGTACAGCTACTGTTACTGCTACTGTAAGTCTTAAATTACGGCTAAAATGTGATGTGTGTCTTAACGGATGCTATTAATGTGCAAATAAGTGAATGTTGCATAAAGCTTGCTGCTTGCAACAGCACTTAAGAGTTATTCTATGGCTGAGATAACTAAAAATCCATTAATTCCAACACAAGTCAGGCAAGAATATACCGGAAACATATCAAATATTCAAGCAAATTCAATATTAATTAAACTTTTGCTAATTCATGAGTAAGTAAAACCAATAAAGCTAAGCGCTAATAGTAGCTGCGGTGAATATACAACAACAAGAAATCACATTAAAGTAAGTTTTAGTGTCAGCCAACAATATATTCGAACAATTCAACACATGCACACAAACGCCACATCACTCTAGCTGAAATTCGCTTTAGCAAATCCAGATCCGACAGGTAGCAACAGTAACAACAACAAGTGGCGCAGAGTGTGGTAGATTGCAAATGTAGAAAGTGGAAATGTTATAAAGTATAAAATAAATTTATAACACACACGTGATACGGTTATTAATGGACACGAGACGTTTTGCAATCAAATGTGGCAACTGTACACACACACAACTAGAAGCATATGTGAATGCTAGTGGTGATATGTCACACTAGTTTATCTCTGCTGCGAACTGTTCAAGCAAATAGTAGAGAAATAGAGCATTTCGACCATATAATAAATATTAAGACTACCTATGTTGGTCTCTGTAAGACTATTGTCAAGGTAATTCTCCTCGGCCGAATATGAATCCGGTTCTGATTAGAACTGTCTTTTATGGAGTCTTTATGAGGAGTTTACAGACATTTCCAGTTGCTTTTACTCAAATAGTATTAAGAACTCGAATCAGTACTGGCTCTAAAAGCATAAAAAGCGAACCATTGCTAAACTAGTTTTTTTCAACGCCGGGTAAATCAGCTTACCTGCCTATATATGTTGCAAAAAAACACTTCATTTATAATCTTATACACCTCACCGTACTTCCACACGTTCTCTCTTTGCACAAATAAGCATGAATTCCATCTCATTTTCAATGCACAGTTCACACAGCTCCTGGTGCTATAAAAAGGTGAATGGTAAAATAGTAGACAACTTAGAAATTAAAGTGTAGCACATAGCGCGAAAGTGCCAATCGTGCATAGAGATTGTATGCATATATGCATGTGGATGTGCGCATATTATATGGAAATTAAACGGCAAAAGAGAGTTGCCAATGTTTTAGAATAATATAAAACACAAAATCATTTTTTTTTTTTATTTTGGTCTAAGGTTTAGATTAATATCTGATTCCTGAATAGAGCGTGATGTAAAAGATTTCCTATATTTAATAGAATTTTAAATTTATAATATAACAGAATTTTAATAATATAAATCACAAAATAATTTTAATATTTTTTTTCGTCTAAAGTAACTTAAGCTGAGATCAATATCTGATTTCTGAATAGAGCGTGGCGTAAATGATTTCTTATATTTTTTATTTATTTTATTTAATTTAATATAATTTTATTTTATTTTATTTAATTTAATTTTTATTTTATTTTATTTTATTTTATTTTATTTTATTTTATTTTATTTTATTTTA